>NW_003852404.1:28764902-28787330 GCF_000181295.1 Otolemur garnettii | reverse complement strand
GTTGTTGTGAGCTGTGATCCACGGCACTCTACCAGGCGTTGTGGCGGGCGCCTGTGATCCCAGCTACTTGGGAGGCTGAGGCAGGAGACTCTCTTGAGCCCAGGAGTTGGAGGTTGCTGTGAGCGAGATGTCATGGCACTCTACCCAGAGGGATAGCTTGAGGCTCCGTCTCAAAAAAAAAAAAAAACAAAAACAAAAACAAATGCACAAAGGAAAACAAAAAGAACAAAATACAACTACAAAGACAACCCCCTTCAAACATCCTGAAGAAACTATTGTTATAAAGCCACGTCCTAAATCTGATATAATTTACAAGAAGCCACATTCCTCATACATATATAAATTTTTCTTAATTTTACTAAATTCATATAAATTTGGATATATGTGCTCCCTGTCAGTTGATTAGATGCACAACCTATAAAAGGAAAGATTTTGATATTAATCTTTTCATTCACTACCGAAATAATCACTACCAGTCATAAAATTATAAGTAAAAAATGAAAAAGACATAGCTAAGTATCGAAATGCCTTAGCAATAGACATCTAGACAATTCCATAACTACTTCAGGCATCCTGTGTTTTTGAAGTACACATATACATTGTTAATAATGATTAACTTATTACAAAATTATATTCATTTCATTTTACATAAGGAGAAATATAAAACTCTTGCCACGGATGAAGAACAAACCCCTCCAGGCCTATGTATGTGACTATCCTCAGCAGAAGTTCAAGCATTATTCCTTCAGAACCAGATTAATGGGCAGTAAAGCTTTGGTTTCAGAAACACATATATCACTTCTTTTTAACATCAAAGATAACTGTTGAGCTTTGCCTCTCTGAATATGGGCTGGCATTTTATCACTTCATATTCATTTGGTCTCAGAAACTCAAATCCTGCCAACTCTAGTGTTAAGTGCATATTGAGGGTAGAAAATAATTTTAGCTTTATCTTTTGTAATAGTTTCATCAAACAGATATCAAAAGCCTACAGAGCATTAGTCAGGGACAGGGTGATTAGTTTCTCTCTTTATGGATGGGTAATTAATATAAAAAGGATGGAAAAATCCTTAATCCCATTACACTTGATCCATCGTTTAGCAATGCTTTTTGACTCTTCAAGGTAAAATCTGCTTCTGAATTTCCCCCAAGCAATCAAATCATCAGTTTCAGAAAATTATAAAACCCCACAGCAAACTGCGTATCACTGATAGAAAAAAGTGAAGTTTCCAACATTCATCAAAGAATCTCATTGAATGAAACTGTTTTAAAGATATCACTCTTAAAATTATTCCTAATAGCATTAACCTAATTTTCCTTTAGTGTATACACTGTAAGGATGAAGGTGATACCTGTATAGTGGAGATCATACCAAAAGAAGGCTGAATCTAAACCTATAGATGAAATATATGGGTTAGTGAGGGGGTGTGGTGTGTGCACATCCTATTGCAACGTGACAGAGAGTCTATTTCATGGTCATGACATCCTTTCTTAATATAGAATGCTTAAGGCAGCCTTTCAAAACCCACTAAATGGATCTATTAAGATTGTGTATTGGGCTGGCCCACAACTTTAAATGTTATTGATTTCTCTTCTTGATCATTTTCATCTTCTAATGCTCCATATTACATAAAATTAGGGCGTGATTCATGTCAACTGTAGTATCATTTCTGTAACAGTTGTTGAATATGACATACAGTTTTTATGAGAAGTTCCTTTACCCCAATACTCCTTGTTTTTTATTATTTCATTGGAATGAAAATTTCTGTTTTTAGGTTGTGAATAAAATATACATAAAATTGACTATTTAAACCATTTTTAATTTCATAGTACTGTGGCAATATGTACATAAAAACATTGTTGTACACCCATCATCTCATCCACTATCAGAATTTTTCATTACCACAAACTGAAACTCTGTCCTCATTAAAACTTACTTTCCATAAACATCTTAACACAAGATGTAACACAATAACTAAGAAAATCATATGAAGGCTATGTTAACCAGTTTGATGAAAATATTTCAAATTGCATATGGAAACACTACACGGTACCCCATGATTGCATTAATGTACACAGCTATTATTTAATTAAAAAAACAAAAACCTTACATTCCAGTCTCTCCTCCCCCTCCCCAGCTCTTGACAACCACCATTCTACTTTCCCTCTCTCTGAATTTGACTATCCTAGAAACCTCATATAAAAGGACTCACACAGGATTTGTCCTTTTGTGACTGTTTTATTTCACTTAGCATAATGTTTTCAAGGTTCATTCACCCTGTAGCCTGTGTCAGAATTTCCTTTTAGAGACTTAGCACTGTTTCATCATTAACACACACCACCCTTCAGCCATTCAGTCAACGATGGACGTTTGGGTTGCTTTTACCAATCTGCTTTTGTGGGTAATGGGCGTACAAGTATCTGCTCAAGTTCTTGCTTTCACTTCTTTTAGATATGTACCCTGACGTACAATTACTGGATCGTATGGTAATTCTATGTTTATTTCCTGAGGTTTCATCACACCATTTTCCAGTGACTATACCATTTTACATTCCCACCAGCAGCAGGTAGGATTTCAGTGTCTCCTCACCATCATCGACACTTGTGATTTTCTGGGTTTTGTTTGTTCACTATGTTTTTTTGTTACCATAACAACCTTAATGAGTTAAAGTATCCTCTCACTGCGATTTTGTTTTACATTTGCCTAAGGATTAGTGAAATTAAGCATTTTTTCATGTGCTAATTGGTCATTTGTATATATTTTTTAGGGAAATACCTGTGAGTTCCTTGCCCATTTTTAAATCAAATTATTTGTTATAGTGTTCTTGTTGCTGTGTTGCCGAGTTTTAATAGCAATCTGTAGAGACCAGGATCACAAAATAAACTAACACATGGAATGTTAATGATGTGCTGTCGTCCCTACTTCCTGATTCTGATGTGTTACATCTAGAAAATCAACCTTTCACCTTCTTTCCTTTCCATCCCATTTAGACATGATTAACAATGACCGTAAAATACTTTCCCAAGTCTGATAATGTCAATATTGAAATCTAGGAAGCTTAAAAGAGGAGATAAATTTCTATAGTAAATTTTAATCATTATATTAAGTCAAGAGTAATTAAAAGGCAAAATATTAAATATTAGATGAATTTAATTTAGCTGTTACTTCCCTTAAGGTCTCACTTAGTCTTTATTTGAATGCTTCACAAAAGCTTAATGAAAAAAATAAGTCAGCTGTCAATAAAAAGCTGTAGTAGCAAGGTTCTTACAGGGGAAAGTCAAGCTACAGGGGGGCAGTGTCTCCAGCAAACAGTGCATCTCAATTTTCTGAGGATTTTTGGTGGGAAAAAAAGCAAATAAATAAACCAAACAACAAACCTGACAGTTTATTCCACTCTTATGTACTTTTTGCTTCCTTATAGGGCACAACAGCTGTCCTCAAATATTTGAAACCCCATTATGGGAAAGAAGGATTATACGCCTATGTTTCTTAAGAAAGCAAAGAGCCAAAGTTTAGGAATTAAAACGAGGTAATTTCCAGCTCAATTTAACAATGTTCTTTCTAATCCTAAAACCTGTAGGATGATAAGATAGGGGCTTTGGAAAGGGGTGAGTTTATTGTTCATTTTCAAAGATAAACAAGGGAATAGAGAGCTTGAAGCACCAGAGAGGGGACAAGAATTTGGACTAGATCGCCTCCTGAGTCCCATAAAATTCCTGTGTTTCTCCAAGTCTAACAGCTCTTCTATACTGTAGAATATAAAAAGACAAAGCTTGTACCCTGAGGAACAGCAGTCTATGCCAGGGATAAACAAAATGAAGCCTAATAGCAACACATCTAAGATATGTAGGTATGGGTACTACATACAAAAAGATCAAGCATTGTTTGGAAAGAAATTATATTTAGGAACAGATTTTGCTTGTGGCTACAGCCTTAAAAATTCAGTTGTTCATATCATTTTAGGGTTCAAATGCTTTCTTTTCTTATAATTCATATCTTCTTTAAATAAAATTCTTCACTTTAAAATGTCATATTTTTAAAATTGTGCAAAGCCAAACATATTGTGTGTATGCACAAAACAATCCAGAAATGTATCAAATTGTCATTCACTTAATAAAATGTGACAACTTTATATCCTCATAATTTCAGAAAGACTGATTTTATTCAGTCCAAGTAAAACTTGGACGCTTTAGTAGAAATAGTTAATTAAATGAGTTAGTAATGCTTATGTTGGAAAATAATATTTTGGTAAAGAAAATATCCTATATTGTTACACGAATGAGTTAAAAGTATTATTCAGAATTTTCTTTTTTTTTTAATTTAAATTTTTTTTTAGACAGAGTCTCAAGGTGTCACCCTCAGTAGAGTGCAATGGCATGACAGCTCTCAGCAACCTCAAACTCTCAGGCTCAAGTGATTATCTTGCCTCAGCCTCCCGAGTAGCTGGGACTACAGGCACTCGCCACAAAGCCCAGCTATTTTTTGGTTGCAATTGGCATTGTAGTTTAGCAGGCCCAGGCCAGGCTTGAACTCACCAGCCTTTGAGTATTTGGCCAGCGCCCTACTCACTAAGCTACAGACTCTGAGCTTATTCACAATTTTCAATCACATGAAAACCTTTATTTGGAAGAGTTTTTCATTGATTTACAAAATGCTCTTAGAAATCCTATAAAGTATGTCCCCTCTACTCCACGTTTATTTTAGAATTTCTCAATTCTTACCTATATATCTGTATCTATAACTACCTACAGATAGATATTTCAGAGATTGAATACATATTTTATTTATATATACATACACACACATTCAAGGTCAGAAAATTAAGTTGCTGAATAGCACTATGGTCACTCTTGAAGTACTCCCTCTAGCCATCTGGTTACCAGAGTGATATTCAGCAGCAAAACTTAATTGTCCAACATATATATACATATATGTGTATGTGTGTGTATGTGCATGGAGAGAAAGAGAGAGAAAATACACACACATTTTAAGAAAGGAAAAATTGGAATAGTCAAAATTGACCAGGCCAGGAGCAATAGCTCTCACCTGTAATTCTAGTACTCTGGGAGGCCGAGGTGTGTAGATTGCCTGAGCTTAGGAGTTCAATACCAGTCTGAGATAGAGCCAGTCATCCTCTCTGAAAATAGCTGGGCATTGTGGCAGGTGCCTGTGGTCCCAGCTACTTGGGAGGCTGAGGCAAGAGAATCGCTTAAGCGTGAGAGTTTGAGGTTGCTGTGAGCTGCCACAGCACTCTACAGAGGGTGACAAAGTAAGACTCTATCTCAAAAAAAAAAAAAAATTACCAATGTTTCTTATTTTGTATATTGTATCTTGTAGCTCTTATAAATGCAGAAATCAACAAACTGGTATATGTACACCATGGAATACTATGCAGCCATAAAGAAAGATGGAGACTTTACGTCCTTCATGTTCACATGGATGGAGCTGGAAAGTGTTCCTCTAAGCAAAGTGTCACAGAAATGGAAGAAAAAGTATCCAATGTACACAGCCTTATTATGAAATTAATTTATAGTTTTCATATGAAATCTATAACCTATTAACAGCCTAAGAATGCGGGGAGTGGGGAGGGGTAGGGGAAGGGGAAATGGGTGGAGGGAGTGGGATTGGAGGGATCATTTCTGTGGCTTATCTTACAAGGGTACAAGTGAATCTTTCTAAGAGCAGAATATAAAAGTCTTAACACAATAACTAAGAAAATGACATGAAGGCTATGTTAACCAGTTTGATGAAAATGTTTCAAATTGTATATGAAAACACCACACTATACCCCAGAATTGCATTAATGTACATAGTTATCATTTAATTTAAAAAAATTGCAGAAATCAGACGTGACTTAGTACAATTTTAATTGTATTTTTCCTTTCTTAAATGTGTATCCCTTTTCTGGCACCCTCTACACACGCACATGCACACTCTGTGCGGTCTTTAATCTCTGATTCCCACTGTCATCATTTAGACCTATCAACCTAAAATAGAAGATTTTTGCTTTATCACACATAGAGCCAATTGCAGCAGCCTTACTGCGTCTTCCCATAGTGGCAAATTTAGATTATCTGAATCTACTCATTAAAATAGTCACTCTCCCCCTATTACTTAAAAAATAACATTTAAACATCTGAGCCTGGCATTCAGAGACTCTGACAATTTAGAGCCAGACTCCTTTTCTTTATACCACATATCTCCACTTTTATTTACTCTGGCAGGCCTTATGTTTGTCGGCTTCTGAAACTTTGCTCCTCTTTGCTCTTCCACCTACCTATCTGTAAATGATTGCTACTTTGTCAGATGCCGTAAGTTCTATGCATTTTATTAGAATAATTATTTTTATGACACCTATACTATTAGGCACGCGGTTTCTTCAAGGGTATTACACCCTGTGTTTTTTTGTATCCCCCTATTTTTCCAGATTACTTTGCTAGTAAATGATCAAAAAGATGCATTGAATTGCCCTTCTCTTTTTTACTACCGAGGAAACAAAAATGAAGGCTGCTAAAAAGACTTGCAGAAGCTTACATTGGGCATTATCAGGTGGTTCCAAGAATAGAAACTGGGGCTTACCCATGACTGCAATCTGGTGATCTTACCATTAGAGAATACTCATCCCCAGGTAACCTAATTTTTTTTGACAGTAGGCAGTGCTCTGTAACTATAGTACAAAAATAATAACTTAATGGCATAGTAAAGTGAAACTAATTTATTAGGATAATGCATTCAACTTCAGCTTTTATTTATATTTCTATAAATTGCCCTTGAGAGATAGACATTGCTAGCTTAAAAACTGAAGTTTTGTATTTGTTGTCAATTTTCAAATTTTTATGATTTTGCCTCTAAACATTATGCTCTAAGATTGAAGATTATTATGTAGTTTCAGACTTAATTATATACTCTTTTCAGCACAAATTCAGACGAACTCTGAGGTTTTAGAGATGTGATAAATTAGGTACAACATATAATGTCGATGTGTGACTGATGCCTAAGAGTCTCCATCCCGCTGTGAAGTTATCCTGTACTGTTTTACTGAAAATCATATTTCATTGATTATTCACATTACTGTTGCTATTGTTGCTAAAATAAGAAAAAGATAAAAATGTACCTATGAAATTGTTTGACTCTTAAATTTATAAGAATAGGGCTGCTTATAGGAGATTTCCTGGGATTAAACAAGAATCAAATGGATGATTAACCTGAGTGCCATCTCTACATTATGAGCCAATAGCAGGTAGTTAAACCTTTCTGTGTCTCACCTTTAAAATAAGAACCATGATGCTTGTTTCTTTCAGTGGAAGGGCCTGAGTGCTAGTGTGTATAAAGCACTTGAAATGTGAAAATACAATTTTTACTGCAATATGTGTTTTACAATACATGGTGGCCACCCTGTATATGTATTCTTCCATGCCTAAGAGTAAACTGTCATTTTACCATGTTGTAGCACTTAATAAGAACCCTAAACAATACAGCCCATATAAAGAAGAATTTTTTTATAGAAAAACTCAACATCATTTTAACTTACAATGATTAGGAAGTCAGCAGTACATCTAGAAAATATTTCTACATTTGGTATGTTTCAATTATGTTGGCTTGTTAATTTTTTTTAACACATTACAGTGGCTATTCAAGAATTCTAGGGTGGAAGTCACCGAATGTTCCCAGATAGACTCAAACAAGTCATTTAACAAACACAGGTAAGATGACAAATCTCAATTCTGTTTGAAAGAGAACACTTGGTAATCACCAGGAATTAGCTTTAGAAAATTCTACCTTCCCCCACCCCGAACGTGATTAATACATGTTTATAAAAGTTGAGAAAAAGATATGAACGATTTTTTTAGGGACCAAAATCTTGCCCCCAAATCACTGCTTTCCTGCTCTCTTCCTTGGTGCAGGTACAATAAAATTGTGATGATGGACTAAGGAAAAGTTCTGGCTTTGATACTTGAATAAAATGGTTCTTGTTGTTTATTAAACAATAGTAGTTTTATATGTTGTTGTGGCCTACCAAGCTGTATAAAGCATTAAAATTCATATCTGTAATATATAAGAACTTAACCAAGACTTTCACTAATCAACCAACTTATTCAGGTAAATGGGTTAGTTTGAGCCCAGAATTTTTTAACATTTTCAGTGTACATCTGGTTCAACTTTGTCCAACTTAAGGGCAAGTGAATATGAAATGCCTCTACATTCAGCCCTCAAAGAAAGGGCATGAGGAATTTAAAAATGATAAAAACTCTGAGGCAAGAGAATCTCTAAGCTCATGTATTTGAGGTTGCTCTGAGCTGTGATGCCACAGCACTCTACCAAGGGCGACATAGTAAGACTCTGTCTCAAAAAAAAAAAAAAAAAAATTGCTAAAAACTGATATTCTAAATCTACCGTCAGAGTTATTGCAAAACTACAATATTTTACTAAGACGACGTCTAATTTTCTGAAGCTCAACTTAATCATAAAGTTACAGGGTAAACTGATTGAAAAATGTAAATTTTGTAAATTTATTTCCCAGGTAAATAGTTTGACTCATGTACAGAGATCTTGGATAGATGCCATTTAAATACCAGAGGAAAGATGAACAAAAAAGCAGTTTTAATTTTAAAGTAGTTGATGTGAGGCCATTATTTCTCATGGTAGTTAGCTAGTAGGGCCATTTTCCCTAGGGAGGGCTCTTAGATTGTAAAAATAATAATCATGCTCTAAGCACAGAAGAAAACACAGCTTTTGATTTTTCTGTGGCAAACTAATTTGCTCGACAGTTTTTGGAAATGAATAATTATGTCAGGAAAAGTTTCCACAATCAAATAATGGTATAATAATCTGTTTTCTCCACACACAGAAAATCATTGCATGTTTTCACATCTTTGAGGCTATGAATTTTGGAGTTAATTGAGTTTGAAATCTAGTTCTGTATCTCTCCTAGTTGAGGAGGAAGACATAACTCTCCATGCAAAGCTATTGTAAAACTGAAATGAAATAATGTTTACAAAGTGTTTGTCACCCACATTTCCTTCCAATGTTGCCTGCTTCTACCATTACAGTAAAAAGTCATGTCAATAAACTTAAAATCGAAAAATGATTAGTTTCTAAATTTATATCCATTTTCTTAATTAGGTCTTTTCAAATCAGGTAAAAATAGTGTAAACAATCATCTGTGCGACACATAATAAAATACTTCTCATCTTTTAAACCGGTTATAGAGCTGGGCATAGTCACTGAAATTTATTTTATATATGTCATTCTACTTAATGTATGATTAGGAGGGAAATCCATTTAATTCTCATGTCAGCTTTATACTTTGTACCTGGAGGTCACCCTTTATACTAGCACCTGCCGAAACTATCTACTCCTTAAAATCAGAAACAAAAGCATTCATCCGAAATAAAGGTTAATTTATAGCCTGAAATAAATTGCAAAAGTTCTGTAGGAAGTATGATATTCATCATGTAATCTGTATTAAAGAAAAAAAAAACTAAGACATATTCCTCAGAGGTAATTAAATATGTTTTTAAATATTTAGTGACTAGATACTTTTTATCTTAGTTGAACATTTGTTTCCTAAATAAATCTATTCTAATTTTATTATGTGTAATGTAAGTAAATTGAATCTCGTTCTGGAAAATGATGATACAATCTTTTGGCTGGATTGGTATTTTTATAATCTCAGTATCTACAATAATGGCATTCTTCAGTATTCTTACCTCACCGTTGATGAGTGAGCTCATATCTGCTATAAATAATATTTAAAATTTGGATATAAATAGAAGAAAAAGGGGATCTTCTGACTTGGCAACAGTAAGCAAACATTTGGAACTTAGGATAATTTAAGCTTTTAAAACTTCCCCAAATCAACATCATATGAGAACTAATTATAATTATTGTTTTCATAGTTCCAGAAGATATTAGTTATTCCTTTAGCTACATTATATTGTAGAAAATTTTGACTGAAAAGAAATTTGTATTTTGCTGCTTATTATGCTTTACAGGGTAAGTATTCCATTGTTTAAAATCTGTGAATAAAAAATTGCATTTCACTATTTTTACCTAGAATCTAGATTTTCATTATATGTGTATGACGCTTTCTAAACTCAATGTAAAAATAAGGAGTGTGTATGGTATGCCCAGATGTTCAAATATATATGTTCATCAGCCACCCACAATTTAATATCTAACATGACATGCTGAATTAAAGGTTCCAAAAATTATAGCAGATAGGAGAAGAGGGGTGAGGGATGTTTTAAATCTTCTCAAGATTTGTGTGTTCCTCTTACATTGCTTCACTACAGAATTGAGCACATGCAAAGGCACACTCAATATACCAGTGTGGGGCCGACTCAGTTATCAGCACTGATTTTATTTCCAATTTTACAAATGACATTAGGATGTTGAGCCTGTATTCCAACTCCCTGTGCTTTAAAGAACTACATCTTGAATTAACCTAATCTATTTCACAAGACTGTTAGAAAGGAAATTTAAAAGTGGCTTTATAGAAAGATACTAGACAAATTTCAGATACAATCTATCAGAACCTAATTTTCTTTATTTTACAGTGTAACTACATTACTATATCACATATGCCGAAATGCCCCAAGATAGTTGATACAAATCCACTGAGAATATTATATTCAAAGAATTATAATTACTGGTTAGTAATTCAATTTTCCTAAGAGGCAAATACTGTATCACTTGAGAAAATAGCAACCAATTTTAACTAAAGCTTGAACATTTTACAGACTACTGCCCACATTTTTAAAAACTGTAACTTCTTCCGTGAACATGAACTCAGCATCTTCAGGGATATTTATCATACACTCATCACATTTATTCATTTCCTAAGACATACCAAGGCAAAGGGATCTTTAAATATTTAAAAATTCTTTTAACTGTAAGGAGAATATGTCGCTAGGAAGCAACACATATTAAAATTGTATACCTTTAAGCACATATTACATCAATATGAAAAAGCATTTATTTCTCTCTTGCAAATTTATTAACTAAAGCCTCAAGCAGAGTAGCATTAGGAGTAATTTTTTAAATAGCCTGGGACCTCCTTTTTAAGTCATGTTTAAGTTCTGAAAATTTTCTTAGACAATTTTAGTACTTCTCTTTAAAGATTTGTGAATATATTTAGCTTCATTTATTGAATAAGGTAAATTTTTCTTTCCAAGCTCTGGGAAGCACTATTATTGCACGGAAGTGATAGAATATTTTAATATCTATTTTTGTCATCTGTTTTTCTTATATGCAAAGGCAAATGCAATTCAAGAGTTCTGACTTAAGGTTGGGCACGGTGGCTAACACCTATAATCTTAGCACTTTGGGAAGCCAAGGCGGGTAGATTGCTTGAGCTCACAAGTTTGAGACCAGCCTGAGCTTAAGCAAACCCCCATCTCTATTAAAAGTAGAAAATCTGAGCAAGAGGAGAGCTTGAGCCCAAGAGTTAGAGGTTGCTGTGAGCTATGACATCACCACACTCTACCTAGGACAACAGCCTGAGAGTCTGTCTCAAAAAATAAATAAATAATAAATAAATAAAATATTTAAGAATTAGAAAAAAAAGAATTTTGACTTATGAACTAGCAATAAATGTATTAAATAGCTGAGATAGCTTACAGTAGTCCTCATTCTATATTTAATGAAAAAATTGGTTTTTAATCCCCTTATATTTTGGGCCTCTTTATCATGTAATTTTTGATCTTTGAAATTTTCTACACTTTTAAATATTTTCATTCTTTGTGATTCTCTAGACATAGGTGATACTTTTTTATGTTAATATATTTTCACATATATGAAAAATACCTTAATAGTCCAATTACTTGACTATATATAAACGATTTTGTTAAAAAAAAAAAAAAAACTCACATGCTCTTTTCAAGTTTGAAAGCGAGGTTGTAATTTAAACATGGAAATAAATACTCGATGTTCAACTTAACTATTCTACAAAAATAACAATGTAAAATAGCATCATGTTTAAACATGTGAAAGAGAAATCCCAAATAAGGGCAAGTCTTAACATGTCCATTCATTTGTGGGACATCCACATTCTATAGGAGATAAAAGGAATTGCAGAGATTTGCCTGCACAAATCAAGACCCGCCTGGTTGCGTTCTGAGCAAGTCTCTGGAGATGCCTTCCTGGCCCATCTCCCGTCAGGAAATAGGAAACTTCAGAGTTAGAAATGGGCCCAAAAAAGGACCAAAGACTTACTCAAAATCTCTCAATATTTCCCACAGCTCCTCTCTTCTTGAGGAAGAAATTTTAAATTATATCTCATGTCATTTTTTAAAAATCATTATTTTAGAGGCAACATCCAGAAGTCATTAGATAGTTTCTTATACTTCCCGGGATCTAACCAGTTATTGGCTTTTTTTTTTTCTTCCCATTATAACCCAGCTCAATGTCACATAACTCTTTCAAGGTTGACCAAAAAAAGTGAATAAAGAAAATAAAGCAACAGCAATAACCGCAAACTCCAGGGTCAAAACGAAATCATGTTTCTCGCCATTCCACAGTGGTAGTGTTCTCTTAAATGTAATGAGTTACTGGTGTCAATTTTAAGTACAAACCGAGTAACAGAGTATTAAGCTACTTGATTTCCCCATTTTGGTTTATTCATCATCCTGAGTTGAGCCCCTTTCTCTACCTTCCTACCTGTGTCAACCACATGACACACAGGTGCTTTCCTGTGTCTTCTCTTTAGCAGAACAAAGCATCTCATTCCTGGGTTCCCTCACTCATTCATATAGTCAGTTATTTCATTAACCCCCAAATTATTGACAGCACATTCTGGGCAATTCGCCTCAGTTTTAGTAGGCCCTGTGAACCCTCAACCCTGAAGCTGTGGATAACCTGAACTTAGAGAGACAGGATTACAACTAAGCTTCTTAAATGGGATTTCCAGGCCTGGTATGGGGTCTGAAAAATGCAAGGAGCCCAGGACTAGGGTCTGGGGTAAAAATGCAGATGCCAACAAGTCTTCTGACCTCCTGGTAGATCCTACAAGAGTACTCAATCAGCTGAAAGAAGCTGTTTGACATCCCCCCCCACACACACATATTTCCCCAAATAAGTTCTTGAACACTGTTAGTCAGCACTTTTCCATAATTCTAAAGAAAATCTTTAAAACTGAAATATACTGAAATTCATTTCAGCAAAATTAATCCATAAATACTGTGATATAAGATGTTTTCCAGCTTAGCTAAAGAGATCAAGATTAGAAAACAGGAGCGCATAGTTTTTATAACAGAATGGGACAAATAGAACAAATAATATTTCATGCATATTTTATTTAATGAAACCGAGACAAAGAAATGGCTTAACCAAGACACGCCTCCGTCCTGAGCTTTCCAAGCTCACTTTGCCTCTGAGCGAGCCTCAGTCTGCAGAGACAGAAAAATGGCTCATAATTTAGGGTGCATGTCAACCATGTGGCACAGATTATTCCATCATTTTCACTTTAAATTCAGGACAGGAGTAATATTTATTTCCTCTGTGTCCCATCAGATGTGAAACTCTTCCAATTATTAAATTCCTTAGCTGGTTATATAATTCCTCAGAGCCCTATTCCTACATGAGAAGACTAATTATTGCATAAATGTCAATTTTTTTAGAATTTATAAGTTTTGTGCACGCTTAGAGAAAATAGCAATTGAGTATTTTTAGCTTGATGTGACATTTGTGAATGTTTGAAAAAAAAAATAAATAAACAGGAGAAAATAGCCTAAAACTTTTTGAGAAGGATCATGAATAGGAAGGCTTCCATATCAGATATTTAAATCACTCAGGTTTTTTTTAAACTACCAAAATGGTCAATGAATAGATACTTTTCAAAGACCCTAATGTAGATGTGGAAGCAGCTGAGTGTGTGTGTGCGTGTGTGTGTGTGTGTGCGCGCACGCACATGCCCACATGTGCTTATGTGCCTGTGCAGGGCAGAAGGGAGCCTTCTAGACCAATAGGAAAAGGATCTTTTTGTAAATTAAGAAAATTAGCTTCCTTTGAAAAATAAAATTTGGTCAGTACTCTACATGTAAATATGAAGTATTTATCTGATAAATTATAGTAGATTAAAGAGTTAAATGTGGGGCAGCACCTGTGGCTCAAGGAGTGGGTGCTGCCCCTATATACTGGAGGTGGTAGGTTCAAACCCAGCCCCAGCCAAAAATTGCAAAAAAAAAAAAAAAGTTAAATGTGGCAATTAAAACTACAGAAATGGAACTATGAGAAAAAGGACATGAATAATTTTTGTATTTGAAGAAAATTTTAAGCATAAGTATAAAAGTGAAATTCACAAGTTGATTTACTTGAAAACATACACAATAAAACATTGGAAGCACTCAACATCCTCTCTTAGGAAAAAAAAATTAAAGTATAGGTACTGCTCCATCTCATAAAAATGAAAAGAAAACAATATTTAACACATTTAATGCCATTTTTAACTACCAGTGTTCTCCCTTCTCCCTCTGTATGCATTCACTTGTGTGTTTGTGAGTGTGTATCTGTGTGTTCATACATATATCTTAAACATCACTAAAGATTAATAAAACCAAGGTTAAACTGCTAGAAAATAGTTGTAAGGTATAAAACTTTCTGGAATGCAATTTGCCAAAATTATGAAAGCATGTTTATGTTTGTGTGCTTTTATTAATGGGTATACTTTTTGACCCAGTAATTCTAATTTTCATATAACATTTAAGTTTCTGATTAAACATTTATATAAAAGTATATATTATAAAAGTTTAAACAAGATAATATATATATTATAAAACTTTAAATGATATGAATTATAAGTAATGAGGGTTAATAACTTGTATCCTATTGCTATGCTAGACTTTTGCAATCACTGCAAAATGATTTTTGAAGACTATTGATAAGGAGATATGTTAGTATAACAAATAACTACACAAAAAGATATAAACTATATTCATGGTGGTTTTTTCTTATGTATGGACATATGCTTATAAATTTGAACATAAATTATTTTTGTATCAGGAGGTGCCTGTGGCTCAAAGAGGGTGGTGCCTGTGGCTCAAAGGCATAGGGCACCGACCCCATATACCAAAGGTGGTAGGTTCAAACCTGGCCCCAGCCAAAAAAACCTAAAATTATTTTTGTATAAATGGAGCTAGTCTCTTCTATACACAGAACAAAACCTTCACGCATACAACAAAACACTAAAATAAAAGTAGTGTGAGTCTTTGAATGCAGGTAAATTTTATTCCTATCTTTGTAATTTCCTTTCTTCTCCAAATTGCCAATAGATATAAAAAATCCTCTGTTTAAAATATATAATCACTCTAAAAAAGAATATGTTGCAGAAGATTATCTAAGTCATCACTAGATGGTGAACTGGAAAAGCAGGATATAAAAAGGAATTTGCTCGGGCTTGGGGAAAGATATGACCTCAAGACCTCAAGAGTGTTGAATAAATTATGTACAAACCTGCTCTGAAGAAGTAGATGAAGTGCTTCAAGCAAATGCGTTATAGGACGTTGAAATTGCCTCAGCCACCACGAATGCAATCACAAGCAGAGCACTGGAACCCACATGGGGATCATGGTAACTGAAATCTCTTTCAGCCACACATCCTTGTATGTGTGCACCCATTGGGCTGGCACACTCACACACATGCACAGATACAGTCGATAGTCAAAAATAAGTTAGAAGTGGAAAACAGAAGTGAAAGTAGATGAACATTAGTGTATTATATAAACTAGTATTAAATAATATCAAATAGGTTTATGCTAGACTGGCAGGAAAAAGCTGACAAATGAAGTAATCATATAGCCATTATTTAGTTTCTCCATGGGGGAGAGAGAAAATAAGAAATATAACAGAAATAATTTGAAATTCATAATATAGAGCAATTTAGATGGCTCTAGTCTAGGTATAGTTAATAGTGCTTTTAGGACATCTCAGAATGATTTGTATGTTTATGTTGGGCTGAGATCCACTGGGCTATGGAATTGGTTGGTCACTGGCTTGTAACTTGGGCCAGTTTTTTAACCTCTCTCAGCCTCCACTCTTAGGCAACAAAAGAGATATTTTAATAGAAATGAGATCCTATTTGTAAAGGAAATATTCAGCATCTGCTACAGAAAGTCAGTTTTCCATAAACACATTTTTTTTGCCTCACCTTGTACAACTAAATAGAGACATAGATCCAGTCAGTATCACAACTTATTTCTATATAAAATCCATTTCAATTTCAATTTCCAGCCTTAATATTTGTCTACTTCAGTAACAGTAATGAGAAACTCTTAAGATATCTCTTAAATTTCACCAAAGACCAAGTGCACTGAACGTACTTCCTAAAAGGAGTCTTTCCAGGATGAAGAAAAAGACATTCGACAATTTCTATAGACTCATGTTTGTGTATTTCCAAAATTCATCTGTTAAAACCTAACCCTGATGTGGTAGTACTGGGAAGGGTGATTAGGTCATGAGGAAAGAGCCTTCATGAATATTTTCCTTCTTACTTTTCCCTCGTGTGGACACAGTGGAGGAAGCCACCTACACAGCAGGAAGGGGGTCCACTCTAGACTCTGGCTCTACACTGCTTCATCTCAGACCTCCCCACCTGCCAGACTCTGGGAAACAAATTTCTGTTGATGCAAAGCCATCCTGCTCTGTGGTATTTTGTTACAGAGCCTTGAGCTGATTAAGAAAAAATAAATAAAATAAAGATTGTAGTGAAGCCCTTATGAATTGGGTTCTGTGAACGGAGGTGGAGTTAATTTTTGGCAGTACTACAAACATTAGCTACTCTAAAGCAATATATTATTAAGATCAGTCCTTTTGTTTAGCAGCATAACCTGCACGAGATGGTTAGCATTTGAGAGACAGTGTGTTTATCTTTTATTCAGGGCTGAAATTTTAAAGGGCTCTTAGCTACAGGAAAGTCTTTACATTTCCAATAATGATCATATCAGGAGTAAAGAAAAGGGCAAAAATAACAGGGAAAAGTCCACATCAGAGACATGCAAAACAGAAATTATAAATAAAAATCCATGATGATAAACAAGGATGCTTTCCAGGGGAAGGGTTTCTTAGTAAAGGGGCAAGGTCAGGGATATAGAACATACACAAAGAAAGAACAGCCCAAACTGAGTGACTTATGAGAATCTGTACCCAGTTAACAGCAGTTTCTCTAGCACTCCCCAAATCAGAGGCCCCATGGGCTAGGTGCATAATGTCATACCTCTAGCCATTTGTTCTTTATTACATCTCCGTATCCAAATCAACCATCGTTCTGCTCATTCAACTTGGAAGAAACTCCTAAAAGTCTAAAACTGAACAAAAACTATGTTCTATTAAATGGGTTTACCTACCTTACAGTCTATGCTGGTTCCTTGCCATCCAATTGCCTGTCTTAATGGAATAAATTTCAGCAAATAAACTAATTTAAAATGCTAGCTAAGGAAACTGGTAAGGTCCATTTCTCTTATCACACCTCCATGTTAACTATTTTATAAGTTAGTAAGGGGAGTATTTGAGCTTATGGAGAAAAAAAAATTCTGCTCAAGATAAACTACTAGATAGATTTAAATGATTATTTTTTTTGGCAATGTCTATATTTTAAATATCCTTTAAAAGTACAGATGTTTCTATCTGTGCAAACTTAGTAATATCTTTATACACCATCTCCCAGCAGCAGAGAGACCAAATATTCTCAACTTTGACTATCGTTTATTCTTAGCAACGACCCCTTAC
This sequence comes from Otolemur garnettii, assembly GCF_000181295.1. Classification (NCBI taxonomy): domain Eukaryota; kingdom Metazoa; phylum Chordata; class Mammalia; order Primates; family Galagidae; genus Otolemur; species Otolemur garnettii. The sequence continues at coordinate 28,769,608 of NW_003852404.1, read as the reverse complement.
GAAAACCCCTTTAATACTCCAGGGTCACTGCTTATTACGGTAAACACAGACAAAAAGGTCCTGTCATCCTATAAAACCTTTCAGTTTCTGAAAGCTAAAATTTAATTCCCTGTGCAAATTCAAATATAACTCAAGAATAGAACAGTTTTTCAATGTAGTTGATAGGATTATGACAAAAAGGTAGAAGAATTGATTTTCAACTGAAGTGAGAAATTAAGTTAACCTTAACCTTCACTCGGATATACATGCTGGTGTACTAGGAAAAAAACATGTAGCTTCTTTCTGGTTGTCAGAAAATTCAACCCAGCAACACCCCTTGTTAAGGTTCTGGGAACACAGAGGGGAGAATGGCGTGTGTTTTAGAGGATTGTGATTCTGTGATCTCTGAGAAGGATTCGGGAACTGATTTGCTATTGTAACAAACTCAGACGACCACTATAGAAAAGTTACACGTAGATAATTTAAACTCGGTAGATTAAAGGGAAGTTTTTAAAAATAACAGTAAACATAACTATAATGCCACTATGGACCACATATTAATTCTTTATGTCTTTATCTTAGTCTGTTTTTGCAGCTGTAACAGAATACCGAAGATTGAGTAATTTGTAATAAACAGAAATATATTGTTCACTATTGTAAAGGCTGGGAAGTGTAAGATCAAAGGTTTAACAACTGATGAGAGTTTTCTTGCTATGCCATCCTCTCAACAGAGGTAGAATGGCAAAAAAGAGTAAGAGCAGGATGAACTTGCCTTTTATAATGGGACCAATCCCACCCATCATGGTCTATTACCCCTTAAAAGTCCCACTTCTTAACACTGCAGTGATGGCAATACATTTCATCAAGAGTTTTTCAGAGGGCATTCAAACCAAGCAGGCTTATTGAAAAAAACACTATTGATAATTATACTATTTGAAATATGGACACCTACTTTTCATCATCATGGGATACAAGGTATTCAAAGATACTGTCCAACCACAGAGCAACTGCATGAAGCAATTTTGAGGCATTGCTTGTCTTCCAAAGGATATAAAACGTCTCCAGGCATATGCTTTTTCTCTCTCTCCCAGTTTCCCACATAGCAGAGCTGGAAAAGAATGTTTTACAAAGGTAGCCTGGGCTTCTCAAATAAGCAAGACACAAATAAGGATTCCTTATTTTGTACGGTACTATTCTTATTCTTGCAAAGATTTTATCTTATAAGTTTTTAAGAATATGAACAGAACCTTCCCTGATGAAGACAGACAAATGGCTAACAGATATTTGAAAAAATGCTCATTATCCCTGATCATCAGAGAAATGCAAATCAAAACCACCCTGAGATATCACCCTACCCCAGTGAGACTAGCCCACATCAAAGTCTCAAAGCTGCAGATGCTGGTGTGGATGTGGAGAGAAGGAAACATTTTTACACTCTTGGTGGGACTGCAAACTAATACAACCTTTTTGGAAGGAAGCCGGGAGAATCCTCAAAGACCTCAAATTAGACCTCCCATTTGATCCTGCAATCCCATTACTAAGCATCTACCCAGAAGGAAAAAAAAATCATTTTATCATAAGGACACTTGCACTAGACAGTTTATTGCAGCTCAATTTAAAATTGCCAAAATGTGGAAACAACCTAAATGCCCACTAACCCAGGAATGGATTAACAAGCTGTGGTATATGTACACCATGGAACAGTATTCAGCCATTAAAAAAAATGGAGACTTTATATCTTTTATATTACCCTTATTAGAGTTGGAAAACAACCTTAGTAAAGCACTACAAGAATAGAGAAGCAAGAATCCAGCGTACTCAACTCTAATATGAAGCCAGTAGATGATCTAATACATACCCACATAAGAGAAAAACTCAAATCAATTCAAGGTGAGGCAAAGGTCATGGTGTATGGCACACCTCTTGGGACACAGTTATGAGGGACTTTACCTAACAGATGCAAACAGTGCAACCTAATTCTTTGTATCCTCAATGAACCTGAAACAGTCAAAAAAAGAAAAGAATTCCTATGCATCTGTGCTGATGTTTGAGCACATACAGCCACATCAACCAAGAGACCAAAATAGAGCTCAGCGAGAAACACAGGCATAAACGCAACTGAGATGATGAAGGCTGAACTGTAGCTGAGAGGGGAGATGGAAATTATTCACAAAATGAGTCTGGGACAAGGGGTTACCTATGTGTTAAAGAGTGTCTTAACTCCCACCTTCTGCAAAACATCAAGTAATTAGGGACTAAAATCACTCTGTAAAATATTAGAGGAAAATGTCTAACCACTGAGATTTCTTAAACAAGACACACACAAAAAAAAAACCATAAAAATATTGGACTACATTAAAATTTAAACTTTATACTTCTCACAAGAGCCATAAAGAAATTTAAAGGTCAGGCAAAAATCAAGATAAAATTTAGTTGATCTTGAACAACATGAGTTTGAACTGCCCAGGTCCACTGAACTCAGATTTTATACCACCTGTGCCACTCCTGAAACAGCAAGACCAACCCCCCATCTTCCTTCTCCTCTTCAGCCTATGCCAGAGAAAGGAGATGAGAATGAAGGCCTCTATGATGACCCACTTACAGTTACTGAATAGCAAACATATGTTGTCTTTATGATGATTTCCCTAAACATTTTATTTTCTTTAGTTTACTTCCATGTAAGAATAGAGTATGATACATACACATATATTTATAAACACACAGAATATGTGTTAATTGACTGTTTGTGCCCTCAGGGAGGCTTCCAGTCAGCAGTAGGCTATTAGTAGGTAAGATTCTGGTGAGTCGAAAGCATAGATAAATTTTTGACTTCCCAGGAGGTTGACATTCCTAACCCCACATTGTTCAAAGGTCAACTGTATTTGCCACAAAACTTGTTTTATGGGTGATCTTTTGCGTTGAGGATATTAAATTGCTTTTTTCAGTTGTATATTCTGTAAATAAAAGTAAATCATCTTTTTAAATACCTATGTTAGTATTTATATGCAACAATTACAATTTCTGCCTGCCATAGAACATAATGTAGTATACAGAAAATTACACACAACATATCTAGGAAAGTTTAAAGTATGAATTTTAAATTTTTTTTATCCATAATTTCATGGATACAAGCAGAGTACAGCCTCTCTTCCCAAGCAATTTCTGTAGGGAGAAAAATCATCGTTATCACTGCACTGGTTCCTTTTCCAGCGGCCTGGGAAGCTCTGCTCTCTGTCAGACTTAGCTTTGGAATTTGGAGAGGGCTCAGCTGCCCATACAGCTGAGAGAATCAACCTATGTTGACCTCATTTTAGGCTAATTCTTTTTGAACCTGACATGTCTATTTACACGCTATGATATTCATTAAATGACCTGCCTAGATGAGGCTGGGTCAACATTGTGCCTCACGCCAACATTGTGAATACTGAAACATTGGAGTTATAACGTTTTTAACTTCCAAGTGTGATCATCACTCAAATAATAGCAACTTAGTGAGATTATATATTTATAAAATCATTAACAAGTTATGTGAATTCATGACAGTTATGTTCTACCACTAATTATGCATTCTAATTTATACCTAGTAGTTAGTGATTAATGTTGCAAGTGTTAACAAAAATGTCTAAAGTTTAAGCCTTTGTGTTCTTATTTTCTTTCCTTTTATAGCCTTATAACTTGTCCTAAGCACCTGAGTGGAAATAGCATTAGTTGCTCAACATAAGTAAATTTCTTAATCATTTAATATCTTGCACAAATTTATAGATAGGTAAGTAAATCTGATGGCAGATTCAATCAATCTGTATTGTTTTCTCGCTTTGTCAAACAAATATCTCTGAGGCCATCAACAGTTCAAAAATTGCACATTTCATTATGTTAAATTAAATAAGCGCAACGCAGATAAATTTGGCATGTTCTCACTCGTATGCAGGAGTGCAAAATGCTGATGTCATAGAAGCAGAGAACAGAACAATGGCTACCAGAGCTTGGGAAGGGTGTGCCAGGAGCAGGGGGAATAAAGAGAGTTTGGTCAATAAGTGCAAATATACAGTTGGATCTAAAGTATAAGTTCTAATGTCTGAAAGCACAGTAGGGTGTCTGTTCTTAGCAAAAATGTCTTGTATAGTTTGAAGCAGCAAGAAGAGACAACTTAAAATGCCCCTAACACATAGAAATGATAAAGTCAAGGTGATAACTACCTCATACAGCCTCGCTTGGTCATTACATATTCTATGCATGTAACATAGTATCACGTGGACCCTATAAATATATAAAATAACATGTATCCATAAAATAAAGAAACATTGCATGATTAAGAGAATTGTCAGCATAAAGGAGAAACCAACATAAATAGTATATTTAAATTCAATATTAGTAAATTATTACGCTAATACTAATAATGCTTGGCACTCTACAGTTTGTCATACCTGTTAACATACATTATTTGATTAACAGAAGAGTTTACCTCTCAAGATACCTCCCTAAAACTCTCATAAAAATGACTTATTTCATTCCTTCAAAGCCTGGGTATATTTATCATTGCCACTAAACCATCTGGTTTCCCTCCAGTGAAATTTCTTAGTCCTTATTTATGTGGTTGTTCATCTCATTCTTGCACTTTCCCCCCTCAATCCACTATCTTATTCAAGCCCTATTCCTTCTTTTCCAATGTCGCTATATGTTCTGTGCTTTCAGGGTAACATATAAGAAACAACAATTTCTTTTCTTTT
>NW_003852404.1:28697492-28764777 GCF_000181295.1 Otolemur garnettii | reverse complement strand
CCTCCCAAGTAGCTGGGATTATAGGTGCCCGCCACAACGCCTGGCCGCTTTTTGGTTGCAGCCATCATTGTTGTTTGGCGGACTGGGCTGGATTCGAACCCGCCAGCTCAGGTGTATTTGGCTGGCGCCTTAGCAGCTTGAGCCACAGGCGCCGAGCCAGAAACAACAATTTCAAACTCAAACCCTTTGTGCAGATAAATTTTAAAATGCCACACAATACACTCTTTCTCCATCTTTGGTGAAATAATGCCTTCAAACCATTAAACGGCTTATTTCTCTGGGATTGAAAATCCCACACAGAATATCTGTATAACCAGGATAGAAATTACATATTGAGAAACTTAATTTGCATCTGGATTATAATTAGATACTTTACTTGAAAGTAAATAAAGTTCCAAATATAATCATATATATGACAACAAGATAATTACTCATCATATGTACCTATACTGATTACTTTCATGAAGAATATTTAACATTAGTTATTCTTAAAATAACTCTTAAAATTTTATTAAAAAAATACCATGCTATAGGAATAAAGCCAGAAGAAAAGATTCAAAAATATTTGTTAAAGAATATTTTGGTTTGGTTTTATAGATTCTACCTGCTTTCATTTGCCACTGCAAAAAAACAAAGGTCCTGATTAAAAAATCAAAGGAGGAATGATGATACTTTGATTAAACATTCATTAACAAGAACCACCACAAAAATTTGTTACCATACATCCTAATAAAAAGCATAGAGATAATATAATACAATTACAATTAATAATATGAAAGGACAACAAGAACCTTATTTGGTTATTTGGGTGCAGTTAAAAGATAAGAATCCATAGTTGCTACGTCTAGATGTTAACACGGTACCTGCCAGACACCATTCTAAATGTTCACAGGTATTAAATTGCTGCAGTCTTATGCATATGCACGTTAATCTCAGTGAGCAGACGAGAAAACTGAGGCATAAAATGTTTAAAATTCTTGTGTAAGGTCATACATGTACTAAGTAACAAAGCTGAAATGTTCTAGTGCCATGTTGACATCAGACTCTCACAAGATTTGATAGACAATGGGAAAATACTGTTCCATGTAAGCTAAATTTATGCCTTTAAACCATTAAACTGCTTATTTCTCTCAGTTTGAAAATCCCACACAGAATATCTATATATTCTGTGAATAATATTCTGTAGAAAATATCTCTAACTCCTTGGTTTTTAAGTACAGAAATATTCACAAATGAATATTAACATTTACCAATCCTATTCCATGCATTGAAGACATACCATGATTCCCCCAAAATAAGACCTACCCAAAAAATAAGCCCTAGCAGGATTTCTATGCATTTGTTAAATATAAACCCTAGCCCATAATAAGACCTAGCAATGGGCATGGCTATGCAGATATACAGGTCTGTGCTTATATTGCTAGGCATGGTGATAAGACATCCCCTGAAAATAAGCCCCAGTGTGACTTCTTGAGAAAAAATAAATATAAGACAGTGTCTTCTTTTCAGGGAAACACGGTAGTACAGAACATAGCAGATCAACAAATCTTGCTATGAAGTTTATATTTTAGAGAAGTGAGACTGTGTGTGAATGTGTGCAATTGGGTGTTGTGTGTTTAGCTGGTGATAAATTTTATAAAACATAAAGCTCATAATGTCAAAATGGTTAAGAAGGGTGGGATGGAAAGGGCTGAGTCTGTACTTTTGAATAAGGGCTTGAAATGTTTATAGTGCAATAGAAAAATTAATGGGGAACAAAATACCAAGGGAACAAATAGCCAGTGACAAGTGCGTAAGGGAAAGCTGCATGAACTATGTTCCCAGCACAGCAAAGAGGTGAGTGTTACAGCTGGTAAGGATGTAACTGGAGATGAGATCAGAAATAGCCAGATCACCTATTGCCTTGAAGGCAATTGGAAGGACTTTGGTCGTCTTTTATTAAAATAGAAACCAATCCTGAAATCCTAGCAATCTGGGAGCATCATGTAGATGAATCATTGAGCTCAGGAGTTCAAAACCACCCTGAGTTAAAGTGAGACCCCCTTCTCTACTAAACATAGATAAACTAGCCAAGCATGGTGGCACAAGTCTGTAGTCCCAGCTACTTGGGAAGCTAAGGCAAGAGGATTGTCAAGTCCAAGAGTTTGAGGTTGCTGTAAGCTATGATACCTGCACTCTACCCAGGATGACAGAGTGAGACTCTTAAAAAAAAAAAAAAGAAAGAAAGAAAGGAAGGAAGAAGGAAAGGGGAAGGGAAGGGAAGAGAAGGAAAGAGAAGGGGAAGAGAGGGGAAGGGAAGGGGAAGAGAAGGGAAGGGAAGGGGAAAAAGGGAAACATTAGAGAGTTTGAGCCATGGAAGGCGTTTGTCTGACTTATATGCAATTAGAAATACCACCCTGGGTAGAGTGTTGAAAATGAATTGAAGAGAGTCAAGGGTAGAAATAGAAAGTCCAGTTACAAAGCTAAGGCATTATTGCAGGATAGAAATAATAAGGATTTAATTTTTAGATCACGGAGTTAGATGTTAGAAGTGGGCCCTTAGATGTCTCTTGAAAAAGGAATGACAGCTTGGAGATTAATTTATTTTAATGCAATATGCTTATCAACCACACAAGTTATTTGTGGCAATAAATTAAAATTTAATTAGATCAAAAGGTCACTGAAAATATTCTCTCAAATACATATTCCTTTTTATCACAAAATTATTCTTTTGTTTTCTCTTAAAAATTATTTTATAATACTAAAGACTAAAAAAAAAGTTTTTTACCATTTTATATTTTCATCCCTTGCTGTTTTTGTACTTTTGATTTGTGCATCATTAGCTTATAGTTCTTGGCCTCTAATCGTTATCTCTTTCCTAAGATAACTTACAATAGATTTGCTATGAAAATTTGGAATATACCTTTAAATACATTATCAAAAAGGATAATCACATAAATTAGAAAAATAATTACTTTCAAAACACACAAAACACAATCTTTGCCTTTACACTTCAGCGAATCCCACTAACTGGTGGACAATCTGTTCATTAAGGTCATCAGCCTGATTTATATTGGCTCTGAGAGACTGTGCCGGAACTCTCATGGCTGGTTAATATAGCTGAAATTAACAGATTGACTCTGCCATGCCCTATTCATTTTCCATGAAGAGATTCAGTTAAAAGGTTTGTAGCTTATGATTCTTCATTTTATAAGGATGAAAGGTAGATCATCGCCTAAATTTGATGCAATTTATCCTCACTTTAACTCATTGGGAATAATTAGTTCATTTTCTTCTTTATAATAGCTGTAAGTCTATAAGCACTTAAACTATTTCAATAAAGATAATCCCAAAATATCCATTGCAATTACACACATATTGTAAGCAATGGGAACAGGGGAAAGGTTTCCCATATGCACGCACAGTGCTGAGTGGCGCTCTGCCAGCACCAAATTCTTTGGGATAATTTTCATTTTTTGATCCTATTCTCATGTCACTGAAAGGAAAGCTTGCTTGGTGAAGCAATCTGAACTTTAAAAAAATTCTGTATTCAGATCAGGAGAGAGGTATTTTAGTGAGTTAATGGTATATTTTAATTTGATTATAAAGCTACAGTTAAAGGCCAATGGTCACTTGGCTAAGATTGCTCTGCAAGAGTGAGATAAGCTCCTTGCAATGTGAGGTCATGAGAACTGTTTGCCAAAAACTCTCTGGCACAGATAGACTTTCACTTCCCCTCTTGCTTGAAGTGAAGTGTGACTGTGTGATTTGTTTTGGCCGTTGAACATAGGCAAACTGATGTGAGGTTTTTGTTTTTTTTTTTTTTTGGTCAGTAGCTTTAGAAAATCCATATGCTTCACCACCACCTCCCTCTCCTCTAAGAAAGAATATGGGTAGAAGTGTAGAAGCACATGGTGGTGTCCCGCTAGCCTTAATCCCCAAATGGCTACTACAAACCAAATCTTTCAACCCACATTAAACAATCCAGCTTGAGCCACAAATGAATCTCCACTGGGTTAAGCCACTGAGATTATTGGTTTGGTAACAGAGAAGTTATGCAGACACAGCAACTTCTCTTATCTGATGAAGAACCAGTACTAGAACTATTTATACTGAGACGTGAAAATGTGCCAAATTGCCCCAAATAGGAGAACGAAGTCAATAAGAGCTCCAGGTAATTATAGATGTTGATGTAAGTTTATATTATTTCCATTAACGTATTTCCCATCCATATCCATAAAAAACAAATGAATAAAAAAGGAATAGAAGTTTGTTATAACTTTCATAAAACTTGTCGATAAAAGCATATTGTTACATTTGAAATGTGGAGTAGGGTTTGCTCTTGAGGAACAGAAAGAGGTTTTCATAAAGTTATAACAATAGTTTCCATAAAGCATTTTTTCCCACTAATAGCATCAATAAGACAACTACTATCACTGCTACCACTCAAATAGCAATAACAGAACAATCATATTTTCAGTGTTTTTCATATGTCGCACTGTGTTCTAAGCATGTTACATATGTTAGATATTTAATCTTCAAGAATGGTATCCCGTCAGGAGAGTTCTGCTGTTATCGCAATTTCAGAGGTTAAGAAATTGAGACATAAACCGTTTAACTAGTTTGTTCATGGTAGTACTGGCAAAAATGAGTCTGTCCTTTTGAAGACTATAATCTCTCGCTGTTTACTAATGATTGATTAGCAGTTCATTTATTTCAATGCATTAAATAATATAACTCAGTCTCATAAGAACTCCAGAGTGCTGCAGATAGAGGAAACCAACACACTGAACCCTACTAATCCGTGCATTGACTAAATTTACCTTCATTATCATAAAATCACGGTTGAATGGAAAGGATCAGACGTCATAGGTCTTGTATATGTTGGTTTCAACACAGATCAGTATGTTCTCAAGAGACAAGTCTCTGGGTTCCACACCCCTGAGGAGTGAGAATAGCTAATTTAGATAACCAAAATCTATACTTAACTAATTAAAAGCAAGACTGTGAATCTTCCAAGTAAAGAAAAGTTGTGATATACTGGCATCTGGCTGAGAAGGAGCAGAAATCTTAAACGGACACAGACCCAGAAAATTGGGTCTATGTCCACATGTACCTCTTACATGACTTCCCATTCACAGGGGGTGGGAATTTTCTAAGTTACTTAACCTCTTAAGCCACCAAAACCTGATCTTCAAACTCAAGACAATAATGAAATCTCACAATCAATGTGGAATTAAGTGAGATAATGCTGACAAAGCACTTGGAGCCTTTCCATGCAGGCTACCGTAGATGACAGGATTCACAGGGACAGTGTTAGAAGGGGCTTCAGAATATGACTGTGTCTTAAATATTTATTCTAAAATATACTTAGGTCAAGTCATACAAGTTATTTAGAGGGACCACTTCTATTTTCCTCATAAGTTTCTTACATTCCTTTGGACTTGCTAAATGTATATTAAAGAAATCATATCTACTTTGCTCTTAGGAAATTTTTACAGAAAAAGTTATTATTTCTGAATAAAGAACTATTTATGTAAAGTTGCCTTAAATTACTACCTATACATTTTCTAGTTTTTGCATCTCAAAGAAAACTGATGAACCCCATTTGCGCTGGATAGAAATTATTGCACATAAAATGCTGTATAAAGAAGTATATATATAAATAATTGTGCATGATATAACAAAACCCAGCAGAGTGAGCATCTTTTGAGAACGTCTTTTGAGGCATCTTATGTTCTTCCTGATAACGAGCCCACATTTTTTTTTATGGCTTTCTGGTTTTGGAAGGTTACCTATAAGCTTGGGGTATGGCTTCTCATCCTTAGGCAATTATATATTTACTAACAGAAGTCCCCAACCACTGGTCTTACACTCCAGATAGAATCTAAATCCATCATTTCTTCTGTGTTGCTTCATCTTACTGTCCTTTCGTTTCCAAGTACTGAAATTCTGAATTGCACTTCTTACATTTTTCCATCAATGTACAAGTAAGATGCTTCTACCTTTTCACAAGGAAAAAACCCTTACGTGTAATAAATGTGATTTCCTCCCATTTCAGTGGGAAAATTGAGCCCCCAAATTGTCTCTCATTTATATTAAAATTGCCAAATGCCATAAAATGGTCGTAATTCTTGATTAGTTAACATTGGATAGCATAGTCCAACTTACAGTTTTATTGTAATCAGCTATGTCTGCAATGTGTCTGTGTTTCATGCTTAGGTTTCTTTGTAGCTTTTCTGCATGGCAATGTACAGTTATCATAAATAAAATGCAGTATTTATAATAAATACATATGTCATTCCATCTAAAACACCTATAGTATTAAGAGTAAAATAAATTGGTGGAATACTGTAGAAAGTTATATAAACTAATAAAATATAAGTCTTCTTAGATGAGAATTTGGCATAATCATATAATGTAATGATAAACAAATAAATACTGATCAATGTAAAGAAATAACTCAAAAGCCAAAATACGACATTCAGTTGAAACTCTTCACAAACTTGCATTATCTTGACTCAAGTGATACATGTAAGGATCTGACTTTTGATCATTTAAGAAAATTCCAAAAATCTCATTCTTTTGACTCACATGCAAAAATGAATGTGTGTCTGTGTCTGTGTGATCTGTCATTGTTACAATGTACATGCACAGATAGAGACTTCATGCACTGTTCCTTCTCATGGGCGTTCCTAATTTATTAGAGGACTCTTAAGGGGCACATTTTCTATAAGACCAATAGGAATGTCAATAGTATTTTAAAAGGATTAGCAGTAGGGTTGATTCTGTGTTCTGTACTTGTTTTCTTTTTTTTTTATTGAATGGTAACTATGTACATTCATGCACTTCTGGGGTACAGTGTGGAGTTTTCACACACAATCCGAAACACTTCCTTCAAACTAGTTAACATAGCCTTCATGTCATTTTCTTAGTTATTATTTTAAAACGCTCACATTCTACTCTTAGAAAGGTTCACTTGTAAGATATGAGGAGGACACCCCGGGCAATTGAAGCAACGTCAAAAACACATTATTGGGACCTGATCAAACTAAAGAGCTTCTGCACAGCCAAGAACACAGTAAGCAAGGCAAGCAGACAGCCCTCAGAGTGGGAGAAGATTTCCGTGGGTTATGTCTCCGACAAAGGTTTAATAACCAGAATCCATAGAGAACTTAAACATATTAGCAAGAAGAAAACGAGTGATCCCATCTCAGGATGGGCAAGGGATTTGAAGGGAAATTTCTCTAAAGAAGATCGGCACATGGCCTACAGATATGTGTGTTCTGTACTTGTCTGTTCTACCTCACCCCACAGATAATTGCCCACCTTGTACTCTTAGATGCCAGCAGATGTGGCACCCTTCTTTTAATGAGCTCAATATGCAGAAATCAAATTTTTCCTGTTACTTGTTACTAACATTTTGAACTTTTCTATTAGCTTCTTCTTTTTTTTTTTTTTTTTTGCAGTTTTTGGCCAGGGCTGGGTTTGAACCTGCCACCTCTGGCATATGGGGCTGGTGTCCTACTCCTTTCAGCCACAGGTGCTGCCTCCTATTAGCTTCTTAAGTGCAGATTGAAGAACTTGCACCTAGCCTGCCTTTAGAATCACTAAATACTACAGTTTAATACTTGCTTGTTCTGAGAGCATCTGAAGCCAAGTGAGTGCCAAGTGTGCTGCCCAAAATAACATTTCCAGGACAAACCACAGAACTGCGATATTCCCTCATGTTGCAGTCTCCTCCAGCATGGTGGGATTAATGGGGAGAATATAATACTCTTATGGACATAACAGTTTTTTATGTTCACTATTTCTTTTTCTTTTCTTTAAATAAAAGCTGATTCTATGGATCGCCATTTATTTTTTAAATTACATTTGCCATTTACTGCTAACATCCCTAGATTTTATACTTATGTGGAAGTTATTAGTGTAATAAAATATGCTGATAGCCATAAATATAAATTTCATCCTACAATGAAAAATGAAAAAAAATATTAAAAATTAGGAAGGTAAATACCTTGATAGATATTGACATTGTGTTTACATTGATATTTTTGTTCATTAATTGATGAACTACACATTGCTATGTCTGAATGCCCAATAGGTTTTGAAAAATCAAGTGCAAACAAACCACTAATGTCATAAACAGAAAAACACACACACACACACAACAAAACTTTAAAGGAAATTTCTAGAGAATCACTGAGTCTCTCTCTTGTGTTTCATCATGTCTTTGAATGTCCAGCCTCAACCCAAAGCAGCCACCATTCTCACTTTTGAGAAAAGTTTCTGTAACTCGTCACCATGAAAGGACACACAGTAAATATCTTACAGGGGTACAGGTGAAATTTACTAAGTGTAGAATATATATGTCTTAACACAATAACTAAGAAAATTACATGAGAGCTATGTTCACCAGTTTGAGGAAAGCATTTCAGATTGTGTGTAAAACCAGCACATTGTACCCCATGATGGCATTAATGTACACAGCTATGATTTAATTTTTAAAAAAACTAAATAAAAATATATTCCACAACACTGCTGATAAAGTATTAATGCAGTTTTCCCTACTGGGGCCAAAATGCAACAAAGGAAAGGACAGGTAAAAACCACGGCATGACTCAATGAAGAATTCTGACTCCACTAAAATCTAGTCCATCCTATACATTATAAAAATATGTTTAGCCCATTCTCTCTGATTATGTAGGAAGAAGGAAGTCAACATAGAACACCTTCCATCTATTTCAACCTATTTCTTTAGGAAAAAAAAAAACTCTTAGATATATAAATCAGTATTAAGGACACCGAATCCCTTAAAGCCTATATTTAAAATTTTTATATAGAGATGTAGTCAAAATACTCATAACCCATTAATTACTTGTCATTGGATAATTGGGATTCAGCCAAATTTTCTTGATGTTCTAAAATGATACCAAATACTTGTAAGACTAAAATTATAACAAGCTTTAATGGAAATGCCTAAAAGTCAACAAGTAAAATCACTTCTTTTATTAAATGACTATTGCACATTTACATCACAGTTACCTAAACTTGGAGAAATTAGTTCATTTTAAAGCTCTTTGGTAAAAACATTAAAACTCAGAAAGTTGTGTAAATTAGTGTTCATATCCCAATATAATCTAAATATCACGAAAGTAAATCACTGAAGAAGGGGAATACATGTTTATAAAATCTATTCAAAACACCAAAAAACTTCTAAGCTAAATTTTGTCTTACATTATAAAATCATAAGAACCTTCTAAATATTTAGTGAAAATATGTTGTTTTGATTAATATGTAGTGAATATAAAAACATAAGTATTTATGCTTTGTTTTTTCCACCAAATACATTCTTCAAAACCGCTGTTGACCTGGAAAAATAATAGTTTTGACAACAATAAAAATATCCCAGGGAGAGTGAAAAGATGCAAATTCTTATAAAATAAACTTTCTTTGTAATTGTCAGATTTAAAAATAACTAAATATCTCCAGAAATCCCAATTATTCCTTTCTTTGAGCATATAGATTAAAAGAACTCCACCTCATTGATTTAATTGGTATCTTAATGATATGCTATACCCCGAGGAAAATAGAACCAAAACAATCAAAACAATCCCAAAAATATTCTGGGTAGATGTGATAAATTATTTATGCTTTTGTGTTATGATCCCCCCAGTTTAATCCACAGTGGATTTAAAGGAAAGAGATATTTTGTATTTTTACTTAGTTGTTCTTATTACTTACTTGTGGGAAGTATCTTATTTTCATATTTTTTAATATTGAAAAATGTAATCTATGACAATGGCAACGTACTAATGTTACTACAAAGGCAACTGAACCCAACAATTCGTACCATTACAAAAATGTCAAAAGTTACCAATGTTGGAATCAACTTTTTTACATTCATGAAGTTGTGCTTAAAATGGAGTTGGATCAGAATGGGATAAACCTGATTAAACACGAAATTGACCTTTTCAGGTAGTTGAAAAATGCATAAAATTAATTTATTTTCTTAAAGTTATGTACATTCTAAACAATATGCTTAATAAAGTTTTAAACTTAGATTTGTTGCAGGAAGACGAGGTCCCAGTGGAGAGAAAGAGTCTCCCGTATAGGTGAATGTGGAGGAGGAAGGGCTTTATTTCAGCCAGTGGAGCCTTGGCGGACTTGAGTCCAAAATGGCCAAGCTCCCATCAGCTCTGTCCTTGTCCTTTTATAGGACTCAGGAGTAGACAGACAAAGGAATTACCATATTGCCTCTCACTGGAGAGTTTGAAACATGCATGAGAAAGTGAGCAGCCCGGGTTCTACAGAAGCAGAACTGAGCAGTAGCTTCAAAGTCTGAGGAAGTTGAGTCTACAAATTCCTAAGATTTGAGTCAACATGGGGAGGACTTTGCAGGATTATTCTTGGACTGATAGGAGTGTCTTTCCTTTTTCAGACTTTACTTTTCCTGGGTATCCTCTCTCAGAGTTACATTATAAGGTAAAATAGATATCTAAATATAAAATATTAGGCCTTATTGTTGATTGTTTAAAGGCAATAAATATACAATGTCTAATAGTTTGGAAAAAAGAGAATCAGTATGTTTATTGATTTTACAAGCATTGTTCTAATTTAGTGATGTTTTACCCAAACGTATCTCCATGTTAAAGAAAAACATATTAAGTGTATTATGTTTAGAAAAAGTCTAGACTATTTAACATCATGTAGCTTAGGTGGAATGAATAGAGAAAATGTTAAATATCTCTCACTATACTGCCTATAAAAAAGCACAATTCTGTTAAAACATATACACACACACACCCCAGTAACAACTCTCAGTAACTAATTACCACTAGGTTATCTGAAAATAAATAAAATTGAAATGTGGGGGGGAAAATTCCAGTACTAGCTTACTACCACTCTCAGGTTTTCCTTTTTTGACTGTTATTTCCTTACAGTGAACCTATATATGCCTCTAACTAAACATTAAAAGCAATTATGAGGGTAATTAGAATAGTGTAAAACAACATTTCAGTCACTGTCAACCCTCTCTCTCTTCCTACTTCTAAAAGTCTTTTGCCCAAATTTAGAGACAACAATACTTGAATCCATTTTCACAGTAAAATACACTAATAGTTAAGTGGAAGCTACACATTCCAAATGAGATTTGTAGATTGCTATAAATCTCTAGGGGACTTACTCTTTACTTGATGAGAATACAAATTTAGAAATTAGTTAACATTCTTCTCTAGTGGCACTTCAAAAAAAAAAAAGTAAGCACTTTGAAATCAGAGATTTAAACTCAATACTATGGCTTCCTAATATTTACCCTGTTTATTACTGACGGGATGCAAAAAAACAAAACTGTGTAAATTAAAAGTTTTATGAAATGTTGGTGTTTTGCAAGACTGCTTCTTCAGCAACATTCAGATATTATAATATTTATAACAGACTAATTGCTGTTCACATTCTGTGCTCTTAGGAGGCAGCTGTTAAGGGAGAGTAGTAAAAAGAAATCATTTCCTACAACCAGTCACTTAAATGTATTGAGGTTAGTTTTCCTCACCTCTCAAAGAGCGACAGTAGTCATCAATTTCCTACTACAATGATTAAGACTAGACGTGCTTTTGAAATTGGATGGCATTTATAGACTTACAGCAATATTTTGACATGACTAAATTTTTATTTACCTTACAGAATTATATTGTACCAAGAGAAAAAGCAAATCTAAGTAGTCCTCACAGAGCACAGCATAATGATAGCTTCTTATAGTTCATATGTTCAGCAGGGACAAGATCTAGAGAATCTTGAAATCCAGTTAGTCGTAGTTTCTAGTTGTTTTGGCTTTACCAGTGATGGACAGATGAAACATAATTATAAGTCTTCTCATCTGATGCTGACTTCTCCTTAAAAATTTTTATAAAGTAGGATACCCCCAGTTGTCGTGATGTTGTAGCTGGAATTTTGCAGTGTTCTGTCCTTAGTCTTAGGATTTGAAGAAGGAAACAACCGACTACTTGAGTAAGTGAAAGGAGAGAGTTTATAGAAAGATCGACAAAAGAGGGGGAAACACTCCAGAAGTGGTGTGGCGGGGTTGTGGGGAGTGTAGGGCTGGGAAGCCTGTGGGGGCTGCCTGCCTAGGGGTGTACATACTGCTTTTTTTATCATGCAGGCAAGTAGCTTTTGAGAATCTATGTCCTATGTGCAGAATATGTCACAGTTGGCCAGGAGCCAAAGGCACAAAATAATCCTAAAATTCCCGAAGGAATGCGGCCCTTGCACTCCTTGCCCCAGGTGAGGCAGGAGGGTGTACACTTACTACTGTGTGCAGTTATAGATGGATATTTTCCATGTATGGATACAAATTATCTAAACAACACTTCCTAAATTAAGACATAATTTATTACCGTATTTTTATAATTCCTGAGAAGGGCCTAATTACTAAATGCTAAAACATATAACTTATCTCTATTATTGTCAAACATTTTTAATTCTTTCAATGTGTTTTAACACTAAAATTATGTAAATTATGTCATGAATTTATATCTCATCATAAGTAAGCAAAAATAAAATCCTTCAAAAATACTTGAAAGATAAGTGGTAGAGCAGGCACATCCACGTTTTTGGCTTTTCAGGGCCACACTGGAAGAAGGGTGTCAGGGAGCCACACGTTGAATACACACACACTAAGGAAAGCTGATGAGCAAAAACAAAGAAAGGCTGTGCTGTCTCCCACCACAGAGAAGGAAAAACGTCCCCACATGATAACCTTAATAATGCAGTGGACCCGTTCAGAGTCTTTTAAAATCATACAGCAGGTCCCAAGGTTGTGATCCCTAATATAGAAAATGTACATCGCAAAGTAATAAAATGCCTTTTTGATATTTTTTGTTATGAACATAAAAGAAAAGAGGGCAACCTAAAACTACAAGGATATTTGCCATAATATTTGAGAAACTAGGCATCAATATCTGGTTTGATAGAAGTAGTTGCAATTCTCGGTGAGTTCTCAAGGTGCCAATCAGATATTTTGGTTCTAATTTTAGTGTGTTTCATTTTTAAAATCAGTTGTTCACAAGTGTAGATGATGCCAAAAAGCAATGACGTGAATAAGGTGTGATTGTGAAGTGAGGGATACTGGTCTCCGGGAATACAGGGCCTATAAAAGTCCAGTAAAGAGACATGATTAAATTTTCCTTTAAGTTGAATATCAGATTACAGCTCTATGCTTTCCATTTGAAATTGGCAGGTAATACATTGCGTCGACTGACTATGCACTCCAAAATGATTATTTTCCTGGAAATTTTAAAATCTATGTTCAAATTCTTATCAAATTGAAAAGCAAAGTTGCATATGGTTCGCTGTTTACAGGACTGTATTTAGCCAATGTGTCAACATGCATAAAAATGTTTGCATTGATTTGTGCTTGACATAATTTCAGCTCCATTTGGAACCTGTAATAGTTTGAAACATTGTGATTAGGTGCCATGATGGGCCAAAGCCAAACTACAAGAAAAAAATGAAGAGCTTTGTCAGACCACCAGAAATTAGAAAAAAACTATTTTTAACTGAAAATACAACTTGAGTGTGATTTTTAATTATGTCCTCAATTGTTTGCAAATTAAGTATTTTTTAAATGAGTTCATATCTCCATTCGTATTTCAGAAAGACTTTCTCACCATAAATAATGTTTCTAAGACATAACAAAATCATATTTCAAGTATTCTTTTTTATATTAATACATATGACATAGTTGACATCATCTCCGAACTTTGTTCTAAATCTAAAGTAACTATCAATAGTTTCACAGTATAATTCAAGGGATCTGATTATTCTGTGTGTCTACTACTCTGAGTTTTAAAAGTAGCCACATGGTCAATACAAATATTCTAACTACTCATCAAAATGTGATACTATAGACATGTCTCTGTCCTTTGGAATATTTCCTCCAGTCACAATACATCTGTCCAGGAGAGACATTATTTGCCAAATAATAAAGTAAAAGGAAATATTGTCATTAAAAACTTTTAAGGAAATCATAAGTATTATTTATTTTTTTTATTTTTATTTTTTGCAGTTTTTGGCCGGGGCCAGGTTTGAACCCACCACCTCCGATATATGAGGCTGGCACCCTACTCCCTTGAGCCACAGGCACTGCCCAGAATCATCACTTTTAAAAGGGATCATTATGGCACAACCTAAGTGGCTTAGGTAAATTACTTATATTCTCTGAAATATCAAGAATATTACAGTAATCTATATAAAATGACTACTATATAGCCTGGTATATTGTATATTCCCCCATCTCCTTTCCTAAAAAAAATATGTGAAAATATTTGCCTCCCTTGTCTCATAGAGATACTATAAATATCCTTTGAAAGGTATTTTTAAACTAGAAATTACTATGTAAATGAATATTTGCTACCTTTTTGGTTGGTATAATATATAAATTTTGAAACAGACAGCAAATATATTGAATAAAAAAATGTGTCCATGTTTGAGTATTGCGGTCTTAAGTGTAGAGGTTTTTACATGTTCTTACATTCTATTTATCTATCTTCTATCTATTTATCTGGTCTCTTTAAAATACACTTTCTGAGAGTAAAGAGCATTTTCTATCCCTTTTAAAATCTTTATACTATTATGTATTACTCCTTGTTGTAATCTAATGATACCAAATGTATTTTAGCTACATTATAGCTACATATGAAATTATGACAAAAAATTATATATAACAATAATGTTATATATAATAGTTAATATGAATTGGCTAAAAATTACCAAAAAAAAAATGGTTAACAATTTCAACTTTTGATTAGTAATTTAAGGTGAATAAGAAAATAAGATAACAGTCTGCTCATAAAAACAATGGATTTCAGGAATTCATAATTAATTTAAAACATCCTGTGTTTTTAAGACTAAAATAAATTATTTCCATTCACATACTCCATATGACCAATTATTTTATACAGGGACATTTAATCTCTTTAACTTTAAAACTTTACAGAAGTACTGCATAATAAATCACTAAGCTGTATCTAACTTCATCAATATTAGATTGAATAAATTTACATATTACTTAAGGACTGACCTTAATTAGAAACTTCTGACATTCTGTTAAAAAGATGGGTTGAAGCCTCTGTTGGTTTTATATTTGGAAATTGTCCTGGACGTGGGCAATTCATCTTTTTAATGATAAGATTTTTTTTTTTTTTAACCAGTGGTAAAGCTACAGTAAAACTATGGAGAAAATAAGGCTATTTAGCAGTTTAAACTATGTTTTCCATACATTTTTTGGTAGGAAAAATATGCCAAAACATCTTTCTAGCAATACCAACTTGGTTTGTATTCAACAAATAATCTTGAATATGGCAACACACACATAGGTCGGCAAAAAATATACCTATATTGTGACAAGAAGCATTAAACCACCTGTAGAATAAAAGTACCATAAAAAAATACCAGAATCGTGTTCAAGTATATGGTTTGTTCAACACCAATTTGTGCATTCTTTTAACACTTTGTTTAAATTACTTTCATTGGAAAATCAAAATCAGAGAAACTAGAACAAAGTTCACAGTTTCTGTTCTCATGGAGGAAAAACATGGAATTTGTTTGATAAGCAGAGGGCATGTCGTCCTTATTCTTCCAAAGTAAAAATCTAAGAGTAAGTTTGGTGAGAAGTTGAAACAAATGATGAAAAACTCAGACGACCCAGAAAACTATGGAATTTGCAAATCACAGGGATAAATAGAAAACTAATAGAACACATATCAGGGACCGCACATGAAAGGTGTCGACTGTCAAGGGGGGAGGTAAAAATGCAGTGGGCAGCATGAATCAAGAGCTTATCATTCTATGGTGTGTTAGGAGATTCTCAAATTTACAGAAAACCATGACTGGGGGGAAATGTAAGATGAGCTATATTCATTTTCTTTTACATTTTTTCTCTTAAAAATATTTCTGTTATAGTTTATGTATTTAACGTTCAATTCTTTTCTGACATAACACCTGAAGAGTAATATTTGCCTAGTAAAATAAGTTGAGAGAATGAGAAAATGACTATTCCTCTATAAGACACCATGTTACATTTTTACAGTGATATTTATATGCTTATAAGAGGTACATCACATTTTGCTTTTCTAAATGGGTGATTAAAATAAGTAGCCAGTCAACCAAAACTAGCTTGACACCTAGCAATTTTGGATATATGCGGATACTAGGACTTTGGAGGAAAATTCTGTTTTTCTCCAAATTGCCTTATAAAAAAATAATGTCATAGGGAAGGTTGAAATTACTCAGTTTAACTACTAAACTATTCATATTAAGAAACCTATAATTTTTAGATAACATTCAAATATACAAACTATAAAATCTATAAACATTGGTTTCCAAATTATCCTTTTATGTGTAAAACATATCATTGCCATATTGATCAAAAACATATTTTCCATATATTTACACTCATATTTCCAATAATTTATCTAACATGTACGATGCATCATATTCAATATCTTATGTTAGTTACTGAAAGACTAGAAGGCTAGCAGAAGTTGTAGGAGAGGGCAAGATTAACAATATGTGATAAAATAATATCATTAGTAAAATGATAAAAATTTTGTGTACAATGTTAATTTGACTTGATAAAAGCGTGTATATTGTAACAGTCCACTTGAGTTATTTTTCACTTCCATTAATATTGCCCCTTTGTCAATTTCTCCTTTAGACACTAAAGATCATAAATAAAAATGTCTACATTTATAAAACTATCAGAAATACCAGTCTCAACTGAACAAATCTTTGAATAAATTTGCTCTCAATTTAATTCACACAATCTTAGACATTCTGTTCGCATTCAAACCAGACCAGGCTACATTCTGATACCTGATTCCAGGTAATCACATAATAAAGGGATTAAATGATTGAAAGGCACCAACAAAATATTCTCCAATAAACCCTCTGGTAAAAAATCGGGATTTGTTTGGGTAGTCACTCAAACAAATATTATAGATCTACTGTCTTTGTATTTACCTATCTAATCACGCAGCTTTTAGAGTTAGATGTTGTAATATATACGGGTTTCCTCATATGTGTACATACTGTGTAAAGTGCACATTGTTTTCAAAGTTCTAACTAAATTACATGAAGTGTGGAATCACAGCACATTTAAGAAAAATAGGGAGGAGTTATCAAATAGAAATACACGATCATATCTGCAAAGGTGATTTATTAATTGTTCTAGGAGAATAGCATAGTTCCAGAATTTTTTCTAAAGCTCCTCAGGTGATGAGTTGAATACTCTGGTTAAGAACCATTTGTATAAAGAGGTCAAATGAAGTGAATAATAGACGCCTAAACAGATAAATTCTAATGTGGGTTCAATGTGAATCAAACTATTACTCTAATGTGTTGTAAGTATTTTAGAAAAGTTTTATAAAGCTAGTGAATTATAGAAAAAAATAAAGTGATAATGGTCATTTTTCTTAAGTGTACAATTATTTAAATAAAGGAAAAGTAAATCAAAAGAAACAAATATTAAACAGTCAAAACTAAAACGTTTAAAGATCTTTTATTAAACAAGATTCGTGACTTATTCTTTCCCATGGCTCTACTCTAGGGGACCACCATTTTTAGGAAAAATAAATGAAGAGTCCTCCTTCCCAGATGCCCTGTCCAGCTACTCTTAACTTGATCTTCCGTGGGCCCAAGCACTGATAAGGTGACCTCGCCACATACTGGTTCTAAGAGCTACTCCTGCAATATGCATTACTTGAGGATATACATAGTTTAGTATATCAATGAGAATATGAATGTACACCCTAAGAAAGAAAAGATATCATTACGGTTGAAATTACCTGGAAATAGGGAGAACCTACACCATGATAGATATATTATTTTTAACATTTGGTATCTGACATGTATACTGTGACAAATCACCTCTGTATTTGGAAGGGATTGCATAGAAGATGATCTCTATGCAATGCCTCACGCACCAGTAAATAATTTTTTTAAAGGAGACATTATAAAATGTTTTTCCCTAAAACTTTGCTTGTATTTCTTACAGAAATTAGCTATTCTTTCTACTGTTTCCTCATGATGAAGGGCTGGTTTAGCCTCACCACGTTCACTTATCTGTCTTACAGATCTTAAAACCTTTAAGGAATCTAACCGCAAATCTGACTCAAAAGTTGGGAGAGAAATTTAATTCTACAGTACATATTTGTGATCTGCAAGTGACTGTCTAACATCATCATCTACCTTCTGCCTAGTAACAGGGTTTTTCAAGGTGGCTTAGGATCTTTGAGACGCAAATTAAAGCCCTCTGCTTGCATTCTCTGCTGCTCCACATTGCTAGCTGGGGAGAGATATTAAACTGCGCAGATATTTTAAGGAGCATCATGAAATATTAAGGTCACATAAAAGAATCTAGTACATTTACATAATTTTTAAACCAAGAATTAAAGATAATTTCTGTAGTACTTAGTAATTATCTTCTTTGTATAAAGTAGCTTGGCTGCAACCTTTCTCTCATGTTGCAGGGTTGATAAAGGAAAAACATGAGGTAGAAAATTGGGAATTATAAACGGCCCATGTTCCTGGGGCAGTTACTTGAATTCCTAACAAGCATCTTTCTTGATGTGGAAAAAAAATCTGGAAGCTAGTTTCAGTTTTACACTTAAATAGAAAACTAAAGTAGCTTTTTAATATAAAGTCAGTTGCATAATTCATCAATAAAAATATGTAAGCACTGTTTAATAGGACTTTCTGCAATGATAGGAATGTTGTTTGTCTATACTGTGCTTTGAAATCACAGCCACATGAGGCTTGGGGACTAGGAATTAGGCCTAGTGTGACTGAGGAACTAAAGTTTGAATTCCATTTAATTTCAATAAATTAAATATAAATTTATTTAGTCACATACAGCTAGAGGATAACAGCTTTCTGCAAATATAGCTAGATTTGATATACACGTGTATTGGGAGAGTTTAAAAGATCATGAGTAGTTACCATCAATGTACCGGTGTTGACTGAGACTCTAAAAACAAACATGTTTCATGGGTAAGGATGGTATGTGTGGCCAAACTCAATCCTTAAAAGTACAGAAACCAGGATAGTGCCTGATCTAAATAAAAAGCAAGCATAAAATGAACTAGAAGCATAAATTTGAAGAGGAAAACAGGAGCTACGATCAGGCAATGTCAAAGCTGGAAAATTTAAAAGGAAGAAGTATGGCTCAATTTTCTATAGGTATAATTACCAATAAATTATTAAATTCATAAGGAATTTTAATTTAGTTTTTAGAACTAAGCTGGCTCAAAAGGCTTATCCTTTTCTGTCTGTGTCGCTGTCAGAAATATGGATAATCAATCATACCCATATGACAGCATTATTCAACTGGGACTGAGATTTTAACTGATGGGTTCTTTACAAAAGTATGCGTTCTATTTTTATTCTTTATTTATTTATTTCTTATTTTTGAGACAGAGTCTCACTTTGTCACCTGTTGATTGAGTGATGTGGCGTCCTAGCTCAAAGCAACCTCAAACTCTTGGGCTCAAGTCATTCTGTTGCTTGGCTCCCCAAGTAGCTACGACTACAGGCTCCAGCCACAACGCCCAGCTATTTTTATCTCACTCTTGGTTAGGCTGGTTTTGAACCCCTGAGCTCAGGCAATCCACCTGCCTTGGCCTCCCAGAGGGCTAGGATGATAGGCATGAGCCATCACAGTCCAGCTATGCCTTTTTTTTTTTTTTTAGACACAAGGTCTTTTTTGTCACCCAGACTAGGAAGCAGTGGCAGCCTCAAACTCCTGAACTCAAGCAATCCTCCTATTTCAGCCTCCTAAGTAGCTGAGAATTCAGGCAAATGCCAGCACACCTGGCTTACAGAAGTATACATACCAAGAACTCCATATATCCATACAGCAGATGTTCCTCAAAACATATAATTTTATAATTCAATATAACATTATTATAGAGACTTCAACTTTAATAAAATGAACCTAGTTTCTAATTTTAAAAATCTTCCAGTAGGTCTATTGCATTGAATCATACTATTATTCAGAGAAAGCATAATAAATATATTTCAGTAGATATGTTTTCTACACATTAGAAGCATGAAGACTGGTTTTTCCTTTTTATTATATTTTGAAATGGATTTACCATGGTAAATGCTAATATTCACATTTAGTTTCAACAGTCAAATGTTAAAAATTCATATAATTGAAGCACATCGTGGATCTACAAAAAACTGGTCCTTAAAAATAGTGTTCTCTGAATCTCTCTATGTATTGCCTAATGAATCATAATACGCTCAACAGATACTATCCAAATAACAGGCAATGCATGTACATACTATAAGCTATTTGCATAATGAAATTAGTCTAAACTCTTGATCCAGATGTTTTTCCTCTACACTAGAAAAAATAAATCAACAGAATAACTGACAGCAATGTAATTCCCCCATCTAAAAATAACAACAAACAGGAAAGATAAGGTAACATATATAACAAATAAAATGACAGGCGACATGCACTTATTTTGTGTGTTTCTTGACGTTCCCTTGGAAATGATGCTGACTTGTCACATATGCCACAATGTCTCACCATATTTGACATGTCATAAATTAAGGAAAAGTTAAAGACAGTAAAACAACCACAGTAATTTTCTTAATTTTAACTCTGTATGCCAGATATACTTAACATAAAAATAGATAATTTAATGGAATAAAAATAGCTACATGTTGTATAGCATAAAATTAAAAAAAAAAGCGAAAATTAAAAAAACAGAAGATGGGTTAAAATATACACTCAAAACTTTGTGAAAGAAAATATTTTCTTATTTGAAAATTTTTAATGTCATCTTCTGAACTCTCAATCTCACTTCTGATTTTCTGGCATAGCATTTATAACTTTCAAGTACACTACTTTGCATCTTTATTTTTCTATCTCTCTCTTTCCACCCATAGCATATGAGATCTGTTTCTGCTTAGTTCATTATTCCCAGTTCCTATAACAGAACCTCACACATAGTAATGGAGCCATTAATATTTTTTAATTAAAAACATTAATATCCACACGGATTTTACCTATTTTAAAGGAATTACCTAACTACAAATTGTTTACACTCTTATCAAAATAGAGCAATCCAAATACAATGACTGTACACATAAAATTTATCATTTTAAATGCTGCTTGAAAGAGCAGTATACAGTATTTTTACTCATGCTTAGTAATGAGCTTAAGGCATTATATGTGATATTACATTTCTGATTAATTTTACCCTCCAAAAATCTAGAAAATAAGGGAACACAAAGAGAAAAATACTGCTAGCAGTATATAATTCTCTTCAAAGAACATTTTTGCTCATGATTAGGTGTTAATTTTAATTCTTAACATAAAATTATAAAATAAATTTAATTACGAGGGTAACATTTTTCAATCATGAAAATAATCTTGTTCATGTTTACAATGCCTCAAAATCATTAACAATAAACCAGTGTCAAAAATTAAAAGAATTCATTTTCTTCCCATTTAAAATGAAGTGAATAATTTTTCTCTGCATATTATTGTATGTAATGTTTTATTCTTATAACAAAATAAGATATTGAATTATTGATAAAAGTTAGGATGCACATTTTAAGAAAAAAAAGGGAAACCCATATATAGAATCAATTACAGATTTCAGCTTTTGAATCTCCCATAAATTAAATATATTTTAAAATTTTGTTAAGATAATTTTATAATTCTGCCCAAGATATCATGTAATTAAATAAGAGTGCGCCAATAGCTCACCTCCCACCCAAAAAAAAGTTTAAGGAAAGAAGACCATATTAGCCCCTAACAGATCATTTCATTTTGGCTAAGGTATCATCCCTGAAATATTTTCATAGTCTCTTGGAAAAGTTCTCTCGTAAGAGGTTTCAAAAGTACAATCACATTTTTTTTTTTAAGTGCCGGAGCTTTTGATATCAATCCAATGAAGTGTTGTTATCACTCAGTCTAAATTCCTTAAATCTACAGTTAGGAAATTTGGCAGGCAGAAGACCTGCCACGAAACCACAAAAGCAACTGTTGAGGTGAAGTGACTTAAGAATTTCAAGCATCTGAGTTCATGGATGTTTCCTCTTTCTTCTATAATGATTTTTTTTTAACTTTGTCACATGTATTAGGTTCTCAACTCCAATTTTTTTTTTTAAATGTGCTAACTTAAAAAAGGGAATACAGGTAGAAAATATACATATTGTAAGGATTATATAAGTCTCAAAATGAATAGAAAAAAAGCTGTTATATTCTTTGTTAATGTAAATTCTTTCATCTTGTTACTTTCTTTTTAACTGATCTCTTGAGTTTTGTTACACTTAGGCTGATTCAACAACAAAATAAAACCTTAGGCATATTCCCATGGAACAGGTGTCTAGGGAATTTGGACATTCTTAACATGCTCATTGATCAAGAGCTTCTTAATGCTTCCTCTAGCCTGGTTACATTATAGACAGTTTTCCTCCTGACTCTGGGCTCAGAAAACATAATTGCAAATTCTTCCTCTGTCCCTTCGTGATATAGGTAATCCCCAACTTATGCTGCTTCTATTTAGGATTTTCAGACTGACTTCATGATTACAGGAAAGTGATAAACGTTAGCTGAAAACTGTGCTCAGAGTAGCCATATTATGTTTTTGTTTCCTCTTTCAATAAAGTATTCAATAACTTACACGAGATAGTCAAACTTTATCATAAAATAGTCTTTGTGTTAGATGTTTTTTGCTCACTGTAGGCTAGTGTAAGCATTCTGAGCACATTTAAGTTGAGCTATGATGTTCAGGGGGCAAAAAACATCAAATACGTTTTCTGTTTACGATATTTTCAACTTACATTGGGTTTATCAAGACGTAAACATAAGTCAAGAAGCATCTGTATATGTAAATCTTTTGAAAAGCCTTTTTTAAAAGAAACATCTTATTCAAAGACCCAAAAGCATATCCTGGAAAAAGTAATTGTTAAAGAAGATAGTGTCCCTATTTCCTAGTCTCTATGGTAAGGTAGCTGCCTAACATAGGTGGGTGCCAATGCTCTAACACGGGTGGCCTAATTACAGAAAAAGTATTTACAAACAGGAAACAATTGTCTGTGCTCAACATATCCCGTTGATCAACTTGTGTTTTAATATTCTCCAAGTATGTTCCTACTAACTCATCCTGGCCCACTCTTTAAAAACTTCCCACAGTTAGTTCTCAGAATTGACTTCAAACTTATAGTTTCAGTCCCCTATTGCAATAGCCTTGAATAAAGTATTTTTGCCAACTTAACTTTAATGCAATTTTGGTTTACCACCCATTGTATAATGTCTGAATACAATAATTACAAGTGACTTTGGATAACATTATCGCATCATTATGGGATCTGTGGACCAAGACTCAAGGAGAGTCAAAAACCACTATCAAAAATAAAACTCCAGAGGGTCAGACTTTTTTTGTTTTTCAGTTATACACTTCCTAAGGGGGGGAAAAATCTATTAAAATAAGTGTCTAAATACTCTAAATTCCATTCACCAGTTAATATACTTGAATGACTTTGGTTCATCTAAACTCATCAGATTTCTTCAAAAAACAATTACATCATTTTAAAATTTTTCTTAAATTTTTGAATAATTAATGTGAAAGGATTAAGGACTCCTCACTTAGGTCACTTCATTCGAGCTTTTAATATAAGTAAGTGATATTGAATACAATCTATACCCAAAAAGTGATAATAAAATTAAATTATTTTAAAGATAAATTTCCTGATCATCAATTGAAATGAGGAAAATCAATCACATGTACTTTTTCACATGAAATCTCCTTGGTTTGCTCTTTAAAATGTAAGGACTATTCCTTTATTTTATGTTAGTAATGATATCCTTATGAAGTTATCAACAAAGAAAAGAGAAATCAGGTTCAAAAATTCAATGTCAATGAACTTAACCAGAGCTTTTCTATTTTTATTTTTCTAGAAGGTGGCTAAAGGAATGGGAATCTTAAGTCTGGTGGAATAAATTCAAGTTAAATAAACATTTATTGATTATTAAATATATTTAAGCCCCTGCTAGGTGCTGAGATATCAGGAGATGATGTAAGTAAGACACAGCTCTTTTTCCTGAAAACCATCTTCATTAGAGAGGCGAACACATGAAAAGGTTGTGTCATTCTATTGTGACAAACGCAATGTTAAATACTCACACAGGATGACATCGGAAAATATTCAGGTCAATGTGAAGTTTAAATAAGGTTTTCTGAGAGTGATACTTTCTAAAAAGAGCTAAATTTGGATGGATTAAGAAAAAGTCAGCCAGACAATAGATGTAGGAGTGTGTTAATATGATATATGGATATTTTTCCTTGAGGACCCAGGTTGGGATGCTCAAAAAAAGTGCAAATGGGATCAGGCAAAGATGGAGGAAACTAGCTGAAAGTTACTGTATTTAAGATGGCAGCAGATATATCCTCTTGGCAAATATATCCAAGAGGAGATATTTAGGTGTAAATATATAATGACTGTGAAAGTCAGCACTCTGGGAGGCCAAGGCAGGCGGATTGCCTGAGCTCAGGGACTCAGACCAGCCTGAGCTAGAGCGAGACCCCATCTTTAAAATTAGCTGGGCATTGTGGCAGGAGCCTGTAGTCCCAGCTACTTGGAGGCTGAGGCAAGAGGATCACTTGAGCCCAAGAGTTTGAGGTTGCTGTGAGCTGTGACACCACAGCACTATATGCAGAGTGACAAAGTAAGACTCTGTCTCAAAAAAAAAAAAGATATTGGTGGCTCCTATGTAAAACTAGAAACATATGAGAAAGCACAGAGAGAAAAAAAGAGTAACGAATTTTAGAGAGAACTGTGGGTAACCCCGATATTCAAGTGACAGCAGAAAAGAAGCCCACAAATGAAAAGTGCATCAAGTAAAGAGTGTGATAGAGTTCTAGAGGGCTGTGCCTGGTGTACAGTAGGTAGCCGAGAATTCCGGTTCATACCCTAAATGATCATTCTCCCTGGACCTGGCGACACTGAACTCTACCTTAGATATTTAATTAGAGTGTTGAGGATTAAACAAACTGCAATGTCTCGGTGAATCAGTTTCCCTCATTGTAGAGAAAGAAGTGGGGTTAGGTGTGTGTGGTTAATGAAGGGCTTGTTATTTGGGGAGGTTAGAAGAAGGGAAAATAGAAAAGAATTCTTTACAGGCAGGATGAGAGAAAAGACTGGCAGGTTAGATACAAAGATAAATGAAAAAAGGAGATGTTGATACTGATGAAGTAAAGTTATTTGTTGACAAAAAAAGAGAGAGAATGGGATCAAATGTAAACATGAAGAGATCAGCCTTGATCAAGGAAAGAAACAGGCACCTCATCTACTGTGAATAAGAAATGAAGATAAATTGGAGATAAATGAAGATGTTAATACCTTTGAAAGGGAGAAGAAAGAAACTAAATTAATTACTTTTTTTTAATTTCTTAAAATGCAGAAATAAGAAAAATATACATAGATAATGGGAGGCTTAAAAAGGCACAAAGAAATGACTAAGAGTCAGATAGGAAAATGTGAGCCTTGTCCAAAGATAGGAAAAATTACTGGTGAATGGTGTTGAGTATCAAATAAAACCAATTCATCCAAATCCTTCATTGATGTTTCTCTTGTCCTTCGCATAGCGTAGGCGGTCTGCAGACACAGTTGCATGGTATCTCTTGACCACACTGTTGGTGAGCTCAGCCCGAAGCCCTGTTCTCGGTCTGGGCTTCCTTCCATCCTCCTTTCCCTGTAATCCCCACAGACTGCCATCCTTCCGCCTGATGGTCTGTCAACAGCCACCTTCTCTGATGCCCTGTTTCCCTTAAGAATTATGAGTATGTGATAATTTCTTCCTAGGAATTTATTTTTCCCAGACACAGCAGATAAAGCCTTTTTTAAAAATTTCAATTTCATTGCTAACAACCATGAAAAAAGCAGCATGTAAGAAAAGTTATACTTTCCATCCATCTCAAGATGACAATAAGTGGTTTGTAATTACCGATGGCCAGGAAGGAATTAGGAATGGATACTGAGGAGCAATCCTCCCTCTGCCTTTAATATCCTGAGGGCAGAGCTTATCAAAATAGCACCTTCCTTCTGTTCTCTCCTTGACTTGAAATTGAGGCCTGAAGACATAATCAAGGCGGAACAACAGGTGCTGGTTGTCTCAAGTGGGCCATTTGCATTTTGAAGTATCGCTGAATTCCAGGTGGTAACTTCAGCAAGGGGTTTAAGCTCCTTTTTGGAAAGATCACTTTTAGAATGAGCTTCACAGTAAGTTTCACTAGAAATGCCTGTTCATTACAATGAAGATCTGTCAAGTGAATGTACCCAGCAGAGATTTCTGGAGACGCCACCTATTTCATACATCTGTGCACCTTCCCTAGGAAACCTCTTACCACAAATGCCTAAAGCCTAAGTAAGCAAATCAATTTAACTCCTCAAAGGCGTGACAGTTAAGGTAATAACGGTTCAGGGCCTGGCATGGTGGCTCAAACCTATAATTCTAGCACTCAGAGAGGCTGAGCAGGGTGGATGGCTTGAGCTCAGGACTTCCAGACCAGCCATAGCAAGAGTTAGACCCCATCTCTATTAAAAATAGAAAAATTAGAGGCCGGGCATGGTGGCTCATGCCTATAATGCTAGCATTCTGGAAGGCAGAGGCGGGTGCATTGCCTGAGCTTACAGATCCAAGACCAGCCTGAGCAAGAGCAAGACCTTGTCTCAAAAAATAGCCAGGCATTGTGGCCACTGCCTGTAGTCTCAGTTACTCAACAGGCTGTGGCAAAAGAATCACTTGAGCCCAAGAGTTTGAGGTTGGTGTGAGCTACGATGCTACAGCACTCTACTGAGGGTGACAAAGTGAGAGTCTATTACAAAAAAATCAAAATAGAAAAATTAATTAGCCAGGTATGGTAGCACATGACTGTAGTCATAGCTACTCTGTAGGCTGAGGGAAGAGGATCACTGGAGCCTGAGAGTGTGAGGTGGTTGTGAACTATGATGATGTAGCACTCTACCCAAGGGGACAGAGTAAGACTCTGTCTCAAAAACAAACAAACAACAACAACAACAACAACAAAAAAAAAACAAGAACAGAATATCCTTGAGAAAAATGAAGTGATCAGCTTCATATGAAAGTATATTATTCTGATGGACTCTAACAAGCTTTAGATTTTAAACAATAACCAAATATTCTTAACTAGAAAACTGTATATGTCTATTAGAGTAGAAGGAGGTAATTTTCATTTGTCAAAATAAATGAATGTTATTAAATTTCTTCAACCTTTTTGCAAAATCATGGTTATATTGAACTGAACCCACTTATTATTGCTTATTTTAAAATAAAATATTTTAATTAATATTTTATGAGAAATATTTTCATGAGAATTTTTTGGTCATATTTCATGCGTAAATGTATGTGAAATGTGAAGAGAATTAACAGCTGAAATGATTACTCGAAGTATTACTACACAATACTTGAAGAATTTACACTTTAGAAAAGAAAGGAAAAAAACTTACATAAAGCAAAATAGCCAAGTTCTATATAAAGGGGTGAAATTGTATAGGAAAGAGAATTTGAAGGAAGTCTGGAAGAAGCAACTGACATTACAGAAAAACAAAGCTTGAAGAAAAAAATTAATATAGGTAATATAGGAGACATAGAAAACAAAGTTGAGAGGGAAACAACCATTTTGGGAATTGTGAAGTGCCTTGTGAACCTTTATCATAGTAGACCACATCCAATTATCATTTCAGAAACCATAAATAAAATTCCCCCAGACTATAAAAAATAACCATTAACTTCAGACATAGGAGGAAAAGAACATAACAGATATCCTTACTAAGTATTCAAAACCTCAAATTGTATTCTAGACTTATTTATAAAATATACAGTACATGAACAATTTAGATCTGAAAAAAAGCATTACTTGATAAAAATGCTCTAATCCTTTTAATACCCTGTATATAGTTTTTTAGTGAAAAATAATTCATTAATGACACTCTATTTTTCATTTGTAGTCTCCTACAATGCCATATTATCTGACAAAAATACTTCAGATACATATATTAAAGGAAAAAAAAAAAAAACCCAGATGCTTATCGTGACATTCCAGTCTACAACATCTACTCTTTTCTACACTAATCCATAACTGATGACTCGTGACATTGCTATTTTCAAGCCATTAGTTACACAATAACAATGTTAATTGAGTTTTAATTAAGTCTGCTATATTCAAGCTTGGATTATTTTAGCTCTCTTTCAGAGCTAGATGATATTTCTTAGGGTTCTTTTCATTTCTATATACTTCTTTAAAATCCTTTATTATTTTTAAAAGACTAAGAATTAATTTTCACTGTTATAGTTAAGAAAAAAAAATTATTAAATTTACATATCCACTATAGAGCAGAAAATAAGCCCTAAGAAGAGTAAGTGATTTATGATGATGATTATTTTCTAGAAGTTTGATTTGTCAGATTTGTCAAACTCTTTCACCGACTTTGATACATATAATAATATAAATTCTTATTTGGTAAGTGCATAAAAGCTAACTTACTTCTTTTGATATCTCAGCATGCTGGAGTTTATCATTCCTTATTTTTAAACTAGTGCTACAAAGAAATCAAAAAAGATTCCTAGGCAAGAGTAGGCACAGGTGTTTATACATAGTCAGTGGATTGTCTACCGCTTGTATCCTATTGCTATTGAAGACGTCACCAGTTAGAGATGTGGTTCCGTTAACAGTTAATAGGATCCACCACGCTCCCCCCTACATTGAGAGCAACTCTTCACAAAGATGCATACGAGAGATCTGAGGAAGGAGAAAGAGTGATCAAATTCAACACCCACTTGCCTTCTCCATGAGTTCACATCTCTTTAACTGAGGTATCCTAAAGTCATCTCAATATGGAAAAAAGCCCGTACTACACAATATGACAATAACAAGCACAAGAACATTACCATGTACAGATAATCTACCACTAAACATTAACTAATGTACATTGAAGAGTGTATAATATTCAATGTGCAATAATAGTAATGCACACTAATAATCTTTTAAATTGACACAGTAAATTTCTGGGGTAGATTTTATCCTAAATTTTTACGAACGAGGAAAATGAAGATCGAAAATGTTAAATCACCAGTTCAAGGTCATGTATCTGGTGAGGGCTTGTCTTGAGTCTTGAATCTTTCCTAGACCACTTGATTGCAGAGCCCAGTCTCATTCTACCATTCCTCCCAGGAGGGGAGATTAAGAAGTCCTGAAGATAGGCAGTGAGGAGTGATAATATACTCCCGTCTGTACTCCCAGCTAATACTTGCTTATAAATAATTGATATGCATTAAAAACATTAATGAACTTTCTACTTTTAATGTCCTGACATAATTCAGATTTTAGAACAGTATTATTGAGGCAACAGTGATAATTCTAATTAGCAATTCATCTGCTGCTCTTGAGGGTCATTTTTAAATTCTGCTTATTAACTTATAGCATTTTCTTTCTCAGATTGACTGTCATTTCCAGGAATAAGTTAAGGTAGATCAGACCTTGTACGTAGCAAGAATTAGGACTTCATTAAAAAGAGCATTCAAGTAGTTAAAGAAAAAGTAGAAATTTATCAGAAGTAAATTGGCTATTAAATCATCATTGGCTATTCTTCCATTTGAAATTTTAAGCTTTCCAGGTAGATACAAATGAAATAACATTGAAGACTTCATTAAGAGTTTTCAGAATGTTTAAGAAGAGTAAAAGGGCTTTGTGTAAAACGTTCCAGTGAGGTTGCAATAGGAACCATTATATGAATATTCATTATATGAACATTTCTGTATATGAACTAAGATCTAGATTCTTTTTAATCCTTTTTCTTTACAATAATGAATGGTCAAAGGGGGAAAATGGTCAATAAAAAAAAGCACTGAGTGTTCTTATGTGCCAGGCAATATATTAACTGGCACAAAAATTATTATCCTGATTTCCCGTACCAGGGAACTGAGTCTTAGAAAGGTTAAGAAATTTTCCCAGGGTCACATAGTTAATAGGTGGGAGAGCAGGTATTTAAACACAAATCTATCTCACACCAGATCTCATGCTCACTGAACTATTTAAGCCAATTAATGACAACAAGCACTACAGATTTATGTCTGAATTCAACAATGAAAGGGCCAATTCATCATACTGTAGCCAGGTTATTTTCAGAACTACAGAAGTTTCAAGCCATGTCTGAGCCGGTTAATTACTGTTGAAGTAACTTTCAGGGCCAGAATCTATCTTTGAATACAGTACAGAACCGAGACTGAATTTTTCCAGTGCCCTGAATAAGCCAAGGCAGGGGAATCAGAGTAATTACTACACGGGGGACTAAACCATCACCCCTCTTCATTTACCAGCACCTACTGTGAGGATGTCTATCTCCTGTGTCTGTTTCCACAGCAACCTTCCCACTATTCACATTTCTGTTCCTTACATTTAAATCATGATAATTCTCTGGGAAGCTGAGGCAAGTGGACAACTGGTGCTCATGGATTTGAGACTGGGCTGAGCAAAAAGCTAGACCCTGTCTCGATTAAAAATAGAAAAACTGAGGTAAGAGGATCGCTTGAGCCCAAGAGTTGGCGGTTATGATGCCACCCAGCACTCTACCAAGGATGACAAAAGCAAGAGTCTGTCTCAAAAAAAAAAAAAAAAATTAAATCATGATAATTACTCACGCTCATGCACGTTTATCCTGCCTCCACCTCCACACACACAGACGCACCTGTGAGGAACTAATCATGCAACCCTAACTGTAGAGGAACATCTGAGAATTTTTCCCAGCACTTGGAGCAATGGTCTTTCCTGTTCTTACCACAACCACTAATTAGGGACCCCTTGTAAAAATAACAAGGTCACACAAACATATCACTAAGACTGTTTAACAAAAGCTTAACTATTGAGCTTGAAAAAAATCTAACATACACAGGAAATGACTAACTATTAAAATATAGTTGCTTTAATTATAATGAAAAGAACATAATATAAAACATTTTAGTATATAAATTTTATAGTCAATATCAAGATATAGTATTTAGTTTTACTTCTGATGTGTGTTCAAACTGATATTCTTGCAAGACTTATCTTGTTCTCTTAATTCTAAGAATGTTAAGAGTGTTATTTTGTGTACCCTTGATCTGTGCACAATTCTTTTTCTACATACCCACTTAAAAAATACAGTGGCACCTAGGAGGCCTCAGGTATCCTATGGATTTCATTTAATTTAGTCCTACCCATTCTAAGAGGTGTTACTGTTCACTGATACTCATATAATTGGTCATGATCAGTTAGTTATGAGCCTGTTTTCAAACCTGAATTTTCTTTCTCTGTTAGAAGCTAATGGGCAGAAGAGCACAATTTCTTGGCATCTTATTCCTCTGCGTTCAGTAAAAGAGAAACTGAACGCAGTTGGCCTGTGCCTGTAACAAAGTAATCACTCAGGAAATGAATGAATAAATGAATAGCCTTTTACAGAGAAAAAGAAACAGCAGGATAGCGGAAAACCAAGGAACACAGAAAACTCCAGGAGGGAGGAGAAAGTCTCAGAGTTGACTACAACAAAGATTTTACATAGGGTTTATGTATAAATTAAAGGTTTTATGAACAACCAAATACAGAAGTTTATAACTTATAAATTTATGCTATATCTGTGTAATACATATGTAAAAATACATTTAAAATATATAAAATACACGTATGTATAAACTATACCAAAATATGTAATGTTGTATTTTCTGAGTTGTTTAATACTATTATATGTAATTAATATTTACTTCATAATTGAATATTCTAGTACTCTAGTATGTATAGTTTTAAGAGAGTCATGGGTTGTTAATATTGTTAATATTTGACGTATATAGACTGAGTAAGAAAGTCTAATGCTACTCACATTGCTTTTATAGAAAAATTCACTCTGCATGTAAGAAAGACTAAATATAAGGTATTTTTAAGAATGGAACTCTTCAAAAATAAAATACTTCATATGCATATAATATTGCTGAATTTTCTTCATAATTCACATATGAAAATGTTTGTAAAGTTTAAGAATTATAGGTCAAATTTATTCAAGGGAAAAATCATATAACCGTCACTTTGTCTTGTTTTTTTTTTTTTTTTTTTTTGTAACTCAGCTACACAGAGAACATAAAGAACCCTAAAACGCTGGGGAAACTTCCACACTTTATGGCTTTGATCATAAAGTTTACTTACACAGTGTATTTTAGTTCAGGTTTATAGCTCTTAACTGCCAAAAAAAATTATACTTTCTCCAAAATTTTCAAATAGGGGGCAATATCCTGAAATTTCGTACATAAATATACCAAATTTGTCTTCTATGTGACACTCACCGGACAGCATGTATAAAGTTGGCCATCAGTCTTCAGTAAAATTCTGATGACAAAAAATAAATGGGTCTATGATATTTTAGTACCTAGTGGAATAAGAGGTATTTTATTCTATGTTGCAAGAGTTTTCATCAAGAACCCTTTCCCCACCTTAACTATGACTTTGCAAAGGTGTACAGAGGTGTTAAAGGGATAACTCTTAATTGGTAAACCTTGTTAAAACCCCATAAATTAATAAGCAGCTTTGTTTTTAAATATGTAAAACTAGCCATTATTTTTTAGATAGCTGCTCTAATGAAAACGGTTTAATCTTCTGTCCCATTTCAATTCATTTAAGCACCACTGAAGTACAGAATCCAAAATGGGAAACAGAAATAATAATTTGGCCATTTTGTTTATGTATTTTGCTAATGTTAAGATGAAATCAAAAGCTGGTGGCACTCCTAAGGAATATTAATACATATTTCCATCGAAATATTTTAAACTCTCATAAAAACACAGATAACAGATTAATATACTATGAATATTACAAAATTGGTGGTGTCAAGGCTTAAATTTGAATTATGTGGCCTCTTGATAAAGTAAAAACTTTAAAATTAAACACCTTAGTTTAAAAACAAATTGTTTTTTTATTTTATTTTTTTTTTTGAGCTAGAATCTTACTTTGTTGTCCTTGGGAACGTACCATGGCATCATGGCTCACAGCAACCTTAGACTCAAGTGATGGTCTTGCCTCGGCTTCCTGAGTACTGGGACTACAGTACAACAGTACAACACCCAGCTGTTTTTGGAAACAGGGTCCCACTCTTGCTCTAGCTGTTTTCTAACACCTGAGTTCAGGCAATCCACCCTCCTTGGCCTCCCAAGGGCTGGGATTATAAGGCGTGAGCCACCGTGCCTAGCCTAAAAAAACACGATTTAAAACAAACTTCTAGAACATATTATAGAAGTTTGAATTTTATCTGATTTGTATTCTATTCTCCTTCACTATAGATACAATGATAAGAAGGCTATTTCATAAATATATGTATTATTTTATACCTAAATAATAGTATCTCCCCAGAGTGATATGCTCAGTACAAGAAAGAGACTCTTCTAAGAAGCAACTTTACCTAAGACTTGGAACTACTCTGCCGCAGTGCTCTGATGTCAGTAAGAAGTTCCTTATGCTGTAATCTCTATTTATAGCAAAGGTTGGTTAGAGGAAAAATGCAGAGAAGAAAGTCACACCGCTACCCTCAACGATAACAGAAGCTTCTAAAATCTCACAGAATATTAGAAGAGAATCATTTCAAATATTTATAAATAGAAGTCAAATGAGCCCAACGTTCCCTGCTTCCTTGGTAAGCTTGAAACACCTCATGTCTGATGGGACATTTCAGAAAACCATTCAAAACCAAAAAGCTTGAGGTCTTTCCTTCTGTTTTTCCCTCCTGTTATATACTTCTATTCCTACTCTGTCTCCATCAAAATAATTCAGGAAGTAACTAGCACTCATACCTCAGACTGGATGCGAGTAATTTTTCCTGATAAGGCATATATGTGTGTCCCCAAACTGAACGAATTAGAAAAGCCTTTGTATTTTCTTAAATGCAATTTTATATTGACAGTCCAACAGTGCCACCTTTAAAAAAAAAAATAAAGCATGATTCATTCATCTGTGAAAAATCTTTTGTGGATTTATACCCTTGCATTATAACATGATTTCTAACCAATGATTTTCAATTTTAAGGATCCTCTTCTATGTTTATCTTTCTCTTCACATTGTCAGCACTACCTATCACTGAAATAAAGGATCAGTGATTGTCAAGGGCCTGGTAGACCACGAGTTAAGAAATGAGGGGTTTGTGTTTGTCTTTTGACTTGGCTCAAATTGAAGCTGGAGCTACAAAGTGGGAAGAATGGAAATAAAAAGTGGAGGTAATAGAATTAAATCTACCACTCATTCTCTCTGGGGTCTTTTGTTTGTTTTTGTTTGTTTGTTTTAATCATCTATTCACATAAACCTCCTGGTTAAAATAAGATACAAGGGAAAAAGGACGGAATTAGTTCCGTCTCTTCTGCATGAAGGTATCCTTCTCAAACCTCTTTCATCTCACATCTTCTGGGAAGATCTGCATGCAGTGAAACTGTTACACAGTATTACATGTCCTCATCAATGGATACTTGGACTTTTCCCAGTGTCTCCAAGACCATATACTAATTGTGGACAGGTATACACTTTTTACCGTACACCTGTCTGCAATCTTTACTGCAATGTTTAGGTAAGGAAGGACGGTCTTAAAGTAGATTATCTTCTCTTTAAGGAGTGTTTTGGTATCGTTCAAAGACTCAGCACCGAAGATTTCATAGCCACGAAAAACAATATTAAATAAGCAACAAAACATTGTTATAATTTAATAACAATGCTATGGACAAGTATAAATGTACTATGTAAATCAATATATCATAAAGTCACCACCCTACTATATCATACATTTTATTCATTTGAAAATAATTTGCTAACTATAATAAGTAATTTAGAATATTTGCTTTTTGTTTCTTTAGATATGAAAAGTTCTGGAGCCGAATGCTTTCCTGTTCATTTTTCCCTCCTAACAAGAGGAGGAGTTTTAAATGAAACTGCTGCTTCCAGCCTGGCACTCACATCGGCCTCATTCTTTCCATCCCATCCCATTACGGCTCTGGAAGTTCGTGGCTGAGGGCATTGCACACAGACCTCTTGAATGTTTACTATGTTTTTTCTACCCCTTCTGACCTTCAAACTAGCCTTAAATAGGCTACCATGCTTTTTGTTTAGAGACTCTGCCAGCCTGTGCCTGAGTCTGTACCTGTGTGCCTGTGTCACCTTTATCATTGTCCTTCACTCTCAAGTGCCTAGCGGAGAGGACA
This sequence comes from Otolemur garnettii, assembly GCF_000181295.1. Lineage (NCBI taxonomy): Eukaryota > Metazoa > Chordata > Mammalia > Primates > Galagidae > Otolemur > Otolemur garnettii. The sequence goes on along the minus strand of NW_003852404.1, from coordinate 28,729,508 downwards.
AATTACCTGGGCACCCTGGTCATTGAGAAAAAATAATCCCTTTATGGAGACTTGTTGAGTTTCGGGAAGATTTTGCTATGACAATTTGATAACTGATACTTATAAATTATCTGTTTACATAAAACCACCAAAAGTTTTTGCTTTTATTTTTCTTTAATGATAATTTATTGGGGGCACCCTCCTCCCACCTCTTCCTGAGTCATTATCAAACACTCAGCGTACTGCTCCACCAAATGGAAAGACTGATGAGGGATAAAATTTTTTACTGGTAACCACAAAACATGTGGACTGATCATATTAATAGATACTGCATCTGATGTAAAGTATTAAATAGTTCCCATGCTTGTTTGGGGTTTTCATTAACTACCCACCTACCAATGTCTTATTTAGCCTAACAAAAGGCAAGTTTTAAAGAATCGGATTCTTGATCCCAACTTGATTTTTCCCTAAGGATACAACCCATACAGTTCTTTTTGACACAAATATTTACTATAATAACTCATTCTAAATTTACCTCCCCCTCAATCTACTTCGTAACATGACATCTTATTTTTTTATTGTGGTCAAATACACATGACATCAATTTACACTTTTAACCATTTTTAATTGTACAGTTCAGTGGCATTATTTACATTCACATTGTTGCACAACCATCACCACCATCCACCTTCCACAGGCCCTGGTAGCTACTATTCTATGCTGTGTCTCTGAATTTGACTATTCTGGGTACCTCACATAAGTGAAATCATAGAGTATTTGTCCTTTTTTGGTCTTATTTAATTTAGTATATGTCTTCAAGACTCATCCATATGCTAGCATGCATCAGAATTTCATTCCTTTTAAGGCTTGAGTAATAGTCCATTGTGTGTGCAAATACCATATTTTTTAAGCTATTCAACCATTGATGGTATTGTGAATAACACTACTGAAGTATGAGTGTAAAAATATCCACGTTTTTCCTTTCAATTATTTTGGATATATGCCCAGACGTACATTTTTGGATCATGTGATAGTTATTCATTTCAGTTGTTGAGGGACAGCCAGACTATTTCCACACAGACTGCACCATTTTACCACCTCTTTAGCAATGCACAAGGGTTGTAATTTTCCCACGTCCTCATCAACATCATTTTCTGCTTTCTTTTATTTCACAATACCTATCATAATGGTGTGAAGGAGTATCCTCATGGTAGCTTTGATTTGCACTTTCTTTTCTTTTTCTGGCCAGGGACGGGTTTGAACCCACCACCTCTGGTATGTGGGACTGGCGCCCTACCCCTTTGAGCCACAGGTGCCACCCTGATTTGCACTTTCTTAATGGTTAGTGATATTTAGCATCTTTTTATGTGCATCTTAGCCAATTGTATACCTTCTTTTGTTCTTTTATTACCAAAACTCATGATATATTCACATATACACATTATTCTTTTTTGTAAAAGTTTTTCAACTTTTTTAATACCTCATTCCTACATTCCAGAATTTTCTTTATTTAAAAATATTAATATTATCCTATGTGCCAATAGCAATGAAAATTCTCATACCTTTGTAAAGTTGAACAATGACAGCATGATATCCTTCTCCTGGTAATCAGGTGTTGTCTCACCTCTCTGTATACCTCTCTCTCACCATTCTACCCCTTGTTTTCCCTCCCCGTAGTTCTTGTACCTTATGTGGATACTTACAAAGGGTTTACTTCCCCTAAGTTTTCTTTTATCTGTCATCATTCTTTTTGCATATAATTATCCAAACTTATGACTTACCTAGGTAACTAGATGTGATCAGAGACCAGTTAGTTTTTCCAGCTTTAGCAAGTTATTTGCTGAATGCTGAATATAGAAGCTTTTCCCTCTAACCATTTTCCCTCCTTCTTCCCCTCCCTATCCTGCCTTGTCAACTCTTATGGATTCATAAGCTGCCTAGAATTCACTACCATAGTATGTTTCCTGATGGGCCAAGGCTATTGCCAAATAGTAGGTTGCTCATATTGAATTACAAGTGCCTGTTTACATGGATATATATAGTCTGTTAGATCATTAATAGAAGAAATCGCATTTTATTAATCAGCCTTTCTCCAGAGCATAGCATAGTACTATGAAGTAAGCGAATAAGGGACTTTTGTCCAAATACAGTTCCTATATCAAAACTATGCATTGGGGTGCTTATTCTGGATGGGTTGCTAACACTTCAAACCAGGACTCTACAAATGAATGAAAATGTCTTCTCTTTCAAACCTGTTCTGTTTTAGCTATTGCCTCTTGTGTTAATAACCTTTATTGCCCGGAATTCTAAGTGAAAAATCCTTACCCTTTGCCACTTTGTCTCTCCTATTCCCATTTACATAGCATCATCTTTGTGTCTTATCCATGCCACCTACATAATGTTCCACTCTACCTCCTGCTCTCCATCCCCACAGTCTCTGCTTTCATTTCAGTAGCTTTTATATATGGGTGTATTTATATATTTTTTGTCTGAATTAATTAAATGGATTTCTAACTATTCTTGGACATCCCACTTTTTCTAAACCATCAAATTTATCCGTTCTACCAAAATAATTCTCCGTCATCAGAAACCATTTGTGGATCCCTTTCCTCCTAAAAAAAAATATCCTATTATGTCATCCTAGCACTCTTACCTCCCCCTCCAAATGATGCTGTCCAAACTCTTCTTCTCAAATGAATTTCCACTACTCTAAGTACACTTTAAAGTATTCATGTTTCCACATGTCATCACATATATGTCTTTGCTTACGTTCAAATGGGATGCTTCTTCCCCTGCCAGATAATCAAAGTTCTCTTCATTGTTAGTCGAAACTAAATATTTTTTCAAAACTAAATATTATTTCTATGGAATTTCTTGAATTCCATTCAAACGCAAGCTAGAACTGAATGTATTTTTTTCCTGACCTCCCAGAAAGCTATTCTGTCCCTCTGTTAGGACATTTGCCAATTTACAGTTTGGGGTTTCCTCATTTGTAAACATGCCAATTTTTTTGTATATAGTATTCTGAGTTTCTTAAAGACAGGATCCTAGGGTTATTTATCTTTTGCTCCCTCACAATAAATCATACAGGAGACTAGCACACTGAATTACATTTTTTTGTAAAAGCTCAGTGATTATTTCCTATACAGGTGAATGTATGAATAAGACTTTATTTACAGTTACATGAAAATTTCTTCCTCTTTATACTTTTATAATTACTTTTTGAAGTCTCCTTGAGTCTTTTCTTAGAATCTGCCAGGAAATCCTCATTCAGGGTTTCTGAAATGTTCTCTAATCTATTGGTTTCTCTTCCTCCTGATATTACAGCACAGACATTCCTAATCAGCAGATAATTAAGAATTATCCATTAGGAATGTGTTCTTCCATGAACTCACAGACTTGTTCATTGTAATTGCTTTCTATTTACCCTGAACATTTCCAAGGTAGCCTTTTTTTTTATTTAAAGTTCTGTTTCCTAGGGAACTTATGACTGCCCACTGTTGCCCAGCAATAGAATCCACACAGCCTGTGTTCTATATTTGTATTACTATTCAAAAATGTGTCGTAGGTTACTTTATCTTGGACTCACAATGCCTGTGAACAAAGTCTTGATTACTTTGTGGAACTCTTTATGTATGCCTTTTCCCTCCATCTTTTTTTTTTTAAAGTACAGGTGTGGGAGGTATGAGGAAAGGCTGGCAAATTTATGCACAATTGGTGTCCTAGATAGCTTTGCTTGCTCCATACCCTGAAATATAGATATTCATTTTACAGAAGTCCAAATACCGGGTCAAAAATCATCACAACTTTAATTCCTAATACAATTCAAGCTTTTCAAGCTGAATGCTTTCCTAACTAAGAGTCAGGCTAAGGCATCGCCATGTTCTTTCACTATTGAATTTTCCCCCAAATCTTACAGCTCTTGCTTGTTCTTCTAGAGAAAGAACTTCTTTGAGATCAGGAAGAAACATTGCTCCCCATTGTTCCTCATTATATACCACAAGAGAGGTGCAAAGATCAGCTAGAGGATAAAAAGGAAGCACCACTCGCTTTGAGTTGTTATTACATACATTCAATATCAGAATCTTTTCCTAGGGACTCTGTGCTCACAACTAAACTATCAAATGTTTTATTGATGGGAATACTTCATTAGTGGTTTGTCTCCCCAGCAATATCTGTCAATACAATTTTATGAAATTTTCTATATATCCATAACCCTAATGTTTACTGCTTAAGAACAGCCTAAGTAAATGAGAAACCAAGAGAAACGCCACAGCGTTGTACCTAAAAGCAGGTTAAAAATATCCTACAGAAAGTGTGTGTCCATAACAATGGCAAAGGTGGAGCTCAGAGCCAAATTGAGCTTTATATCATGGGAAGCAGAACAGCCCACATATGATATTAAAAATAAATCAGGATTCCACATGCTACTCTGACTTCTAAATGCGAATATGACTTTGACGAACATTTCTCAATCAATCTTCAACTACAAGGGCAGGTTTGATTTCCAGTTGAATGGATACGGTGGGCTCATCTTAACATTCACAACCTGGCAAGACATTAACTGGAACTTCCATCAACGTTCTGATAATAGGAATACAAGTGTCTGTACATAACAAAATGCAAAAGCCTGTTCACTCAATCACCACCCAAATATTGCACAACTAAAATTGTCCAAAGTAAACATTAACTCTACCAAGTTAGAGAACAGTTTTCCTCAAACCCTAAATAAAATTTTAGAAACACACTTCTATGCTATAACCATGTAATTCTGAAAACATTTGAGGATTTTTAAAAATGACTACCTGGACTAAAATGGATTAAATAAATGCATTTCCTACATTATTATCCATATTATTTGATGATTTTAATGGGATAATGTACCTAAAGTTAAACATATTTATCTATGGTATTAGAATGGTAATGAATCAAGAATATTTAAACTTCAAATGCTAATATACTACATGTTAAGAAAGTTAAGTGGTCTACCTTTTATTCTTTTGAAAGACTACCTATCTTATACTATATCCTGACAGAGCAATGTGCTGTTACCAAAAACAAAAAAAGACATAGCAGCATAGACCAGCATTCAATGCAAGCAATGGAAGAGTAGCCATGTAACATGGTATTTAACTAGTGTGTTTATCTGCATGACATTTGGTTCTCTGAAATTTTTCCTAATGTTGAACACTTGCAATGAATTGCACATGGCAAAAGACTATGTTAATCCTGTTTGATATTTTAAAATCACTTTACACCTAACTTAATTGACAAATGAAATCGTTGAAAGTAATTTTCAAATTACATGTACTTTTAAAAGATGCTGATTCTGGGCAGTGCCCGCGGATCAAAGGAGTAGGGCGCTGGCCCCATATACCAGAGGTGGTGGGTTCAAACCTGGCCAAAAACTACAAAAAAAAATGCTGATTCTGAAAATGGAGTTGATAAGGATTTTTCTATTTCTACTTCTCTGTGATTCCATACAATTTGATGCTACCAGTTCCACAGTGTGTGTGAGTCTTCTGTACCTAAGTATTTTTAGGAAATACAATTAAAAATGACAAATTACCCTGTAATTTCATTTTGATTCTGCCATATTTTTGATGCTCCAGTTAATACTTACAGGAAAGCTCTTAGAGAGTACTATACAAATCCAACAAGATTGAACTTATTCACCAATTTTCTCATCTACAACCCTCATGAAAAGCTAAATCCTCGTTTTGGTTGGTGCTTTGTTTTTCAATTGGCTAAAATAAATAATGAATATTTTGGCAATTTTTCAACAAGATAAGAAGCACATACATAACAATAAAATAGTAATATAGTCAAACAAAATATTGCAAACTTCAAACAATTCTCTGCCCTGTTTAATGTGGTAGCCTGTGACTGATCAGTTATGCAGACAAGCAGAATTTAATTGGACATGTAGAACAAATATAATTTAAAACAGCAACAAAAATCACTTCAACACAACAGCTATTTCAAAAGAACATTTAGATTCTGCAGTGGAAAAGAGGTAATGCTACAAGAAAACCATGAAAACATCACTGAGGAATTTTTTTTAAATAGCGGAATAGTGTTTTGCCTGGGAAAAAAATTGAGAGCAGCAGAAGCCCTTGGAGAGAATGTATAATAGTCACCGAAGCTTCTGAAGTCTGGAGCAGGTTGCTTCAGGCTCCCTTAGTCAGCAGGAAAACAGGAGAAGCAGAACAATGAGAAAAACATTATAGAATAAATACAAATTCAATTCTACACTTAAAAAATGAGCCATGATAGATATACTTTAATGCAAACTCACTATTGCTCTGTTCTCCTCCTTCCCAAAGTAAGTTTAAGACTAAACGTAGTTGATATTTTAAAATCTTTCATTGCTTGACAGCTACCCAGCCATGCATGCAGAGCCGTGGAGTGTAAAAGAACCGCAGGAGAGAATGTCTGAGAAAATGGGGTTTGAGGACCTGGCCTAAAATTTGGTCTTTCATAATCAGTAACAAAATTTACTTTATATATTATTTAAAGAGATGGAGAAGTCTTTGGAGAAGTCTTTGCCCTGTAGAGGAATAGATGGGGGCCCTGGGCTGCTTTGGAGTTAGAAATGAGTTCAGTAAGTGTCCTAGAAGTGCCCAATCCCTGGTAATAGAGCAGTGTGACAGATAATACAGAGATGCTTTGATACTCGTCTTTAAAGAAATATTTTGGATATTTAAATAAAGACAAAACAAGCTTATCAAAATTTTACATAGTACTAAATGGCCCATACAATTGGGTATAGTCAATAAAATATAAAACAAAATTATATGGCCTGATATAAAAAGTTTTCTATTTTTAAAAAATTTTATGATTGTATACATTAAAAAAAGTGTGAGTTTCTAACATTTGGAACTCTCTCGACATGCAACAAAAACAACTCATTCCTTTATCTTTGTGCCTCACTAGCTTGTGCATGATTAATAAATGCAAATTAAAATAATTATATAGAGTTTGAAATTATCAAATTGTTAAATTCTCAATATAACCGTATAACAATAATTGACCTCAAAGCTCTTAAACTTTCATATTACTTTAATGTCCAAATTAAAGTGAGTATGTGGGGAAATATCAAAGAAATGAGGAAAATAAAAGATGTAAAAATATCTTTCTTCTAAAAGTGAGGAAGACATAATTCTTGAATAGGAAATGAAGTTTAAAAAGAGAGAATTTTCTATAGGTATTATGTTTGGTAAAATTATATGTTAATTGCCTAATATAAATAAAAATAAACTTCAAAACAAGATTGCATATTTCTGAAGTCAACAGTTGTATACTGGGCAGTCCATCTGTTATAATAAATGTCATAGTAAAATTCCTGATTTTTTTAGTTTTCCTAAATAATATGTAAAGTAATAGCACCAAGATACCCATAGATGTTATATACTTTCATTTCTCAAAGGAAAAAAATCTGAATTTGAAATATTCTTACTACCCATCAAAAACTTTGAAATTCAGTAATCTATAAAAAAGAAATTTGAGGTGCTTTTCAAAAATTTCCTTATAGAAAATCTACAACAGAAGTTTAAAATTTAATGTCATATTTCATAGGTCTATTTTGGCAAATGACTATTAAATTTAAGTATTTGCATTAACTATTGTATTTGCTTTAAATTTTACAGTTTTATTTCATTTGTTCACTTCTCTGATCAATAAGAAATGAAACTCAGAGTTCTGTGCTGAAAACAATAATATACATTTTAAAAATTAATGAAAACTGGCTTTAGATTATACTGAAAGACTTTCGGTTATTAACTTAAAATACTTTTCAGTACGTTTTTATATTTTGATTAACATTTTTCTCTCTTCATTTCTTTAATTTGATACATCTGAAACCATTATGAGTTGTTTCTGAGAATAAACACATTTACCATCATATTTGGGCAGAAAGAACATCAACTTTCTTTGTAAAAATACCAAAAGTGAGAGATAATTGTGTTACACTTGACAAACATTTAACAATATAAGACTTTAAAACACATGGAGTCATAATGTATACGTAGTATATAGCTAAGACTATGGATATACGATGCACTTATGAGTGTACATACTTACCTTTTAAATATTAAATTAGTTTCCCATTATCAGAAATGATACATAAAGTACAGAGTAGTATACTCATTTACCTGTGCCATTTCTATCACTCTATAGATGAGTACAAATCATCCATATTTACAAAGTACCATGGCACAGAATGGGTTTCTCAAAAGTCACCATACACAGAAAAAATCACAGAACAACAGGTGTCTTGGAATGTGTTTGCCATGAGTGGCAGAGACTGTGTATGTGTGTAGAAAGAGGGCGCCGCCATGTACAAAATATTTTGCAATTTTATAATGAATATTTTCTAAATTAATGTACATTTTTATTTAGCTACGTTTTCCCATTTTCCCTATGTGTGGTGGCTTTTGGAACACCTCATAATGAATCTCAATAATTGAGTATTAGAACTTCTCAGAAAAATTATTACCATTATACATACATGTAAATTCATTTAGTTTTTAAATTTATAAGTACCTATCTCTAAAATAGTAGGGGAGTATGAGATTATAAAATACTAAAATAGTCTAGTATACTTATTTATACATCATTAGGTATGTGAGAACATGTACGTTGAAATTTCTTAAATTAGAATTTTCTAAACTTTTAAAGATTTTGCTCATTAGAGGACCTCTCTAAATCTACATCAATGTTAGTGTTATTTTAAATTTACTATTTAGGTACAATTATATGCATTAATAGAGAACTTTTTATAAATAGTTTCAGGAGATAACAAATGAGACTTGTTGGCTAACAATACTAGAACATTTTAAATTGAAGTGTTATTATAAGTAATGTTTTTCTTGTTTTATGAAGAAAATAAGTGCCTCCCTTTTGAACGCCATGTGAAAGATTACACGCTTTGAAGGACAAATTGGCCTTTCCTAAGAGATTAAATTCATGTTGTACATCACGTTTTTGAACTAAGTTGAAGTTTTAATCACCTCATCTATTTCCTGTGATTCTCTTACTCACATCCTGCTTCCAGAGAAACACTGAGATGTAAGTAAAGCAATCTTGTGTGCCTTGTTGGAGTTGGAGTTAAAAACAAAAACTAAACTTTGCTTTAAGCGTCCTTCTCGTCTCCTTGCACGTTGAGGGAACATCCCTGTCTGGATGGTGGATGCCCTCTCCTTGGAGGCAATGCATGTTTTCTTCGCAGAACATCTATACTTTGATATTCTGTTGAGTTTGGGAGAATTTTGTTTTGTTTTTTTTTGGGGGGGGGGTTAAACGTTAAAAGATAAAAGTGTCATTGTCTCAATTTTTTATTACTATGGGTACATAATAGTTGTATGCATTCATGGGGTATATGTGATGTTTTAATAAAGGTATACAGTGTATAATAATCAAATCAGGATAATTGATATCTTAATTTTCTCAAGTACTCATTTCTTTTTGTTAGGTAAACTCTAATTTTACTCTTTTATTTTTAAATTGATAACAACTTTTTATTGACTATATTCATGCTGTTGTGTTATTGACTACTAGATCTTGCTCATAGTACCTATGTTTTTGCACCCATAAACCATTCTTACTTTATCCCTACCTCATAGAAACAGACAGCAGAATGATGGCTACCAGAGGATGAGAATTACAGCAGCGAGGTGGAAGGATAAATGTGGTATTTATATTTCCTGTTCTATGCCAGAGAAGTTCCTTGTGAATTTCTGTGCTTAAGACCACTTAAAAGGAACGATGATTGATATACCAAGTGTTTAAGGGGAGAATAATCTTTATTGGTAACCAACATCTTCACCCATTGATTATCTTTCTTACTAAAAATCCTTTCTCATAAAGTCAAAAATTCTTGCCAGGATTAAAAAAAATGAATAGTTATTGTAGGATTAGATGCGAGAGAAAAGTCCCTACATGTAAGGGTGGTGATGACTCTTATGTGTGCTTGACATGCTGTCAGCCATCAATATGTGATTATGGCTATAATCAAGTTTCTGTGCAGCCTAAATTCCTCTTTTAAGAGTTTCACTTTTGAATTAATTACTTTGCTTATTAAAATAAATTTACCATAGTGCAGATCTACATTGCAATAGTTTAGTAGCTGAATATTATAATATCAATACTGGGCTCAGTCCCATATTACATCAGATAAACTCAGGAATATTTCAGGAGGTTGTGGGTATGAAAATGAAAAGTTTGCTAATCCTGTGTGCACTAGATATTTATGAGTAGTAGTGTCTCAGTTGTGTTTATGGATCACTAATTTACTATTAGGCACCTACCTAATCATAGAAATCAGCCAGGTGTCTCGATATACAAAAGCAAAACAGTAAGACAAAGTCAGACAGTTCCTTTGTGAGCCGACTAGAGAAATATGACCCATCCAAGTTAACCTACAGATGTGACTGGCCACCGCTAAATATTCAGGCCCCACAATGAAATATATGACTGAAGAGCGGCCCCACTTTAGACTATTTTCTCTTAATCTCCTGGAATCCCATTAAAGTGCTTTCTTAATGATTGTAGGGGCCATATTTTGACGTGCATGCACAACCCTAGACTTTACAAGAACAGAAAGGAGTAACATTTCATTTTTCCTGTCTTTCTATTTGTAAATGAAATGTTTTTAATGACTACTTTGAAAACCACATTCATAAATATCAAAGTAATTATTAAAGATATCAAAGTCATTTCTTAGGTATGAGTTTTCATTTTCACTAGGTCATCTAATGAGAAAGAATAAATATATCTCCAAGAAGTATTAATATTGAGATATTTTGGTGCAGTAAGAATTCAGATTTGTCCTTTTCCAGTCTGCCAAATAATTAATGCTTAATTTGTTACACAAATTAATCTACTTTTAAAAACATTCTCCCATGAATATCAGCACCTTTTTTTTATATAGTGAATGAGAAGCTATTATACTCTGGGCAATACATTTGATAAATTATAATAATTAATATATTGGAATGGTGATCTGAGCTTGTAACACTAGGGATAGTCTTATCATTTAAAAGTATCCTTGAGCCAAGTATGCTCTTTGGTACAAAGTTCTGAAAGTCAAATTATAATTCCCTAAAATTTAGTGATTACATGCAAAATATTGATTTCATAATAAAATTATTGATCAATATTTGTGTATTTCCCCAGCTATAAAGTGACCACCATATTAACAGAAATTAAATGACCTAACAAACCCATCATCAGGAAGAAAATATCCTTGAAAGTGTTGTTTTTTCCTTAACATTTCCCCTGCAATATACCACAGCAATGTAGATCTCTACTACCTAACACTTTGGCTTCATACCTGTAGCTATGTGGTGATGTGTGTATATCTATGTGCATATAAATAAATATACATTTACAAATATATTGGCCAGCAGAAGGGTAATAATTTATCACCAGGACAGAATAATATTACTGGCTGAACACAGGCTTTGAACTCATTAAAAATTGTGTATAAGGTAATTATATCTGTACAGGTATAATGATTGCATAAGTCCCTGGAGGAACTTATTTATAAAAGAGTTTTAAAATATGTGTACATATTGGTCTCCATCCTGTTGGAATTGAGAGAGAAAACTTGAACATTCCCTTCCCACATTTCTCCATTGTACCAGCTCAGTCAGGAAGTGTTAGTAAATATGGGAATCCACTTTGACAAATTTGGCAGACATCAAATTTACTTCATTATATTTCAATTTCTTTTTAAATGGAAACCTATTACACCAGTGTACAAATGGGGATACAACTTACACATTACATTCATCTCAGGAACTGCCCTAGAAGCACCTCGCCTTCCACCTCGCTTTGCTAATTACCTTACCTTCAGTCCTGCACCTGCCAGCCATCCCTCAGGAAAGGACTCCTCTCACCCGCCCGAGTCACCAGCTACACTCCCAGGACACTGACCCTCCCCAAGGTAAATGATGTGCAGGAAAACCTGTCAAAATTTTTAAATAATAGCACTTTTCCTCTCACAGAGTACAGTGGATGTAGGACTTAATGTAGATATTTGGTACACAGGATTTAGTCATAAGAGCTGTATGTTTGGGCTAGTGCGTGAAAACAAAATTCTTTTATGGAAATAGTCAATTTTTTTTTTCTAAATTTAACTGTTCAATTTTCCTTTTATTCATGGCTTACAACCTTCATATAAATTTATAATGGGATTATGATAAAACTTAAGTCCAGGTGAAGACATACTCTCTTATATACATAAATCTTAACCTGGACATCTGACTTAGCATGAAAGAATCAAATTCTGTTGTGTGTCAGCGCCAATGACATCATTAGTCATTATGATAAAAATACAGCACTGTGATTTATATAGTAGTAATATTGGGCATTATCTCGGTACATCTGGGCGTGTAGCAAACTTTAAATTGATAGAGTAAGTAGATGTTGAGCGATAAAGAGGAAAGAATGTTCCAGAAAGAAGAAAAGTTTATGCAATATTTTGATGTAACAAAAGGCACATAAAACAGGACAAGAAAGCCTGACACAACTCTAGTTTGAGGGGGAGACTGACTGGAAAACTTGGTGCAGTGAGGAAACATCAGTGCACGCACCATGTTGTAAAGTGTGCACTAATTCTAAAGGCAATATAGAGACCCACTGGAGCATTTTAAACACACGATAAATATTATGGATCTCTGTCGGATAAACTCTTGGTGGTGGTAAGTGGAAGAGAAATGATTTGGAAAGCAGATAATATTGTTGGAATAATGTGTGTGAAAAGTGACAGGAGTCACATTTATAATGAAAAGGAGGCCGAGTCACGAGACTAAAATGCCTCACTGATGGAACTAAACTGATGCGGAGTCTGAAGCTCTGTCCCTAACCAGCTGCTCATCTAAAGCAGTAAGTCCTGCATGCGGTCAGAGGTGTTTATTAGACACCTGCCAGGTGAGCTGCTGCCGGGGCTCAGCAGCAATGTTAAATGCTGAGCAGGTGCATGTGGGCATGAGACATATCAAGCCATTATTTCTCCCTTGACCATGATTTATGCTTTATATCAGTTCAACCCAAACTTCATGACTTAAATTTGTATTTATATGATTATAAGGATTTATATAAATCTGTTATTCTTCTTATACAGATGAAGTCATAAAATCTGCTACCTAACAATGTGTTGAAATAAATGTTGCATTTTTCATACAAGGACTTATATCAACTTAAGAGTTGTCTTGTATTTTATTAATCTCTTCAACTTCCTTCCAGTTTTCATCAAAACAAAACAAAATGGTTTCAAGCACATGTGTATTATTTACATTATTCAAGGGTGGCTACTTTATAAAGCTACAAGTAAAAGAACTAAGAATAGTTTATATCCATAAATATTAAACATGATTAAAACAAAAATAATTTATTTTGAATATTAAAATGGTAAATTTAATTAAAACCACGCCAGAATTTGAAAGTCTACATTTACAACTATTTATTCAATTACAAGTTTTCTAGCATGAAGACACATTAAATTATTTGAATTGGTATATAAATTTCTATTCTCATACTCACGAAATGTAACTCAGTGACTAAAATAAAAACTATAACCATATTTCGTCAGGTAAATATCTTAGAATGCGTCATTACATTATTCACAAGACAGAGAAATATAGATATGGGGCATTCCAAATTGTTTAGATATTTCCAGAAAAAAAATACAGTTTAATTCAAAAAAAAATTCACCAGTTATTTCTCAGTATTTGAGAAAACCAGGTCAACATTTTTTATAATAAATCTACTTTTAATATACAAATACATAATTGATTTAGAGTTTATATTTGAAAAGTGGATGGAAGTTTAGATTCCATTTTACTCTTAATATTTTCAGATTACAGAGAGTTATTTTTATCTTCATAATCATGTTTAATATTTTAAATATTTAATACATTTTCTGTGTAAGCCTAAACTATAGCTTTGTTATTATACTTATTAATGTTTTTTTTTTTTGGAGACAGAGCCTCAAGCTGTCCCCCTGGGTAGAGTGCCATGGCATCACAGCTCACAGCAACCTCCAACTCCTGGGCTCAAGCGAGTCTCCTGCCTCCGCCTCCCAAGTAGCTGGGACCACAGACACCCGCCACAACGCCCGGCTTTTTTTTTTTTTTGGTTGCAGCCATCATTGTTGTTTGGCGGGTCCGGGCTGGGGATTCGAACCCGCCACCTTAGGTGTACGTGGCTGGCGCCTTAGCCAGTTGAGCTATAGGCGCCGAGCCATTAATGTTTAATATTTAATAAAAGTCATACCACATAGTCCAAAACTACAGGTCTGCTATAAAGCTACAGAGTTTTTTCACAAATTCTGTGTAACTAGATGAGTTGGCCATCGTGAAAGACTCTCTCAGATTTGTACAGACAGATTATTTGACCTGAGATAGTCATGGTGCCTTCAACAAGGCATTGAAGTTTTGACAAATTCCAAAGTCCCTGTTTTTTCCCAGTAACAAATTTTATTTCTCAGCCATTAACACCTGCAGACTGTTTTATAACATAGTATGTACAAGAATAGCCTGTAGGGAGGCGCCTGTGGCTCAGTGAGTAGGGCTCCAGCCTCATATACCAAGGGTGGCGAGCTCAAACCCAGCCTGGGCCAAACTGCAACAAAAAATAGCTGGGCATTGTTGCGGGTGCCTGTAGTCCCAGCTACTTGGAAGGCTGAGGCAGAATTGCCTAAGCTCAGGAGTTTGAGGTTGCTGTGAGCTATGACTCCACTGCACTCTACCAAGAGTAAAAAAGTGAGACTCTGTCTCTACAAAAAAAAAAAAAAAAAAAAAGAATAGCCTGTAGATTTAACAGAGTTTGGGTTTAATTGAATCTGTATTGGATCCCTATAATCTGCATTTTAACAAGCACCACCATTTAATTGGCTGCCAATGATCCTTATTCACACTGTATTTTCAAAATTGTTACATGCACAGTGGTCAAGTCAGGGGTTTTGAGGTATTCATCACCCAAATAGTGTATGATTATGCCAGTTACACATTCCCCATCGTGGCCACACCCTGCTGGGTCTAGAGCACACAGATCAAGTGGAAACACTCTTTAGTTGAAGAGCCAAGGGAATTATAATACTACAGTTTAAGGTAAATGTTAGAAAATCAAATGTGCTCATAAGCTAAAAAAAATTACTTTGTATCTTTTTTGTTTTAATTGGTGTGTAGGAAAAAACACTGTTAATTTATGACCTTAAATTTTCCTACCAAAGCAAAAATAAAAGCAAAGAAAAACTGATCAACATGAAAAGATATTTCTGTATAAATTCACTTCTAATCTTTGTCCATTTCAATACTTATGTGGAATCTTATCAAGTATTGCATATTTTGCCTAATAAGAAGCAAGTTTGAAAAAATATACTTAAATGTGAATGTATCTATTACAAAATAAAAAAGCAAAACCGAGAAAGTTTTTAAATCAAGGAAAATAAAAGTTTCATATAAAATCATATATTCAAAATATGCTAGCTATTGTGTATATAAATGCACTGGCTGTAAGTTCCCCTCTTTGCATTTACATATTAACTCAATGTATGTCTGGGGAAAAACTGAGAAAAACTAAATGAAGGTTAAAATGTTAACATTTAGAAACACTTGATATTTCATAGGACAAAAATGTATTGATTAAACAACGGCCACAAGGAAATCTAGAGAAACTTCCAGCTCCTGCCAAAAAAAGATTTGGTAGGAAAGAGAGATTCAATTTGTTTGGTACATCAACATTTCAATGCAGAAAAGGGAACAATTTTCAATATATGAAGATAAACATAGTACAAATAGAAAAGAACTGTGGGCTAGAACAACTCCTGCTGTCCTATTTTGCTCTGTTTTCTTTGGAGGATTAAATATTCAAATCCAAAGCTTGTTTTTAGTACGGACGGTCTGGAAGCCTAAAGTAAATAGATCTACTCTAATTAAGACAAAACTGTTCTAGTTAAAGGGTAGAAAGCATTCAATCCTTGAACCTGAAAAATTATTTTCTAATAACTGAAATGGAAATCTTTCTGACCAGGTCTAATCCTCTAATATAAATTTAATTACATTTATTGAAAATCATTTATATGAGTCAAAAGTTCAATAGATACTGAGCTTTTGGACTAAATTGCTGGACTTGGACACAATCTGGTGGAAAACAGGCACTGAGGAAAGAATTTAAATGACCTGGATGTGAGGAATGAGGCATTGTATCAAGTTCTTAAATGCTCAAATTACTTCATTGTAGTTCTAGGGCAAGTTTTCAGGGAATCAAAACTGGTCATTTGTTTCTAGAAGGGATAATTTAATGTCGAACTTTACTGAATGTTGTTTTCTAAAAAGAGATGTGTGCAGAAACTATTTTCAAATTCCAAGATTGTGCATCACCAGATTTCTTCAGAATATAAACAATCATAGATCCACAGATAAGATTAGGAAGAACTATCTAAATATTGCTGTTACCATTTCAATTAAATGTTATTCAATGTAATTATACAGAAAATCTGAATCTTTAAGAATGATGCTCCAGATACTCCAGCAGGGGTCCTCAAACTTTTTAAACAGGGGGCCAGTTCACTGTCCCTCAGACTGTTGGAGGGCCGGACTGCGAATCCCAGGACGAGTCAGCTGCTAAGCAGGATAAGTAGCAGTGACAAAAACACCCAGTGGGCTGGATAAATGTCCTAGGCAGGCTACATGTGGCCCTTGGGCCGTAGTTTGAGGACGCCTGGTCAAGAGATTTATATTATAAATCATTTAAAGTCAACAACAAATGGAAGGTCTACTTTTAGCTCTTTAAGGATTCTCCATACTTTCCATACTTCTTTAAAAGAGGCTATGCTAGTGTGCAGTCCCACCAGCACTGCGAGAGTGTTCTCTCCTCTCTATGTCTGTGCTGGCATCTGCAGTTTGGGGATTTTGTAATGTGGGTTTATTCTCACTAGGGTTAGGTGGTATCTCAGGGTGGTTTTGATTTGCATTTCTCTCATGATTAGGGACAATGGGCACTCTTTTATGCGATTGTTG
This sequence comes from Otolemur garnettii, assembly GCF_000181295.1. Lineage (NCBI taxonomy): Eukaryota > Metazoa > Chordata > Mammalia > Primates > Galagidae > Otolemur > Otolemur garnettii. The sequence continues at coordinate 28,712,505 of NW_003852404.1, read as the reverse complement.
ACCATTCGTCTGTCTTCTTCATAGAAGTTTCTATTGAAGTCTCTTTCCCACTTATAAATGGGATTCTTATTACATATCTACCCAGAATTAAAAAAAAAAAAAAAAAAACATTTTACCACAGGGACATTTGCATTAGAATATTTGCTTCAGCTCAATTCATAATTTCCAAGACATGGAAGCAGCCCTAATGCCCGTCAACCCATGAATGCATTAATAAAACGTGCTATACATTTACCATGGACTACATTCTAGCCATACAAAAGATAAAGACTTTATATCTTTTGCATTTACCTGGATGAAGTTGAAGTACATTTTTCTTAGTAAAGTATCACAAGAATGGAAAAGCGAGTATCCAGTGTACTCAACCCTAATAGAAAAGCAACTACACCCACATGATAGGAAAACCCAGCATATTCAAGTGGGGGGAGGAGGAAGCTCAGGAAGGGGTGGAGGGAGGCGGATTGGTAAGCTCGCACCTGATGTGCACAAGGGAAGGGTATATGGCACGCCTATGGAGTGAACGGCTCAACTGCAACTTGAACTTTACTTTAGAAATAAAAAAATGTAACCTAATCATTTGTACCCTCCATTAACCTGAAATTAAAAAAAAAAGTAGCCAACAACAAATTCCAATCTCATATATTTTTCTAGTTTTCTTATACAATCCCCATACTTAGTAAATACTTCTGATAATGATTACTCTGGGAATAAAATGCTATAGAAGCACACATTCAATGCCACTTGGCAGTACCAGATAAAATACTTCCTAATCATGAGATTGTCAATAGTGAGAATAATAACTGTCAATTTTATCTCTCAATAGACAAGACAGTTTAGTATAATGCAATGCTTTCTTCACAAAGAACATTTTTAGGTGAGTCTTAGGTATTGTCTCAAAAACTTTTTGTCTTTTTTCTAATTTATTTAATCCAAATCAAGACCCATTTGCAGTTGTTTTCAGGGGTCTATTTTCTAATCAGGACCAATTATTCTATTCTTATTCTTACAACTCTCAGTGTATTACCACATGTGCCGATATATTATTAGCATAGAGTGATTTAAGATAGACGTCATTAATAATGGCCAAAAAAGTAGTTTTACAGATTTTTTAAATCTTCACATAATTTCTTATTACACTTATTACAAATACTAGGCTTTCCACACCAGAATGCAGTTGTTAACCTTGAGCTTTGAAATTTGTATAGCTGGTGTTCTAAAGGATTTTACAATGAAAGGTTTCCAAAGGTTTTCATTCCTAAGATACATGTGCCCCAGCTGGTTTCAGTACCTGGGCCATTACTTTTTGTGTAAGGAAAGTGGCAGGAACCAATATGAATTCAGTGTTTGGGACAGCAAGTAGAATTAATCAAATTGAAAAATAATATAGATTCTATAGACAAGGCTGTCACAGTGGAATACCAGGTAATAAGACCTTCACTCAGAAGTTGACAGAAAATTCTGTTTCATCTACTCAGTTCTCAGGCTATTGTTTCATTATGGAAAAGTTATCCTTCAACAAACAAACATTTACCAAACACCATGGTGTGCAAGGAGATGTAAAAAGAAATAAGATAGTTTTTACAGTTGAATAGGAATTAACAGTAAATAAAATAAATGCTAGAGCAGAAATATATCAAAAGTGGTAAGGAAACCTTGGAAAAAATAGAGAAAGCGTAGTTGTTTTTTGTGGTTGGGGTTCCTTTTAGAATGTGTTAGAATATATTAATAAACGATGTTATACAGATACATGTGACTTTTCCCTTCGAAAATGTCAAATAGTTTTATTATCAAGACGTGTACATTCATCAAATGATCACAAAAATATGAGGACTTTCAAATTTTAAGAGATATAAAAATCATATGTTAAAAATACTACAAATTAATTAGCTATGGTTAGAATGATGTCTTCAAGATGAGTATTACTTTTCAATATATGTTTTATTTATGAAAAGGATCCACTGTAGTAAAAATCCAAAATGAACTGAATTTGGGCAAAAAGAAGCTACCATTCTAACCTTATAATCAATACGTAAGGGTGATCCTCAAAGATTTAATAACTAAAATTTATTAGTCTCACGAAACTTAATGAACTTTTAAAATCTGAAGTGGAATAATTTTAGTTACTAACAATGATAAAAGTAGAATAAATTCTATGACTATTAAATAAGATTTGTTTACATGCAGTGAAATATCCAGATGGAAAGAGAAAAAAACTGCAATTAATCGAAAAAATTATTCCCATCTCATACAAATGCTATAAATACCTATAACATGTGGATGCCTGGTGTCATGTAGCTAAAACCCTGGAGACAGTCGGTAAACTACTCACTGACCTTTCTGTTAACTGAGATTCACGGATCCAAGGATCATCTTTTAGATCTTACAAGAAAGGATTACTTTTTTGGCTGTCATCAGAAGTTTTTGACCTTTCTGTTTCTTCCCTCAAGAAACTGCTCTAGAATTCCAATTTTATCTTTGTATTTTAAACGTACAAGCCACAAAACTCCTTTTTATTCTTTAACTGAAGCATCATCCCTCTCCTGGTTTGCAACACTTTGCACTCAGATGCTTTTCAGAAAACTTGCAAACATGTACAAGGTCCTCAAATGTAGACTAAAATTTGCTATGACAGCAAATTGTCCACATCAGAGATGAAGTGCTTACAAAGATCTGACTTTGGACATGCTGTGATAAAATACAAATCAAGATATTGTGGATAAAGTTTACCCTTTTAAGATTTAATATTTTGTTAGGGGAAACAAATGTATATTTTCTTTAAAACTAAAAACCGTCTCATGCACTACACAAGAAAGCAAATGCCTGTTCCTCCTTTCCAACTATGGAAAGACTGGAGCGAGGGCAGGGAGAGCCTAAGATTGATTCCATGAGTACATCTGTCGGCTTACTTTTAGGCTCCTTACTGGTTTCTGTATTAAAATATAGAATACATTTTGTCTGCTAAAGAGAAAAAGCATACATAAAAAGACATTTAAATTAATCTTTTTTTTTTTTTTTCCTGTTTGGGCTACTCCTTGAATAGAATGGCCCCTTGGGAATTTTTAATAGCGACGCCCAGTATTTCATCTAAATATTTTTTCCTATTTGGTATTTGGTTGCTTTCTATTTTAACACTTGCATTAAAATTTGGTTACAGACAGCAGATTCTTCTTAAATGTTCTATGTGGAAAAAAAGGAAAGTCACTGCCCTGGACATCTTTGTGATTTTTCAAAAAATAAATTTTAACTTCAGATTTATTCTCATTGTGATGATGAACAGTTTTCAACATTTGCTTTCAACCACCATACCCACCCTGACAGCTACCGTGAACAATTATACTTTAAATATTCTCGGGTGATACAAATGAACTGCTCACAAATATACTGAGAAAAAGCAAGAAATAAAATGCATAACTCATAATGAGGATGACAGAGTTTGGGGAATTAATTGCTGCTGCGTTGGACATGCGTGGAGCATGCCCTTCTCATAGATGCTTTTATAGTTTGTGTTCAAAGACCACAACACACACATATGAGGCATTTGGAGGGTATAAGGAAGGCTGAAATGGTTAATGGGGGAAAGCATTAGATATCTGCAAGGAAGTAACTGAAAAATTATATAAAGGAGCCAAGTAGTGGGTTTTCTTTCTAATAGTTATTATTCCCCAAAACCTTCTTTAAATATTTCAAGAATAAATCACGAGAGACCAACCAAAGTGCCCATCAATGATGAAAGTATAAGCAAAATGTGGTACAGAATGGAACACTATTCAGCCTTTAAAAAAAGAAGGAACTCCTGGAGATTAGCTCGGAGGCCATTATGTTAAATGAAATAAGCCAGGTACACAGAAACAAATACCACATGATCTCACCCATATGTGGAATCTCAGATAATTAAACTCATAGACTCAGAAAGTGGAATGGTGGATACCAGGGGTTGGAGGGTGGGATAAGGAAGGAAATGTTGGCCAAAGCTTATCAAGTTTCAGTGAGGGTGAAGAAGTCCTGGAGATTTATTACAATATACACCATGATGACCCCAGTTCATAACATAATGTAGACCTGAAAATTGCCAGAGAGAAGATCTTCAATGTTCTCACCTTGAAAAGGATAACAGATATAATACGTAGCTTGATTTAATCATTTCACACTGTACGTCAAAACATTAAGTTGTACATAATAAACATATCCAAAGTTGTCAATTAAATCTTACTAAAGCTGGAAAATATATGTTTAAAAACTGGAAATCATTCCAGGAGTATTTTTCCCTTAAGAATCTAATAATAAACAGCATTATATAGAAAAAAAAAATAAACAAGAAGAACCTAATATTAAAATAAATATCTAAAATATGCCCCAGATTAACGTGTTTATCAAAACAGGGCTATACAATTAAAATGGAATTCAAGCCACAAATGTAATTTTAAATTTTCTAATAGCCACATTTTAAAAATCAAAATGAGAAGGTGAATTTACTTTAAGTAATACGTTTTATTTATCCCAATCTACTTTCATTTACCATGTAATCAATGTAAAAGTTGTGAGTGAGATATTTTACATTTTTATTTCATGTTAAGTCTCTATAATCTCTACAGGGATGAGCCACAGCTGTATTGTTCATGTAACCAGTGGCTGTTACAGTGAACAGTACAGGTTTAATGCACTCCTATCTTCCCATGCATGTACCAAAATAGCACATGAGCCCCACAAATACTACAGATATTTCTTATAAATAATAAAATAAGCTTCTATGTTGAAGTTCCTTTGCTTTTTTCTAAATAAATTGTTTAAAGAGATAATTTATAAGCGATTCTGCCCTAGGTTATGATCGATGTCTTAAAGTGAACAAAGTTAATGCTGCTTTTAAAAAACAAAAATAAAACACAATTTTCTTTTGGCCAAAGGCAAATTTTTGCATAAGCATTTCAGATCTTCTAAGGGGAAAATAAAGAAGAAATTAAACTCTGGGATATATAAAGAAAGACTTCACATAATTGGTTTGCTATGCCGTAATAAATAGTTTTAAAGCCAAAGCCTGGATCCTGCTAATAAAACATATCAGCTCAGCAGACCAGTCACAGAAAGAGTGATACCTATCACATCATGTACCTTATTTCAAAACTGAAAACTGACAATCTGCAAGAGTTGAAAACAGCAGGCATGTAATAATTGGGTACTTTTTTGCATGCTAATGGCTAAGTCAGTATATCAATGACAGTATTGAAGGTGGGGAGACACAGGTTTATTGTTTAATGGACTCTGTCTTCGCACGGGAACTTAAATTCAGTGCTAACACTGTTCTCTGTTTCTATAGGACCCATGTCGTGCCAGTCTGTGACAGTAAGTGGGGACTTTATGTTTACATGTCTTTATTTTGCTTGTCCAATATTTAGGGGCAAAAAAAGAATAGCAATGAAAAATTGCATGGGGAAATTTTATAATGTAGTTTTGTGGAGGTAAGAGACAAAACTGATTATTTTCTGACTGTTCGCTTTAAGCTTTCCCCAAATTATATACCATAAGCCACCCAACAGGGAATCAGAGAGTAGTATATCCTTAATTGGATCTTCAGGAGCGAGAAAAGAATGCACTTCATTAAGAAGTGTTTCTCCTAAGGCTAAAATGCCTTTACATTTAAGATCATGTATGTGAAAGGAAAAGACAGCATTTCAGAAGCAATTACAGTGTTCCTGATCCTTACCCAAGTTTAGGTGAAAGAGATACAAGAAGGGAAGGGAAGGTTTGTCACATAAAATAAATTCATTCTTCATGTTATATTCTTGCTTAAAATTGAATCAGAAGTTCCTTGCAGGCAGAGAGAAAAGGGAAGAACAGAGATTCCCCTTTTCATTTTGGGGGCAATATCATTCCACCATTCTAATTTTATCCCTTTCTCGCCTTGTCAAGGATAAGAATTGACACTTGTATCCCAGGTTTCTGAAAAATAAGCTTTCTTATTTGGAGGACAGACAGCATACATACACATACTAAGTACAACAATTATGTTCGCCAACTCATCTTAGGAAAACACTGCTGAGTATCACTATGGCCACTTTTGAGGTCCTCCCCTTGGGAAGCTGTGCTCTAACTCCAGTGCCTAGTCCACCCTTCAGGGCAAATTTGGAACTCTTTTTCTGGAATGGCCATCAGAGCTGTCATCATCCGAGATCTGACAATTCAGTTTTGTGAACTTATTCTAGAAAAAGTGCTTCATAGCTTGTTGCTGAATATCACTGTGGTTACTTTCAAGTACTCCCTTTGGCCATGGTGATAGTCAGCAGTGAACTATGTAGCACTCTCTCCAGGATGAGTTTGTGAACATAATTGTTAGACCTGGTCCGAGGACAGCTCTAGTGGCCAGTCCAGAAAGACAGTTCCCAAACTGTTTCGAAGGGTGCTATAGGCACCGGAGTTAGCGCGCAGCTTCCCAAGGAGAGTCCCTCGAAAGGGACGACAGTGATAGTCATCAATGTGGTATGTAGCACTTTTTCTAGGCTGAGTTTGTGAACTTAATTGTCTGACCTCTGTATATGTAAAATATGAATGAATATGTGTATGTATGAATGAGATGTAAACACACAGATGGCTGAAATCAAGCAAATACAGCATTCTTGAAGTTATAAAATGATATTTTAAACATGAAAATTACAACTTGGAAATTTTTCATGTAAACATCTTTAAAAAAAAGTCCTCAGGACATATGCACTCAGTTGGATTCCAGTGAATAACGAGCATGTGTTTTAGGAAGGGCTGGAGAAGCTTTGAGTTTGCTGCCAACATTGCAACACACTTCTCCATAATCAAATCTGTCTTTGTTCTTTCAGATTGTTTTTCAGACTACTCATAGTGTGACGTGCCCTTGTTCTGCCTTTACAGAAATGTTATCCACGGCACCTGTGCAAAACCACTCCTCCCCATATGCCTTTAATTCCACACATCCACAAGTGCACCTTCATTGTTATGGATTCAAGCACCCAGGCCCCTAGTTATCAAGTCACTCCTATGTCACAGGTCAAGAAATGTGTTGAGTTTTAGAAAAGTTCAGCGATTTATGCCATTAACTGAGAGGAAAAGTAACTATGAAGAGCAAAGGGCTTTGCATTTTTCAATCTGTAGTCACTGTTCTAAAGAAAGAGCATGGCCTTTAGAACTGTGAAATAACTTTGTCCTTCATAAAGAGTTGCATCATGTCCATGCATTGCAAAATAATAGATCCCGTGCTTTGAAAACAACAATCTCCAAACTCTTTGTAAAGTGTACAGGCTGTTAAGTCTATCTTGCAAAAATGTAAGACATGATATTTAATAAGTCCCTAAGAAAAATACATATTAAACTATTGAATATTTCTATTTTTGCCCTTTCCCTCCTCACAATATTTCTTCTTTGTCTTGGACTTTTAAAAGAGTAACGTAGCTTTAACGTATATATAAACATGTGCTGATTACCAAGCAGATGACAGAAGGCCTGACTGTGATCCGAGTGGTATTTACTAATTGAGCACACTTGGGCAAACAATTGAACTTTTCTTTTTCTTTGTTTCTCTTCCATTAAATGTAGATAATGTATATCTATATCCCCATAAAATCTCAGAATTATTTGTGAGAAAAAAATGTGGTGATATCGATGTAAGATTTACAATCTCATGAATCACTCACAATTGCTCTGCACTGAGAACGCTTAGCAATGATAAGTGTTAGAACTGAATTATTTTTGCCTGTTTACTCAGACTTTCTTTTGCTTTATTTTTTTAATATCTAAAAACAGTCTTTGTTTATACAAAGACAGATGAGCATTATAGACAGTGGTGTATACTTTGTTGTAACCATCAACGTATCAGCTTTGTAGGCACAGGGGACAATGCTGGCCTCTTCCCTGACTCCCTGGAGTGGAGCTATTAGCAGGACCTGAGGAACCCGATGAGGGCCATCATGGGCTTCCCTTTCCCCAGTGCCCCGTAGTGGAGTTTAAATTATCTTCCCAAACACAAAAGGAACCACTGAGATGATAAACCTGGAAGAATCACTTCACAATCCTGATTTTTATTATTATTATTATTTAGAAAAGAAAGAAAATTGTGATTCACAACATTTAGAGAAATATGTATATGTATTTTTTTTTTTTTTACAGACTCTCAGGCTGTTGCCCTGGGTAGAGTGCAGTGTCATCATAGCTCACAGCAACCTCAAACTCTTAGGCTTAAGTGATTCTCTTGCCTCAGCCTCCCAAGTGTCTGGGACTACAGGCACCTGCCACAAAGTATGGCTATTTTTGTTGTTGTTGTTGCAGCTGTCATTGTTGTTTTAGCTGGCCCGGCAAGGTTCAATCCTGCCAGGCTCAATGTATGTTGCTGGCGCCCTACCCATGGAGCTATGGATGCCACCCGGTATATGTATCTTTTTGAACTAGACCAGACCAAATTTGATAATCTTATGCTTGTCAGAAATAGTGTTTTCAAAATTTTAAACCATGAATATTCAAAATGAAGTCAAGAGGGTAGGGCATTAACACATTTCTGCCCTTACCAGGTGATGAGCTCTGGGAACAGGGTCATACATGAGGTAATTCATTTTAATTTTAGATATAATGAAAATAAAACTTTCCGAAGGCTACATAGTAGGCAAATAGCTGGCAGGTTTCAACTCACATACGACTGATGCAATAGATGCCAACCTAGCAGAAAAGTAAATGACTACATATAAAATAAACCTAGAATAAAACACAACAGTGAATAGCATTGTAATTTCTTTATGAAGAAAGCAAAAATCCTATAATGTATTTGAGGTGACCATAATTATATGATATTGAAGACATTTATGGTTACCTCTAATACAGATAAAGGACACGCAAAATAAAATGTTGATGGTCATTCTGATTATTTAAACTCAGAAATTTTCAATGTTTATTCATTATTTGGAAATATTGCTAATTTCTCTGTCCTATACATATAACACCCACTCCCAAACAGATTTCTTATAATATAAGATGAATGGATAGCATAAGTTATAGAAGTATATGTATTATTTTTAATTTTTTAAAATTTGTTTTATAATAACTTAAAGTAAACTACTTGCAACAAATTTAATATACCATGAATAAGAAACTGGATATGGGGCATTACACAAGTAAAACTGTGCTCAAATTTAAGTGGATAAATCTGTGGTCACTTGAGAATTATTTAATAAATATATGCATAATTTTTTCTGTTTTTAAAGTGCCATCAGTGTAAAGAGATCAAGTGGTGATTTATGCTATTTCAAATATTTATATCCACTGAAAAATAAAACTGAGGTAATATTAAGATCGTAATTTTAATATTTCTACTGATAATTCTAAACATGATGTTAACAATCTCTCTGATTATATGACATATAATCTCTCAGATATACAAGACAACTGCTGTGATATCCTTGGAATTTCCTGGACGGAGATATTATTCATTTTTTGTTGAATTTTTACTCCTCTTTCAGCACTTAAATCACTCTGACAGATCAGCTGAACAGAAAGGATATGTATTTGCTAGGATTTTGACCAAGCATGAATTCATGGTCTGCTAAAGTGACTATACAGTGAAATACTCACATACAATAGGAGTTAAGAGGCATGTAATGAAATTTCTAAACTTAGCCCACTGCCTACCTATGTATAAGATGGTCAGGATTGGTCTGAACAACTACAGAAAAGACTCAGGCCTGAGGACATGCGGCAATCAAGTTAATTGATGCACTCGGTTTCACATTCCATTTTCAGGAATGTGAAAACCCAACACTTTACAAAAATTTTATAATGATATTTGTTTGGAATATGAAGAAATCTTTTTTCCCCTCAATGCTCCAATAGTTGCTATCGTGTTTCAAACCTGCCTGTGTTCTTATTTTTCATTTTTTAGTTTCTAATAATGTATCAAAGAGTTGAAATATAGTATATGCATGCGTCATCATTGACTTCATAATCTGGAAAGCTTCTATTATAGTGATGATTTTTCTGTGAAGAGATTGGGTCTATCACTAAGTCACCCAGGCTAGTTTCCAACTCCTGCCCCTCATCCTCCAAAGTAGCATACCACCATGCCTAATGAAAAAATAAGACTTAACATAAAAAATAAATAAAATCAAAGATACTTTAATTAAAATTAGTCTCCTCACAATTATCCCCCAGGTGCTATTTTTATGTACTATTTTTATTTTGGCAATATTTTGGCAGAAAAGAAAAAAGAGAAGGGATGGAAGCTACAGAAATCACAACCAGTGTGGTTACAGAGCTCTAGCACTGCACATCTCTAACTTTGCACCTTTGTACTTATGTAATTAATTTTCCACTTTTATATTTATACTTATATTCATTCTACAGTCGAGGGAATTAAGATACATTCCCCTTGTTAATATCGATATCTATGTGATTATGGACATCTCATCCATCCACATGCAAAAGTTCATGTAAATGTTCTATCAGTTTCACCTGTGTCCAGGAATGACAGTGCACAAAATACCTCAGCTTTCCTATACAAATGCCTATTTGTATCTTATCACAAAGCATAGTATGTGCATTAAAATTGCTTTATTTTATTAAATTATTAAATTATGGTTTTACATATATATTTCTGTTAATTCATGGAATCAGGAAAATTTACAAGAGATTAGTTATCAGGTGGAATGGACTTCTTGTTAGAGAAGAGACATTAAATTTTACCTGAATATCTCATTTAAGGTTAACCCATTTGTGTTTACTATATTTTTTCAGTACTAAAAAAATATAGCCATTAAATAAAAATCTGTTGTGGTATGATCAGACCACTCAAATTCCTTTTACCTAGGTGGTTGTAATAATGATAACAGCAAAATACATTTTTAACACTTTTGTATTATGTTAGACCCCCTAGAAGTACAGACTCCCTGAAGTCTATTATCAAAGAGTAAAAATAAATTATTTGGACATGAAAGAAAAACATAAGGTTACAAATAGCGCTAGGAGATGACCTGTACACACTTAAATATGCCCAAGGGAGAAAATGGCTACAACTTCCCCTAATAGTTTGGAAAATGCTCATTTTTAGAAAGAAAGAGATAATGGGGCATTTCAGAGAACATCTATTTACTATGCTTTTGTGAATGAAAGTTATGAATATAAAATGGGGAGACAGTTTCTGGGCTTTCTGCAGATAAGATATTTGCATAGCAATACTCTTTGTTTCAATAATTCCTGTAAAGCTTTATACTTGATGATGCAATGCTACAAAAGAGTCTTTACTCGGGCTTTATATATAACTATATACAAATGTATTCCACGAGATGCTATGTTAATCCAAAATTGAACATCTTTGCTTTCTTCTTAGCCCTGAAAAGCTGGTGGGTGATCCCAAATCACAATCACACCCTTCTGGCTGTAGCAGAAACAGTTTATTTGTATTAATGCCATGTAGTTCAATATGATTTGTTTTCTAAGATATCCGAAAACACAAAGGAAGTGTTATTGGTTGACTACTAAATACGGATTTGCTGTTCTTTCTTTTCATGAAAAACAACTTTTAAAAATGGGATCATTTTTAAAAAGGCAGTGACACAAAGAGCTAAAAATGTTTAGAGGAGAGTGACTAGGAATTTATCCCTTCTAAAAGGATTTCTCCCACTAAGATCACTGGCAATGTTATTTTAAACTGTATTACCATACACATTCCATATAAAATGTGAGGGTGTGAGGCACATAAGTCTGCATTAAAAAATTAAACACCAAAAACTGTCAATGGAGCAAAAAGTTGTAAAGATAACTATATATTTTTTAATTTTATTGTAAGCATGAAGCCAAGATTTTAATTCTACCAAATAATAGTAAACAGTTTATAATATCAAATAGCTTAATGGTACTTTAGTAAAGAATAACATTTCAGGGCTGCGCCTGTGGCTCAAAGGAGTAGGGTGCGGGCCCCATGTGCCAGAGGTGGTGGGTTCAAACCCAGCCCCAGCGGAAAGAAAAATAATAATATTGCATATTTAACTTTGCTTACCATATTTAACTTTGCTTACCATTTTATTGGATACGTTGCTTTTTTGTTAATAAGTCTACAGCATAGCAATTAACAAAACCCTTTCTTTTTATAAAATTTTATGTCAAAATAGCATTCCCCTGGTGCTTAGTGCATTGAGCATTTTTTCATGTTTGTTGGCCATTAGTCTATCTTCTTTTGGAAAGTTTCTGTTGATTTGATTTCCCCACTTTTTGATGACCTTTTTTTTTATTATTATTTCTTGAGTTTTTCTATTTAATTGATTCTAGTGATTAGCCCTTTATCAGATATATAGCTTGCAAATATTTTCTCCCATTCTGTAGTTTGTTTATTTGCTCTGTTGATTATTTCCTTGGCTGTGCAGAAGCTTATTTTCCCTAGGGAGCAATGAATTTTTCATTCAGGTAGACAAAACAATTCTTTTCTAAATTTAATAGAATACATGACATTAATGCCAATTTAATCGAGTTTGATTCATTTATTTTTATTGCTGTGATTGCCACTGGGGTCTTCTTCATAAATTCATTGCTTAGGCTGATAGAAATCTAGACATATATCCTCACTTACTTTAATTTGGAAAATGTATTTTAAAATGTTTTAAAGTATACTAGAAATAGTTAGATCATTATTAGAGATCTAATGATAAGTTTAGAAAGAAATAATAACTAATGTATACTTATTGCATAAATCAATGGAGATGCTATAGTTTGGATTTATAAGAATATAGGCATCAGCATCTGAAAATGAATGACTTATGATTGTTAGAACAACAGTGCACATATAAAATGATAAAAACTAAATAAGTTAATACCTCAACAGAACAGATATGATAGAGCTATGAGAAAAAAAAAAGGGGGGGGATATCTGGACCTAATATTGTTGTCCAAAGATAATTTCTAATGGTAAGAAAAAATATGTTAATTATCTCTTACTTTTAAGCAGCGGCTCTCAACCTGTGGGTCACGACCTACAGGAACCGTACTAAAGGGCCATGGCATTAGGAAAGTTGAGGACGACTGTTCTAGAGACTTAGTCACTCTTTTTCAAAATGAAGTTTCCATTATAACGACATGCTTGATAATACAGGAATAGTGCAAATAAACCTCAACTAGTATTCACTGAACACAAGGCAATAATTTATAATTACTTTTGATCTTGATCAGATGCAATAGATAACCTCCAGGTAAAGACCTCTTTGATCTAGTAATAATTCTGAGATATCCTCTAGCTTCCCTAAACAGAAATATTAGAAAAAGTTTTAAATTTGCTTTTGAAAGTATTTTTCTTCGGGCATTTTCTAAAACATATACAATATATTATAAATTTGTGGGAAAATTAATATCTACTCCAACAGACTTTTTGTTTCTTTCTTTTCTTACCTTCCCTTCCTTCCTTCCCTTCCTTCTCTTTCGTAGTTTGCCAGCTACAATCAGATTCCTTAAGTTAAAAGCCCGGCTGCATCACTAAAGTGAGCAAGTTATTTATCTTATTAGTCTTCTCTTTAGTTACTTAGGGAAGATAGTACCAGAACATCCGTCCTATGACTTATATAAGGATTAAAGGAGGTAATGCATGGAGACCATCAGAAAAGTATTGGACATATAGTAACTACTTAAAGTATTTGTGAAGCTGAAGGATCTTGACTTTTTCTTCTGGAAGTTACACCATGTCACGTATTTTTCTTTCCACATTAATTAAACAATATATCCTGCCTTCACTAGTAAGCATTGCAATTATTATCATGGTGATTAAAGACAATTCTAACATGCTTTTTTTAATGCAACTATATTTGAAAATGTCTGTGTTGTTAACTAATGGAATATATGGAAAAGCATGTATTAAGCTCTCAAGAATTTAACAGATCTTAACTCAATAGTTGAGTTGCATTTTAAAAGAATTAGCTTAAATTCTGTAATGTAACATTTATTTTCCCAAGAAATGATAATTACTTTTCATGAGATTTACTTTTCAACATGACTTAAATTCATAATTTTAATTATACTGTATATATGTGGAAAAGCCACACTTGAATAAATAATGCTAGCTTTAAATTTGAAGGAACGTTTCTAAATTTTTCCATAATTCATGTTAAAAATTATGCTTATTTTTAAAATTAGAATCCAGTACAAAAACAATAGCAACCATAATAACAACAAATACAGTATTATCTTGCTAATAACACTTTACTGTATTTGTAAAACAATTTTTTCCCAAATTATTATTCTGGTTTCTTATGGAGAATGATCTGAGTATATTAGTATTTAAAAAATATCCCTAGCAATTTGGGAGGTTGAGATGGAAGGACTCCTTGAGACCAGGAGTCGGAGACCAATCTGGGAAAAATAACAATGCCTCATCTCAACAAAAAAATTAAAAAAAATATATTACCTGGGTGTAGTGGCTACTCAGGAGGCTCAGGCAGGAGAATTGCTGGAGCCCAGGAGTTTGCAGTAAGCTATGATGATGCCACTGCACTTTAGCCAGGACAACAGAGACCTTGTCTCGAAAAGTAAATAAATTAAAAAAAGAAAGAAAAAGGAAAAGAAAAATACGTAACTTCAGTTTTTAGTTGTTCTTAATATTAATGAAAGCACTCTTTTATTTTTTTTATTATTTTTTTTTTTTTGGCTAGCAATTTGTATTCTTTATTTTTATTTCATTTTTTTCCCTAGCAATTCATTTTTATTGTGTTTTACAAAAGTATTGGTTTGCAATGAGATGGGAACAAAGAATAAAAAAAAGAAAACAACCCGAAATAAAATGCTGGTCCTGCATTGCTTTTGGGGACCTTTGTTTCGTATCTTGCTGTGCTGGCAGTCCCTGGGGCTGAAAGAAACAAGGACCAACCAACTTTATCCCAGGTGTTGTGCTAAGGTATTTTACAATCATTATCTCATTTCATTATTATCATGACTTTGCAAAATAGGTATTATTATTTCCATTATATAGGTGAGAAAACAGAGACTCTGAGGGTTAAATAATCTGTCTATAATCACATAGTAAGAGGCTATAATCAAT
>NW_003852404.1:28579592-28696249 GCF_000181295.1 Otolemur garnettii | reverse complement strand
ACCACCATGGAATAAAAGTTGAACTCAGTAACAACAGGAAGCTACAGCCTCATACAAAAACATGGAAGCTAAATAACCTTATGCTGAATGACACATGGGTCAGAGATGAGATCAAGAGGGAAATTACCAAATTCCTAGAACACAATGACAATGGAGACACGAGTTGCCAGAACCTTTGGGACACTGCAAAGGCAGTCCTAAGAGGGAAATTTATAGCTCTGCAAGCCTTCCTCAAGAGAACGGAAAGAGAGGAAGAAAGCACTCTTTTAACAAAGATCATTACATATCTCTGAAAATATTTTTTAAAAGTCAGCTGATGAATAGTTTTATATTAATAAGCATCCTTAAAATCAATAACTTTAATCATCACTGTTTCTCTCCATTTTCTTTTCAAAAGATGAAAAATGCTGCTTTTTATTAGTTTCCATTGGAAAGCTTATGTTATGAACACAAATTATAATTAAATGCATATAAAACACAACTAGATTCTTGTGCATGTGTATATATCTACACATATATGAGAGAGAATTATAGTTATAAAATCACAAATTAGTTCCAGTTTCTCAATCTTAATATTTTATACATTTGTGTATTTAGGACCAAATAAAGAGACAGTAAAACAAAAATAAATTTAAAAGAAAAACTTGGAATACCAAATAGATATAACACAGACACAAGTTAAAGTGCTCTGACAACATCCCTTCCGTGAAATTTTTCTGTATCTTTTGTGTCATGAATTATCTCTTCTGTCTCTCTAATCTTGTAGAAATGTGTACACTTCACAGGGAAATTTCCACATTCTGCTTTATAATGCCAATTTAATTATTTCCTTCCCCACTAACAGCTCCCTAGTTGTAGGTATTTATTTTCACATTTTTCATGGCATACATATCTCAGTTATTTATAGAAAAAATCTAAATGGAGCAGGTTATATCTTTTCTAGGCATTGTTAAACTTCTATGGGTTCAAACGATGTTTTATGACCCCTTGTGACATAAAAAATTGCTTAGGCCTGATCACTAAATTAGACACATATTAACGTATTTTATACCCGTGCCTCACAAGATAGAAGCTCTTCACCATCTTAAGTTCCCTATTCATTGTCTCAAATACTGTCTACGTCAATTTCTTCTCATTTATATATTCATTCATTGTCTCCCCATTATAGAGTCTGCTTTTACAGTGCTCTCTGGAGTGCAGAACCCTGCAAATACGGACAGCATCAGATTGCTTACTGAGCTATGCTAAATTGCATTTTGTTCCCAGTGGATGGATTTATTCAAACTTTTTTGGAAAAAAAATTTTTTCTGAGAGAAATAGCTTTCAATAGGATTTTTATAAATGGAAGGAAAGTCAGTGATGCTTATTCCAATTTCTTCATAATATATAGGAGAAAAGTCTCAATCCTGGATACGTGATTTGGCTTACCTGAGGTTATTAGTGACAGAGCTGAGAACAGAAATTAGATTTCCTGGCTCCCTCTCCAATGCTCCCTGACATTTTTCTTTTCCCAACGGACAATTATTGCAAGAGATAGCTAGCTGAGTTTAACAGAATTATCAGTAAATAGTTACCTGTCTTTGGGCTCCATTTTTTTGGCCCCCAGGTTGCTACCTCAGATCTGATTGCAAACCAAAACCGTAGGAACCTATTTAATTATTAATTCAACTGAAAATACCAAATACCAATTAAGTATCAAATACTATTCTAGCTACTTGGCATATTTTAGTGAAGAAAGTGATTTTAAAAAGTTTTCTCAAGCATCTCATGTAATCAATACTAAGTAGAAACTGGTAGATTAACAAGTACAGGACCATATGAGAGATAAACACAATTAAATTCAAGAAGGAGGCAGAAGGAAAGGGTGATCCCATACTTCCCACATAACAGATACAATGATTGTACAGGTTTATGGTACACTTCCTGGGTCAAAGACACAACTACACTTGGACTTGACAATGTAACCTAATATTGTGTGTCCTCTATTAATCTGAAAAAAAAAATTTTTTGTCATCTTCAAGCTTATACTCTAATTAGGGGAAAAATAAAATAAACAATCAACATGAACAGACAGAAACAGAGAAGAGGATTATTCATTGTATTTTCGAAAGATCTGTTTTTCAGGAAGATAAAGATAGAAAACAGGACACATGCAGAGGTGAGGTAGGGGAGAGTAACCTTTCAGTAATGGGGTCAGGGTAAGTAAGCCTCACTGACAAGTGAGATTTAAGCAGGTTTGAAGAAGTTGTTGGAGTTAACCATGTCAAAATCTAGAGGAATAACACTGTAGGCAAAGAACAGTATGAAGGCCCCAGAGCAATAAGAGTATGTGGAAGGTTTAAGGCAGAGTTAAGGCACAGTTCAAGAGATCCTCCTGCCTCAGCCTCCTGTGTGGGAACTACAGGTGTCCAATCATTCTTAGTAGCCAATATGGCTGGAGAGTAGGGGGAGAGATAGAAGTAGAAAATGAAGTCAAATGATAACAGGGTTCCTGGAAACAGAGTTGCCCTGTACAGTATGGTAACTTCTACCCATATGTAGCCACTGAGAACTCAAAATGTGGCCATGTTTGACAGGTAAATAACTAAGGAATTACATTTTTAATTGTATGGTATATTCAATTTTTAATATATTAAACCTGAAAGACTTTTATCATTGCAGATGCAAATATTACAGGACAAATTTCTAGCATGTTTCAACTGTAAACTTTATAAAACCTAAATATGGATCAAGTACCCCTGCATAAAATTTAGCATCCAAATTGAGAAGTTCTATTACGGGTGAGGTATCCAATGGAATTCAAAGTATGAAAACATACCTTATTGTGTACTGATATGATACTAGATACATTCAATTAAATAAAATGTATGATTAAGCATAACTTCATATTTCTTTGACCTATCTTGATGTGATTATTAGAAAATGTACTATCACGTGTGTTTTCATTATGTTTCTAGTGGCCATGGTAACAAAATTGTCTCTTGTCCTGAAAGAGATGGAAGTATATTGAAAGATTTATTTTTTAAAACATTATTTTGAACAGCTGTCATTTACATTTTTTATCTAAATTAATATTTAGATTGATTCATACTCTATGTACATTGCAACATATATGGTGCATACTTTCGTTACTTACAGCAGTGCTCTTTCTAATTGTATTACTTAGAATTTTTATATTTATCTAAATATGAAAGGAAAAGATACACCACATAAATGCTATTTTCATCCCATTGCAACTCTCTTTAAACCTGCATAACACCAGCAAGTTGTGTTCACTATTTCCAGAAACAAAAGTTGAAATATCTTCAGGTCTCTATGAGGGTTCCTAAGGATCCCATCAAATAAGTATCCACACAGGACACATTTACAATCTACCTGTCAAAGAAATTATCAGGACACATTGGCATCTCCTTGTTGAATATTCTCAACACTAGAGCCGTGTGAGACTTAATAAAATAGAGGCAAAACATTGTGGGACAATGGAAAATGATTTTTTAATGTTTAATGTAGAGAAAGGGAGGGAAGACTTAAGCTTTACATCATCTATGTAAATAGAATACTTATCAATTGCAAAGTTTCAGTGCCCTGCAATGATTCAATAATATGCAAAATTGATACCAAATAATCACATTCAGGAAATAAAAGCACTCTGTATTTGTAAAGCAATCATTCTTAGATTTTAAAGGATAAAGAGATCTCGCTGAAGTAGCTGTCAATAATTTAAATATATTTATCATGCAATTTTAAAATTTTTACCTCAATTCAAATTTATTTCTTTAGAGAGGAAAGAGGATAGGTAGTCAATAGACAGAAAAAGAGACTATCTTTTGAGATGCAAATCTTGCTCTGTAACCCCCAGTAGTGAACGGTGCCACCATCACAGTTCACTGCAACCCAAAACCCCTGGGCTCAAGAGATCTTCCTGCCTCAGCCTCCTGCATGGGAACTACAGGTGTCCACAACATGCCTAGCTAATCTCTCTATATTTGGTAGAGACGGGGTTTCACTCTTGCTCAGGCTACTCTCAAAGACTATTTCTTCTAAATATATTTCTGTTTTGTGCACGAGACTACTATTAGTGTTAATGGCAATTAAACATGTAGATCCATTGTGCATCAATAGAAGAGTGGAAACTGTCATACATAAAATGAATGAATTAAATTATGAGTAATTCTTTGAAGACATGACCTTCTCTAAGCTCTGTCAAGTATATAGCCTGACTTTTTGAAATGGCACTTACAAAGATTTTACACCCTAATTTAACAGCCATTCACTGGGCTTATTTTTTACTTAGATCTCTCCTAATATCGGTGAAATAGGGTTTTTTAAAAAGGAGACTAGATGGTAAAAGCAGTAATTTCTCATCAGGGAAGATTTAATAAATGGAAGCTATTAGCTAACTAAAGGACACAAAATAGATTAATTTTTCAAAAATACATTCTATTGATGTTATAAATTGTTCAGTTTTCAGGGGGAAAAAATCTGACAGTTGTGTAAAGATGGATTTACATGTATTATAACTTCATAATATGTGGGACAAGAATGTTTCATTTTTATAATTATTAATTATGATTATTTGAAAATAATACAATAATATTATCCAGTTTTAGTAAAATTTACTTTTTTTCCCCTTTTTTATTGTCACTGTGTATATTAATGCAGTCATAGGGTACAATGACTACATTAATGACTGTTTTATATGCAAGTTGAACTATTTTCATCAAACTGGTTAACATAGCCTTCATGGCATTTTATTAGTTAATGTGTTAAGACATTTATATTCTACATTTAGTAAATTTCACATGTACCCTTGTAAGCTGCACCGTAGGTGTGGTCCCACCAATTACCCTCCCTCCAACCGTCCTCCCCTCCCTTTCCCCTTTCCCCATATTCTTGGTCTATAATTGGGTTATAGGTTTCATATGAAAGCTATAAATTAGTTTCTAAAATATACTTCTTATAGATTGTTATACATTTTCATGTGACTATTATTCTATGAACCCTACCTTTATTACCATTACAGTAGGTCATTTTCTTTATATATATTTAGATATTGTTATTATATGAAAGAAAATGTAACCCCATGCTCTGTGATTATGGTGATAAAAATAATAACCAGAAAACGATCTCATTTACAGAGAGATGTTTTCCGATTTAAAATGTCTTTTTCCCATACAAATGACCATATAGCAACAGCTTTTACAAGGACTCTTACCTGACAAAAGTTAGATTGTGCTGCCATTATTTTTAGTGAAATTTATGATAGTTTAGGCTCAATTCATGTTTACAAATTTTATCAGTTATTTGGTTTGATTATCCATGATTCCTTTTTAAAATACAAACTGTCATTGTTGAAAGATCTTAAAATCCAACATGTATGTGATTTTATATTCACCACAATGAAACACAATCAAGACCTTCTGTTAGTTATCTATGGAAAACATTTTAATGAATCCTTGAGGAGCATTTCTTAAGAGAACATAGAATGGAACATGGGGTTCCTGCCATTAATGGGATAAAATCTGGGTAGCCTACTGGTAATTTGATACTTAGATGTTTCCACCCCTTTAGCACAAGCAAAAGTGACTGTGTATCAAATTTAGTTAAACACACATGCAGAGGATGCTTCCCCAATATGTTTCATAAGAACTTGTCCTGGAAACTGTCCCAGAAAATCTCCTTTCAACTTTCCCCTCTCTTTCCTCCTCCTCTCTCCCTCTTTCCTTCTTTTCTTAATTCTTTTCTTTCTTCCCACCCTTCTTTCCTTCCTTCCCTCTCATACTGTTATCTATATTTATTTTTCAAAATTGTGTCAATACATACATTTTCTATTTTATAAACAAAAGCCTTTACAAAGTATCTTAATGTTTGTTAGTTATTCGACATTTTATAGAGAACTTACTCTATGCTAGTCACTGCAGAAGAAGTTTTAAGTATTTTAAAAATATTGGCAAATAGGAAACTGTATAAAGTGAGCTCACTAAAGTTATCTCCATCTCACACATAGTGACACTGAGACACAGAGCTCTTAAATAGCTGGCGGAAGTTCACAGATTATGAAATAGAAGGATGAGAGTCACAATCCAAGATAGTAGGACTCAGATCCCTGTTATTAACTATCATGTTATGATGCTATTGCAAATTTCATTGCCCACCCAAAAATGAAAAAATGCATGTCTTTTGAAAACCCCTGAAAAGAAAAGTTTGAAATTATTTTAAAATCTTACAGTATATGTAAAATTGCTACTTTAAGTAAGATTCATGCTATTCAGTCCAGGGATACCTTGCCCTCTTTCTGATGTTATCTTTCGAAGAAACATTTATGGTGTTGTGGTTTATAAATCTATTTGAAACTTTATAAATTAAATTACTTTTCCTTTCTAAATCATACCTGGGGAGTATTGGTCTTCATTATTTCCCATTAATTGTAGGTACTTAGTATACTTCCTTCTTTTTATTTAACCTTACTTTATGTATTTCATAGCTCAGGATATAGTGATAAAAATTATTTTCTTCTAATATTGAAGTAAATTTTTATTTAAAAACTGAAGGCCTTAAAAAGGTAATCTGAAATTTGTTTTTCATTAGGCATAAATGTTTAAAAGATAACAGATGAAAATAATTTTCTCATTTAATGTTCTAAGTCAGTGGTTCTCAACCTTCCTAATGCTGCGACCGTTTAATACTTCATGAAGTGGCAACGAAAATAATTTTATGGTTGGGGGTCACCACAACATGAGGAACTGTATTAAAGGGTCATGGCATCAGGAAGGTTGAGGACCACTGTTCTAAGTAAATGGTTCCAAGGAACCTAGAGGAATAGAATCTAGTCTTTCCATAAGAAACATTTGATATAATATACATTTGATGTCATGTATAAATGTTCCTTGCTGCACATTTTGGAAGCTGTGCTCAATGAATAAAAGAGAATTTCACACTGATTTTCTGTAGTTTGTTCACATTTCGCATTCATCCATTTAGGCATATGTTGAAAAACCAATGATTTTAGCCCACACAATTGTCACATTTTGAGATAAAGGGCATTTCATAGCTGGGAAAAGAGAAAAGTGCCAGGAGATAAAATCAGATAGAGCGTATAATGAAAATATATAGCAAAAGTCGGTATTTAACAGATGAGCATTTATCTAAGATACCTTTAGAAAAAAAACTGCTTATTATAAAATAGAAAACAAAATTTGAAGAAATTAAACAGAAAACAATGGATGTGAATGTATTGGAATACTGTCATGAGAAGTACGAAATTACTTAATTTGGCAAAACGAAACCTCAAAACCTTACAGTAAAATTTAAAGTCTTGACAAGAAATAGCAACACGTAGTTCAGTAGCCTTCAGATAATTGCATCCACTTCTTCAGATACACTCATGGTCAAACAAATAAAATAGTGCTATGGTTCTGTCTTGTCTGGTCATTAAGAAAAATGACAGGTCACATATTCATGTGTTTTTTACTTTCAGTCTTTACAGACGCTTAGCTTATCAAAGATACTACTGATGTCTATTTCGTTGGTTTAGCTGCTGCTTATGGACAATAAATACAGAACAAATTACAAATAGTGACAATAATCAAAAAGTAATTATTCTAATTCAGGACTGATTTTCCAACTCTTTTCTAACCATTTCCATCCAAGGGAAATTCTAGTGCTTCCTAGAAAGCTTAGAGCAGCTAAAAGAGAAAACATCTATATTTAGCTTGTGTTTTGAGGAATGTCTTGATTCTTATACAAAAAAAAAAAAATTAGTTTGAGTTGATTATCATTCAATATATCATATTTTTTAAGTGCACATGTATTTCCTATAATACATCTATGTTTCTTTTGGCAAAAGATTAAATTTAGGACAGAAATTATTTCTTAGAAGGACAAATAGAACAAATGCAATGTTCTAAAATTGCAGGCAAGTCACAAATTAATATTATATTTCCATAATTATAGTCAAGGGAATAATGATTACAGCTAAAATACTGTAAAATACATCTACAGTATCAAATCTCTTTTCCCCCCTTTTCCATTATTCCTCCCCATGGGACAGATCCAAGTTTTGCCCACAGTAATTTAGAAGCACTGGTCCTGAAATAGAGGGGAGAGGCATCAACCACCATAATTGAGCCATTCGCTCAGCTTTCCTTTGAGAGCATATTTGATTGGCATAATATAAAAATAGAATACACATTTAGAAATAGACTTAAAACTGCTCTTGAAATGGGGACTAAACGGTTCATGAGATTGACGAGACAAAGATTCTATTACTCCAAATCACTGGCTTGAGTCCAGCTTCCATGAAAGTGACTAATTCATTACCATAGAATAATCTTCAGAAAACGATGTAGTATACTAAGTTAATGTCTCCATATGAAGAGACCCTTTAACAAACGCCAGATCCACACATAATGCACCTATACATACACACAAGAAAACCAAAGCAAGAAGCAGCTTACAGTACATGTTCTGCATTTTATAGATGTTCCTAAAACGTTTTAAATGTGTGTGATTAGAAAATCATTTTACTCTGAGGTTTTATACAAATGGTCTCTGAGACTCTCTTATATGAGCGGTTGTAGGAAAGATTCCAGGTGTGACTGAATTAGGTACTACAAGGCCTGAGAAACTATCTGTGAGCATTCTCGTCAACATGTTTTCTGAGTGAATAGCACATTCAGATTATTTCTAATTTTCTTAGTGATCTAAGTCCTAATGTTCACATTCTCAGTTTAAATTTCAACCTCCAGACCCCACTTAACATATGTAGCTCTCCAGGTGATGTGGAACTGATGTTACACCTCAGGGCAGGTGACATGGAACTGATGTTACACCTCAGGGAGTGTCCGGTGTGTGTGTGAAGTGTAATCTTGCTTCCGCTGTCATCTTCCAGTTATTTCATCCTCATTCATGTGAACTGCCAGCCCTTGGTTAAGGCGATGATAGAGAGATAGAGAGAGAGAGAGATAGATAGATAGATAGATAGATGGATGGATGGATGAATTGATGAATATTAGCCTAGTTTGTGTGTAAAGTGGGAATCAACATGTAAATATTCCTGTCGCCATTTCTTTTTGTTGTCTAGCTGCCAGAGATATATTATAATCAAAGTCATGCTCAGTATTTAGCCAGGAAAATTATTCTCTAAAGTTTCCTCTAAAAAATAGTATTTAGGTAAATAAAAATGCATATTTTGTTACCTTAAATTTCTATATATTTTTTTCCCCCTTAGGAATTTTTTACCCTGAATCAACTCTCCCATTGCCTATTCCCTAAAAAAAAGAAAAGAAAAGAAAAAGAAATACAGACACACAACTATCAAGAGGACATTTGGTGGTGAAAATTGCTAAGTGGTCCTTAACTATGTCACATTGCTCTGTGCAGAGACAGTCACACACCTTTTGCGTGCTTCTTATTACATTGAAAAGGATAGTAAATGAACGCCTTGAGAAAGAAACAATGCAAATAAATATTTCAAAAATAAAAGGGAGCTTAGACTAATTCTGTCCACAATGCAGAAATGGTTTCCCTAGATGGAAAGCATTTAATTGGTACTAAATGAAAATGGAGATCCATTCACAAGTTTGAAGAAGGAAAACAAAATAAGACTCCCTTGAGACAGTGCATGAATGATGATGTTTCTGCAGCAGTGACAATAGCTACCTAAAAATTAAACGGCCTAATGTGTGGCCAGAGGTCACATTTTTTCCACTTTTTGACTTTGTCTCTTTACATATTTTTCATAAAAGCAGAGAATTATTAATATTGTCTATATACTTCCAAGCATCAATAAATGTTCCTTTTCAAACTCTTACTATAGGAATAGACTATGAAGGTAATATTTCATAATATAATCAAAAGCCAGCACTTTTTTGGGAAAAGTATGTCTGAAGGATGCATCTGTCCCAGAAAATGTAACAAACCACACACATACACTCTTTGATGCACATTGCTATGCAAACGCAGGCAGAGCCAATATTAGTTATACTTGCCTAAAATTTGACACTTTTATAAAATGTTTAATATGTGAAAATTCAGATATGAACTGCTATTAGGAAAATTCAATAAAACACATACAATCCCGTGAATAAAATTTGAAAATATACATGGCCAATCTATGAGGGACTCTACCTAACATATGCAAATATTGTAACCTGGCTTTTGTACTAGCACATAAAACTGAAATTTTAGAAAAATTATTTTTTACCTCTTTAACCTCTAAAAAAAAGAAAAAAATAGCATGTTTTAAAAAAATTTTCTCACGCTTACTCATACTAGCCTCAATCAAATGATTAATGTTTTAAGTATAGAAATAATACTAATATAGCACTATGAAAGTGAAAGAAACCTCCCTCATTGCACTGCAAGATTTCAAGAAAATGAAAGGAGCAGGAGAGAACATGGTAAACAAGAAGGGACAGGTGTGGAATGCCATAGAGGGAATGTTTTCATTTGTAAAATATACCTCAAGGTAATTCTACAGAATGTTTTCAAAGAACAGTTACCTTGAAAGCAGAAAGTAACTATCAATAGCTTTAAAAAATCAATAAACAAATATATCCAATTCAGTTTAACTGGATTGGGATGAAAATCTTGGCTGTTCCATTGGACTTTATGTCAGGTTGTCTTTCAGGAGGCAGAGAGCAAGGTCAAGTGAAATATCAGCCTGTTATCTTGAAGATAAGTAATATGAAAAGTAGCGATTAGATGCATTACGTTAGGGGAAAATATTCAACAATTAACACACGTTAAATAGCTGAGAATAGGAAATCTCGTAAAGCATCTTAAATTTAAACAAAATATTATGGAAACATTTCATCTAATGAGAAAAAAAGTTGACATAGAATTGGTGAGTCAAATTTTTAATAATTTTAATTGCTTGTATTCACTATTTTCTGATTTCTAAAAATTATTTGGTAGCAGTGCATTTGTTCCTCACCAGCCCATTAGTTAAGCAGATGGAAGGCATCTATCTAGAAGAAATTAGATGCAGGTATGGTTGAGGTATACTGTAATTTTTACTTAGCGAAATAAATAACTCTTATTGTACTGGAATTCACTTATCTTATCTTAAAACATTGCGTTTGCTACTCTTAAGCCACACTAGAGTAAGATTTCTCTGGCTAGTCTTATGTTCTCTAATTTGGTAGGATTTTGAATTAAAAAGCTACTTATTATTACCGAAACAAACACTGAACTGAAATAATTTGGAATGAGTGTTCTAACAAAGACAAAGAATTTCATGGGAGTATAAAGGATTCTGAACTCCTATGCCACTGAAGAAAACATCGCAAAGGAGATAAAAATTAATTGGTCTTTGAAGAAACCATGAGATTTGACCATGGACACAGTGAGGTACCCACCATGATACAGAAAAGGAAACACCAGGGGAAGAAAAAAAAGAGTGGCTCTGCTAGGTTGGCTGTCCAATCCCAAGAGCAACCCACAGCCTGGTGTTTCACGCACATGTCCGTGTGTCACTCCTGTCTCCTGTGTGTGCATGTGCACTGGGTGGTGATCGTGCAAAGGAGGTAACCTTTGAAAGGAGGTAACTAATTTTGAAAAGACTGGAAAAGAAATAATCTTATTTAGATCTTTGAATACTTTGAAACTATTCTTTGAGAGAGCAAATGTCAAGGTGAAGAGACTGGGGGTGAAGGTTACAAGGTGGTGATCGTGTAAAGGAGGTAAGGTGAAGAAGCTAGGGGTACAAGGTCACAAGGTCAAAACACTACTCAACACTTTAAACCCCAATTAGTTCCACAATATGGTAGAGTATCATACTGCTCGGGGGATTTTTGTAAAAATACAGCTTCTGGGGTTTTAGCCCTAGGTGCAGGCATCCAATAGCTTCAGCCCACCCACCATCTCTGATGGCTCCTGGCTCTGGGAGCAGCTCCTGCAGCTCATCAATGATGGAAAGCCAGAAAGTTCTCTCACGTGTCCCTTTCTGGATTACTTTCTCCCCTGCAGCTCAGGAAGTGTGCTTTATCTCCTAGCATTCAAAATACAAGATGAAGGCTACCTCTTTGGAGCTCACATCCCAGACTACAATTTCTGAAATAGTCTTCCAGTTACTCCATGTCTCCTACAGGGTTTTTGTCCTTTAATTTAGTCTAGTATTTTACCCAGTTCAATGAGCTATTTCATGTCTAGCTCACATTTACCTTCATCCTTACACACACACATACACCTTGAAACCTCAGAGAAAGGAAAGCATGGCTGATTTTATTCCTATTTACTTATTTTTTATTATTGGGGATTCATTGAGGATACAAGATGTGTCACACACTGAGACACCACCCCCTCTCCTTCCCTCTCTCTGCTCTTCTTATCTCCCACCCTTCTCTCCTTTATTTTTATTGTTAAATTTAGCCACCTTCCAGAACATTACATGACATTGAAGTAAATGCTTAATAAATTGTTGCAGTTTAAAGAAAGCGATGTTATTTTTGAGTATAAATCGTTGCATTATTTTATATATACCAAATCTGGACCAAAGAAAAGTTCTGTGTCTGATCCTGGAGACTACAGTTCTTCGGGAAGATGGCCAACATGAATGAGACATATATTGTACAGCCCAGGTTACCTACTGATGAAGAGAAAAAGGATGCATACATAACAGGAAAACTTTAAATCATTTCTTAAACATTCAACATTCAGCAAATTTGGATTTTGAAAAGACTGGAAAAGAAATCATCTTATTTAGATCTTCGAATACTTTGAAACCATTCTTTGAGAGAGCAAATGTTAATTATGATACAGTTTATAAGCACAGTTATAAATCAAGGAAGTTTAGAGCATGAAGGTGCATTTGAGTTTTTCTATTCATTCTATTTATTTTATAAATGAGAAATCTAGAGACCAGAAAGAAAAATGATTAAAAGAGAGAGAAACAGTTCATTAATAGTAGTTAAACCTCGATTATCAAGTGCTAATTAATGTGATTTTAAATGGAAATGGAATACTAACTCAATATTTTGAAATGAAAAACAGTCTAACTCATAATAGACTAAAATGATAGTATTCATAGGAAATACAGAACCAACTTGACTTCAGTGAATCTATAGAAAAAAAATTTAGAATACCTAAATTAAATGCAAATTATTCAAACAGAAATATCAGACAAAATCATTTCAGATTACAAATAAGATTTTCCTATTTATTTTTATGATAAATAAAAGTTTACTAATTCATAAGGTAAGGAAAATTAGTATTATCTATTAAAAGGGACCTCTACAATCCCTATTGTGTGATACAGTTTTATTTTAAAACTCCATGTCTGCAGTAATAAGAATAATTTCCTAAATCTCTCTTTTCTTGTGTTCTATAGATATTTTGATCAAATATTGTGAAAATACATCCAGATAGTAATACGCAAGAGATGAGGCATGCTGATGAAGAGAAAATGTTCACGGTGTCAAATTCATAAAAGACAATCTTAATTAAACCAATAGAACCTGTACCCCACTTTGCTAGGAGAGCAGTCTTTTCTGTTACTCAACCAGCCTCAGCAAAGAATTAAAAGTATTGCAATGTGGTCTAGTCTGAGCAATGAAGTATATGTTATTACCATAGTGTCTAAATAAACCTAAAAATGATTAACATCATTTTCTAAAATTCCTGGCGTAAAAAGCAGTTCTCAAAGAACAATAGCCCTTCTTCTTTATAAACGCATACGGCCAAAAGGGGGAAAGATTAAGAAAAATGGTGACTATAATCTCGCATTTGTGAAATTATATATTGCTAGCAATTACAAATTATAGTTCAGGGTAAAAATGTCTGAAAGCTCTTTTATTATTTTGTGAACTTTCATTTATCTCCACTAGAACATATATAAAAAAATTCCTATCAAGGGAAAGAATAGACCATCACGGAAAGGGGGATCGTTCTTGGGCAAAAACATGAACAAGAAGAGGAGAAAGTCTATTGAGAATAATGTAATTAGTTCACGGTTAGAATATGTTCTTTTCCAATATTTGCCTTTAAAGAATATCTTGCAATTTTAATTCTTATTTGCAGGAAACAAAGCACTCTTTAGAGCATGAGTGACAGCAGCAATATTAGTCTGACTGGATCTCATACTGGAAACAGAATGCGGAACAATTGATACAGATTTGCTTCCTAGAGCAAAGTTAGCACATGCAAGAAACTCTCTGAGAATTCCTCGGGGAGAAAAAAGCAACCACACCAAAAACAATTGAACAGATTTTGTCTACCATCCGGAGTAATCGGTTTTCCTTCAATATCTTGTCATTTCTCTACACAGCACGAGATGCAGAAACGCGGCAGTATCTTGAAGAATGAAGGGTGGAAACCTACTGGGGAGGGGACCCGTAACTAAATATATTTGTGGCAGAATTAATTCCAACACCCAGGAGGAAGCCGCTAATGCGTTAGAGTGAGCTGTCAAGTGAAACAGGAAATTTTTTCCATACATTTTCTAATGAGTTTTAATACACTCCCGGTATTTATTTTAAGACATTCTGCTTGTCAAGGTGGAACTCCGGTTCTCATTTTCAGATAATTGACTAGTTTAAAAAAAAATCTTTATCCCATTTCAAAATATTAATAAAATAGTCCACTTCAAATACAATCGCCTTTATCCTGAGGCACCTCACTAATTTCTTTGAAAAGCCAGCTAAAACAAGAGAGCTCACTAAAAGTTCGCACTGAAAATTTGAACCACTACTAGTTCTCTTTTCTTTCATTCTAACTCATGATTCAAATTTTATATGTTTATCTTGTTCCAAATACTTGGAAGTTTCCAAATATACAACTTTGATACTCAGTAAGACCTATGTCATTTCACACGTGCCTGTGTCGATGACATTCAGTATATGGCATCTCTGGATTTTTAAAATCTGCTCTATTTGCTGGTGATCACATCAAAGCCTTTGCTTTGATTTTTTTTGCTATGTGCCACTGGATATTAAATTCAAAAAATATATATCCAAATCCAGAACAAATTTGATTTAAATTGAGGTATCTAAAAATAATTTATTAGTGCAGAAGTTCCCATTTAATTAAATTTCCATCACAAGCTCATTGAAGTTGGAGAGAAATATAATACATATTCTCCCTGACTCAGAGTTTAAATTTGTTTTACTTTAGAAAATATAGAACAAACATTCTAAAGTTTGGGTTTTGGATTAGCATTGCAGCTATACAAGAAAATGAAAAATCATTATTTAATAGGCAATATTAAAGTCAATTTTAGTTTATGCTCACAAATTCATTTGGAGTTTAAATCGGGTCAACAGGCGATTTCCGAACACTATGTTATTTATTTAACTTCCTCTTGCCTCTTGTTTTACTTTTTAGCCTCTGAAATTCCTAAATTATGCCTTAATTCAAATCAAATAGTGCATAAAACTTAATCCATTCACAGAAAATGAAAAATAAATATTGTTCTTAAATAACATCTGTGTAAATTATAAGGTTGAGATTTAATTGTAAAAGAATTTCACAATGAACGCAAGCCTGATTATTATTAGGGATGAGAATTTTCTGAATTTCCACATCATCGGTTGTCACATTTGAACTAAAAGTCTGAGTATTCAAAAACTGAAAGGAAAATAGAGAATGTTATCCATATGTTTTTTAATTTAAAATATACACATTAATATTTATTATCCTTTATATTACTTAGTAAGTTATTTATAGAATTATATCACTTATGAGCTTTTCAAATAATTAAGAGCTTTCAAAGAAAAATACTAACGTTATTTTTAAAATCAAATAATTGGAAATTATTGTCCTGTCCTTAAGTCTTTCCAGTTTATTTTGAATGAGATATTATTATTTGAAATCAGTTGTAATAAGAATAAATGCAAAATGATTTGAAAGATCATATAGACTTAATTACTGTTATTTATTAATACTGGCAATAAAGAATATTGGAAAACATTGGTCAAATTTTCACTTATCAATTTTTTTTGTTTTAATTTGTTTAGGCCTACCATCCTCTACCACAAAAATGTTTGAAGTGACCTTTATATCCCTCCAAGATTTTAAAGATAGAATATTAAAGCATGATGCTTTTGTTCAAGATTCTCTTACCTTGAAAGTATTAGAAATTAATTACTATAATAACTGCATAGAAGTTTGGAAACGGGGGTCTGGATATGTGAGGGATTATATGGGGGTCATGGAGAGAGGGAGAGAAACAGGGAGGGTAGAGAGGGAGAGAGAGTGTGTGTATATAAGCTCAGCTAGCTTAGACAAGAAATGGAATTTTCTATTTCTCATTGATACTGATAGTCCTTGAAAGGTTGTTTCTTTTTCTGATAATGTGTCTTTAAAAATTCTATCAAAAGATATTTCATCCTATAGTTTGCAAGGTAAGGAAATCTGCAGTTATACAAATCAGCAAATGAGCAATCAAAAATATATTTAAAAATTTATTATAGGGCGGGACCTGTGGCTCAAAGGAATAGGGCACTGGCCCCATACACCGGAGGTGGCAGGTTCAAACTCGGCCCCGGCCAAAAAGCAAAACAAAACAAAAATATTTATTATATACCAAATACAAATAAACTGTATTTTGTCCCAAATTACATCTGTTTATATTATTTACAAATTTCATCAATGAGCCTGAGATGTAGTAGGAGGTAAAACATTTTGATTGGATAATATAAATAAGACCCTGGTTAGTGACGTTCCACTAGATTGTACATGTTTACCAGTTGCGGCTGGTTCATGGTTCATAGGCTATAAGCTACCGCTTTCCAGACACATTCTTAAATAGACCTCAGGCAACAGGCTAGTTAGGAATACTCCCAGCTTGGTGAGATGTGCCTTGTTTTGTCTATAATAACAAACCATTTCTGACCAAATGTTATACAAACTATATCCTTTCCACATTGTTTAAATAAGAAAATGTTGTACGCATGTCTAATATTGCCACACAGGCAGACTATTTGCATGCACCCCTGACATGGCTTATACTGTTCAGTATGGCTCTTCATAAATGGTCTCTCTTTGATGGTCCATGACTAGGAAAGAGAATCCTAATATTTTATCAACTCAGATATTCCTCCATTAGGGGAAACATTTTAATAGTTAAATCTATGCTGGAGAAACAGTTTCCTATAGAAACGACACCTCTTACATTGCTATCAAAGTCAAGAAAAGTATGATTTAATTTAGAAATATTCGATTTAAAGGAACATGTCAGTAACAAAGTATGTCATTTTTAGTTGTGAGTCTTTGATATCATCATCAAACATTAATAGTTCTTCAGTATCTGCCCCTGGTTCCATAACCATGTTTGTGTATTCCTTAGAAAAACTTTTGATAAGATTATTTTCCTATTATGTTTGAACTGGGTATTGTTGATATAAGTCAAAGTAGTGATTTGGGTATTATGATCTTGGATCAATCTACTCTAAGGATTCTCTTGCTACTTCTAAGAGTTTGTTCATTGATTATCTTAAAATTTTGAGGCTACCATCCTACCTGCAAAGAATGAACACTTTTCATTCTCCTTTCTAATTATGGCTTTTACATGTTCGTATTGTATTTGAGCATTATCTAGATCTTCCAGAAATTTGAGACAGCCACAATAGCAAACTATGTTGTCCAACACAGTGGAAAGTCCATTACATTTTTCACTTATTTTGTACTGTCTCTTGCATTCTTATAAATATTATTTATCATAATATTCTTTTTTCTAAGTTACTGAGACATTTTTATACACATTTATCAAATGCATAAAATAAAATAGCACTTTGTTAAATCTACAAATTAAACATTATTTCTCATAAAATTATTTTTACATTATTAAAAGAGAATTCCAATATAAAATAAAAATGAATGTTTTGGCTATCAGGTAAAATCTAAACCCTAGGAGGTGTATCTGTATCCTTGGCTTGACATTTCAGCAAAATAGGAATTATGTGAATGATAAATATTTTCAATTATTTTGATACAAACATATGTTTTAAAATAAGTGTTTTAAACAAAAATGCTTTCACTTACCACAGAAAATAATGTTCTTAAATTTTATGATTAGGATATATTTAAATACGTTTTAGGAAGGAAGAAAAACAACATTTGTTTTCAGCAGCAATGAAAACATGAAGATTTATGTATCATGGGTGTTGAACTGTGATCTCTGGGGGTGTGACACAGGCAATCAGAAAAACTGAACTAGAGAATTGTTAAAATTAAAGAAGCATTGTGAGATATAAAGGCAAAGAAATGACTTTTATCCTCGACTCTCCTTTTTATTTACATATTTCTTGGTTCATGATTAATTTTCTATGGCCTATAATTGGTCTATCTATAAAAAAAAAAGAGCTGGAGCACATGATTCTATTTGTCACTAGGAATAGAGTCTTTGGTTTATTTTGTCCACATGACAGTGTCAGTTGTCATTCTTCAAACATAAGGCATTCATAGATGAAAAAATTCACACAAAACTTCATCATCTTCTGTTATCTTTCACTTCCTTTGTAAAGGTAAATCCATAGACTTTATAAAGTTGCACAGTGTTTCAAAAATTTTCCTTGATCCTTAATTTTAAATACTATTTATATAAAAGATCAGTTGATAAAGCTTACGCAAGAATAATAGAAAATTCTATTAATAACTATATCTATAATCAGAAACACTGGCATTACTTTTATTAATAATTTTAGCAAAAAAGCAATACATATGGTCATGGCAAAAAAAAAATCTCAAATTTGAGTATACCCGCTTATAAGTAGATTTATGTATGTGCGTGACATGCATATGTATCTGTATAAACACATCTGTATTATGTGTATACACACGTATTTTCAACTCCCATTTTTTCTGTTCTTTTGGAATAGAAAGATTGTCTTTTTATGTAACTTCATTTTTCTTGTCTAATGATAAATTTATGTTTGATTACTTGAGCAAACTAGTTTTGCAGTTCACAACATTTACAGGTTTACAGTCAAATAATGACTTCACAGTTTACACCCGTGTTCATGAGTACACATACACGTAGCAAGAAGAAGGAAAAAAGGGGGAAAATATGATCGTTCCATTCAAGGACTGTATAAGAAATATTTGTGCTACCAGTCTAAGACTAACAGATCTATCTATATTTTAACAGTGATAAGCCATTTGAAAAATGTTTAATATCTACTTTGGGAAAAAATCATGTCGTGAAAAATATTATTTGAAAAAACAAAATTTCTGAAGAAATTTCAAGTATATTGAATTTATAAAATGCACATATTAAGTCTAGTCCATTAAAACGATCCCTCTTTACAATACCTGTTAATCATCATTTTTCTAGAAATAATACGTGAATTATGCACAAAGGAGGTAGTTCCATTATATTGTATGAGAAGGCATGGTAGAAACAATTTACTACATCAATACTGTTTTATTGTATTTTGTTATATTTGTCCTTGATTTAAATTATGGTATATTTTCTGATTTTACTTATCTATAAACAAACAAATGTATCCTGCCCAACTTAGACCATTTATGAATGGACAATTATAGACATTGAAATAGACATTAATGATTGAAGAAAATCCAAATCACGAATGGTATTAAATCTTGAAAAACAGATTGTCTATTTAGTAACAGAATAGACAACAGTAACTAAATAGTAACTAAAATTAAAGTATATATTGTTAACATATCCTAATATAATCATTTCGTTACTAATTTTATGACTGTCTTGATGTGCATCGTAATTGTATGTAAGATCGAAGATTGCATAAAATATTTGTGTAAACATGAAGGGTTTAACAAATCACATGAAGCAATATGAAGATCTCATAAAAATAAACATTTCAGGAAATGTAAGTTTCAAATTAATGATTATCCTTAGATGACTTTTTCTGCTGTTGTTTAGATATTTTTTTTCACTACAAATAAGCTATTTGGATTTTACCAAGTATTTCCTCAGATTTGATGGGTGAACATGTTTGTGCATAATAAGTGTACTCACAAATAAGTTGTTGACAGGGTTTGAATCCCCTCTGTTTAAGAAATCTGTCAATATATTCCATTCATTTTTAGCATTTGCCAACAATGAATTCAAAAGCTTATCTGTGCCAGAGACTCTCGACTTCAGTTGCACATTAGAATAATACAGAAAATTTTAAAACTGTAACGCTTGAGAATTACCCCCAGACCTATTTATCCTGAAACTGAAACTACAACAACACTGGGTATGGGAATTTTTTTTTTAATAGTCACAAGTGATTATACAGAGCAGTCAGTACCTAAAACCACAGATCTATACATTTTATTTACTTCTTTCAGCATCACATGAGCTAATGATATCAAATACTTTACAACCATAAACTTCTACTCTAGTATCAAAAACATATCAGATATGGGCCAAGCATAGTGGCTCATGCCTGCAATCCTAGCACTCTGGAAGTCAAGGTGGATGAACTGCTTGAGCTCAGGAGTTTGAGGCCAATCTGAGCAATAGAGAGACCCCATCTCTACTAAAAATAGAAAAACTAGCTGGGTATAAAAATAGAAAAATGAACCAGGAGTTGTGGCAGGTGCCTGTAGTCCAAGGTACTTGGGAGGCTGAGTCAAGAAGATCTCTTGAGCCCAAGAGTTTCAGGATGCCATGAGCTATGACACTTTGGCGCTCTACCCAGGGGAACAGAGTGAGATTCTGTCTCAGATATGTATATATATATATATTAGATGAATATGCTCAATTTTTAAAGTATTGTAATTAGTGATATATTTTATGTTGGACATTCCTCAAAGCTATGAAATTATTTAACATTAGTCATATCAGTGCTATGAAAAATGATGTGTTAGCATGCAAGGCTAAGTGTAGTGTACTCTCAAGCAATATCAATAAACATAGGTCCATTCTTCTGGTATTTCAGTTATAGAAGATGAAGAGAAACCATCATTACCCAATTTGTAATGACCTTCAGTGTAGGTACCGTAATGGAGGCTATTGTGTATATTATTTCATTTAATTCTCACAACAGCCCTTTGGAAATAATAAGTACAAAAGTAAAGTTGCTTAGTGCTGAACAGTTTTTTGTAAATGGCAGAGTTTGGATTTTTGTCTGAGTGTGCCTGAATCCAAGACTCACACTTTTAACTTCAGTCCCTCATCTGGTTATCTGTGAAATCTTTTTAACATCAGGATTTCAATATATACTAAGAATAAAGCTGAATAAAAAATTCCCATTGTGAATCTTGTCCTTAAAATTTTATAATTGAGAATATTATATATAATCTAATTTAAATCCATCTCTTTATTTTTAATGAGAAGATAAGGCTTTGAGAACCTTTGAGTTATCTTATCTCAAAGATAAGGCTTTGAGTTAGGTTGTTCTTCTACCGCCTGTATTTTTGGAAAATTGAAAGATAAATCTAGAAGTTAGTTTAAGTGAGAACATTCCTGGCTAGAATATGTCATAGATGGTATATACTTCACATTTATTATATTAGGAAACAAAATAACACATATCTGTTTGTCTTAAAATTAGTGATGCTAACTAACATTGACCACTGGATTAATATGTTGGCCTGATTCTTTCATCGTAAAGTCCAAATCATCACAATTAAGGCCTGTAGGAACCACTTCAGGCTGGCTTTTGTTTCCTTTAAGCAGGACCCCATAATCTTTAGAAACTTCCTATCATTCTGGCATAAGATCTCCTGAGCTCCCCTTGTCCTTCTCCTGCCCCAGACCTGATATTGGCTATTCTTCAAAAAGTCCTGGTACATTGTGGTGGGAATGTTATTAAAACCCAGAATTTAGATTCAGGTTTTTTTTTTTTTTTTTTTTTGGTATTAGATTAGCTATGATCCTAGTCCATTTCAGTCTATGCATCTAGGAAAAAACTGCATTCTTAAAAATCATGAGTTTATGGTTACTTCTAATTTTGTTTGAAATTACAGTGTTTCACATCGTTCTTGGATTTTCAAATTGTCTTTTTTCCTCATACACTAAAATTCTTATTTTCTAATATTATAAACTCAATGTATTTAGCCTACACCATAAGGAAAATAATTTCCAATTACAAAATCAGTATTAGTATTAAGAAAATGACCGAATGAAATTTAAAATATCTTTTTAGTTTTCTCTCTCTGGAATGTTCTGTACTATGTTCTAAATGCACTTGAAATAAATCCTTCCCAGGTGTTGTTATACAGTGAATTTGATATATAGATAATATTTTTCAATTTTAGAGGTTTCAAATAATAATCATTTAAAGTTATTTCACACGTATAATCTCTATTGCATTATATGTTTACACTTGTTTTACTCATGTATTTCTCAATACTACCTGCACTAACCTGTTATACTTCCATTTTCTCTTCTCAGATATATAGAATAAGACTGTCCATAGTTATTACGCTCAGTACCATTTCCTCCCAATAATCAGAAAGGGAATAAAGAAAAATATTTTTGTTAATTCCATTTTCTCATCCTTATTGAGCTCATATGGGATTGCACGGACATGCCACGAGAACCAGCCTTCATAGGATGGGTAAATAAAAATATAGTGCTTTATGGATTGAAAAAAAAAAAAAACTTTGAAATTCTAAGGCCTTCAAATGATTTCCCTGAGAGCTCATATCTAATATGAAATAGAGTTAGGACTATAAAGCATTTCCTCTCCTCCTCCCTCCTGTGTTCTTCCTGCCGTCCACACTAGCCACTCTTATTTGTGATGAATTAGTCCAGCATTTCCTTAACAGCTGCCACTGTTTAAAAATTACCTTGCAAAGGTGAAAGCATCAGTGGCTATTAAGGAGAAAAAGTGCTAGATACACACCCAGGCACTATCACTTAAGGAATAATCAATTTATACAGTACCTTTCACCTAAGTGGTTTAGCAATTTTGTGGATAAAAGTGTTAATATTCATATTGATAAATAGTATACTTGTATTTGCCATTCACAGAGAATTGAAGAGGCCCCAGTGGATCTTTTGCTACCAAACCTGGCTACTGGAATTTGATTTCAAACTAGTGTACAATGAAAATTAAATACAGTGTTGTCTCTCAAACCTAACAGAGCATATGAATCATACAGAGAATCGATTAATATGCACCTTCCAATTCAGTAGCTCTGGGGCAGGCCTGAAGTACTGCATTTTTAACAAGCTTCCGGGTAATGCCAGTGCTACTCAAAGCACTGCTCAGACATTGCCCTTGGACGCTCAAGCAACAAAAGTTATCAATCTATTCTAAAGTATCATTTGTGGGGGTTTTCTGTTTGTTTTGTTTTGTTTTTTGAAGGTAGACAAAATCTTACTCTATTGCTCAGGCTACAGTGCAATGGAGTTAGGGTAGCTCACAGCAATCTCAATCTCCTCACTTTAAGTATCCTCCCTAACCTTCCTAATGGCTAATCCTGTGGCTCACCTACTCAAAGTCCTTAATCATTTTTTGCTGAGACTACAGGCGCCCATCACAATGCCTGGTTAATTTTTTCCATTTTTAGAAGAGACAGGGTCTGGCTTCTGTTCAGGCTGCTCTCAAAAGTTCTGAGTTCAAAGGATCCTCCCGCCTTGGCCTCCCAGAGTGCTAGGATTACAAGTGAGTACCACTGTGCAGAGTCTTATTCTATAGTCTCATTAACTAGAACTCCTACTAAAATGATTCCTAACATAGAAAAATAGTTAATAGGAGGAAAGCAGGTATCGCAGTGAAAATAGTTATACTACGCTGTTGCAATGGACACCTAGTGATAAGCAGCAAACAATTCAGGAACTACATCCGACTCCAAAAACTGTCATAAAAGCTTAATAATGAACATACTGCCAAAATATGCATATAAAATATGTAAGAGAATCATCACTTGAATTTAAAATGAAAGCACTTAGTGCATGCAAGCTTTTAATAAATCCCACTTGATGGTGACAACCAACTTTCTAATAATGTGGATGATGATAGGGGAAAAGTAAGGCATGCATGCAATTTCATTTTATTAACTTGACGATATGTCTGAAAACAGATTTTTCATGACTCAGAAAAGAAAGTTTCTAAGGACTGCATTAGAATAACAAGCATGCCACATGAATAGTGCTGGGCCCTTGATCCGCAGGCTGTCATTAAGCCTGAAAACATGTTTTTATGCTGGTTTTTAAGGTTCTATGAACAGTCAGTTGAACTCACAGTTTTAAGAGTACATAGTCCTTTCTCATTTATCCAAATCTTTAATGGCTCTGCTTGCCTTTTAGTTCATTATTAGAAGTGAGAATTCACTGAATGGAAATAAACAGAATGATAGTCCTGCGGGGTCATGGCAGAGGTGCAGTGACAGGACCCATCAAGTGCAGCGGTTTAAAACACTTTCAATGCATTAGGGACAAAATGAAAACCCTTTCAGCACTTGATATTAAGTACATTAAACATTCTATTTATGAGGCCCCATCTACTGCTTGCCGTGGTAGTCATAATCATTTTTCACAGCAGTGAAGCCTCTCAAATATTTAATAAATATTTCTTTCTCAAGATCCATATAGACTTGGGGCTATTTACTCAAGTACATCAAGCATCACAAAGAGAAGCAATTGTTTTATGTCTCTAAGTGGTGTTTCCAAGTAAGTGTCATTTATCATCAAGAGCA
This sequence comes from Otolemur garnettii, assembly GCF_000181295.1. Taxonomy (NCBI): domain Eukaryota; kingdom Metazoa; phylum Chordata; class Mammalia; order Primates; family Galagidae; genus Otolemur; species Otolemur garnettii. The sequence goes on along the minus strand of NW_003852404.1, from coordinate 28,671,694 downwards.
CTTAGGAGTCCTTCCCCAGTTAAAGTCTCTGTCTGTACCTTTACTGGGCAGAATGGTTACAAGAGTTTTCCTAGCTGGGTTCTAACTGAAAGTACACAAGGTATTTCCAAACGTGACTTAGGAGCAAACATCACATTTCTCTTTATTGACTATTACCAATTTAGTTTCAAACGTCTCAGTTAGAAAATTTTCATAACCTCATAACCGGTTATACTGAATCCAGGCTTTCACTTTTTTAGTCCGTGCCCCATAATTTATAAGATTAACCTTCCTAATGGGTAATCCTGTGGCTCACCTACTCTAAGTCCTTAATCATTTTTTGCTGGCTATGGAATTAAATACAAAATGTCTAAGCCTTAACAAAGCCAGATCCTGACCTACATCCTCCAATCATATCTCCTGAATTATGTCTCAGTTTGTTAAAGTCACTATTTACTATAAGACCTACCTTCTTCCCTCTCTCCATGTCCTCCAGCTGTTCCCTAAGAAGTTTTCTTTGTCTCTATCAATTAAAATAATCTCCATCTCTCACACCTATTTTAAATATCATCTCCTCTATCATCCTCCATGAAGACTTTTCTGATCTTCCAATTAGATAAGCTTTTTACATGTTTCTTTATTTTTTAACTTCTTACATCCTATGATAAGGTTCTTGATTCAAAAAACCTTTATCTTCCTTACATGTAATAGGCTTTCAGTAAACACTGATGATAACAATTTTAACTATAGTAGATGATTAGTATGATAATCAGATAAAGCAGTTTGAAATTACTTAGCTCTTTTAACAGAAGAAATATCACAGAAGGTTCATTGCAATCATGAGGACTACAGGAATCTGTTCTGTTAAAATAAGAAATTCAATTAACTAAAAACATTTCCATCTGAAAAGAGACCTCAGATTTTGATTGGCTGTACTAATTAAACATGAGGGTGGCAGCCATGCCAGATGGTAAAGACATATTTATAAAAAGTTTTACATAGTCAAAGAACTTCAGTGTAAGGAGGGACATTTAAGTTCATCGCATGTAAGCCAGCATCTGAATCATTTCTTCTACAAACAATTATCCAATTCCAAACTCTGCTTCTCCCTTCCCCAGACTGGGAATTTACAACTTATAGAATGAGCCTGTTTTAAAAACAGGTCTAATTTCCAGAATATTCTTTTTTATACAGTATTACTGTGACTCATACACCCAACATCATCCTCTCGTATGGGAGTCACTCACCTATGTTTTCACAATAAATCATCAAATGTTCAAAATCTATCATTTTGGCCACTAAAAGTTTGTCTGTTACTAACTTAACATTCCCAGTGCTTCTAATTAATCTGTCATGTTTTATTTCCTTCATCTTCTTGGTCACATTTCCTAAATGCTTTCTCTAGTTTATTATTATTTTTTTTTTTTTTTGAGACAGAGTTTCATTATGTCACCCTGGGTAGAGTGCATCACAGCTCACAGCAACCTCAAACTCCTGGGGTTAAGCGATTCTCTTTCTTTAGCTTCCCAAGTAGCTGAGACTATAGGCACCCGCCACAATGCCTGGCTACTTTTTGGTTGTAGTTATCACTGTTGTTTGGCAGGCCTGGGCTGGATTCGAACGGGCCAGCTCTGGTGTATGTAGCTGGTACCCTAGCTGCTGAGCTACAGGTGCGGAGCCTACTAAATTAATTTTTAATTACAGTCCCCAAACTGCAGAAATAGGCCAAAGAGAACAAAGTAGAAATAATGTGAGCACCTTTTGGTGACAGCATACTATATTTTTATTCATCCTAATTTTCAATGAATATTTTGGACAGTCTTAAGATATTGTTAACTTCTTTGGAGCTTATATTAACCCTAATCTTTCACTTTAGCTCTGAAAATTTTAGCCATTATTATATAAATAATATCACTTTTCTTTAGTAGCTTGGCAAATATATTTTTGTGACTAGGAATTGTGAATTCTATTTGGTATCCCACTGAAAAATCTTTGATACCTGTATTTGTCTTCCAGGATCTTAAAAATGTGATTTTGTTTCTTTAATACAGTACTGGTCTCAATGTAAAAACCAAAGTTCTTACATTGAGAGCCAAATGAGCTATTCTAAGTTGTGCCAAGGAAGCTTACTGTAGCTATTCAGTGAAATTAGAACAAACAAGAAAATTTGTCACCACTTATAATGCAGCACTAATTCATTTTTCATGTCTGAGAAACGTAATTATATGGTTTTTGTAATATAAAAGACATTGCTGTATATACTTAACATAAACATTTTACAAATCTAAACTAATTGAAATGCATGCTTTAAAAGTAGAATGGCTTTAAAATTACAAGTTACACAAACTGGAAATTCAAGAGAACAATTGAAAAATACATTTTTGTTTACTTCAAGGGCAAACTGCTTTATATAAAAATAATTTCTCTGTTCCTAAGAATTGTGAGTTAATTCCCCATTGAAAGAAAGTGGCACTGGCTTAGGCCAACAGGCTATAAAATTAGTACTACTGCTAGGGGGAAATTAGTTACCTGAAAGTGCGGTATGTTTTGAAACAGGAGAGGGACCTGTGGGGCTAGAATCAAAAGGCTTCCCAGAGTTTGGGGGAAATTTGATCTAATTTTTTTCAAGCAAATATTTATAAAACTCCTGTACAAAACCCTACTGTAGGTTTTGTGGAGCAGAGTAAACAATTTAAATGAATGGCAAGACTTGATTCTGTCAGTTGTTTTTGGATAAAGAAGGTTGGATACTTTCTGTATTCTGATGCCCATTAGAAGGATTTTTTTTTTTTTAATTCATGTACAACTTAAAGCTTCAATGGTGTATTTACCCTCTTCATTATCTAGTAAGGAGAAATACCTTCAATCATAACCAAATCCCAAACACAGTCCAGTAATTGCATTTCGCTACAGTTTATTAGCGAAGTTTATTTTTTTAACAATATATAATTTGAAATAAGGATTTTTTGTCAAATCACACACAACTTTTCCCTTCTAGATCTTATATCCCAATGACATGCCCAGGGCGTGAAACACGCCAGTCCATTACAGGGACATTCTAGATTTGATTTATCTATCAATATATATTGATTTCACTGATGCCAATAGATGAAGCAATATATATTGATTTCGTTGGAACTTATAGAAACTTGGTTCCCCAGTCCCATCTTTACACTGCATAATGCAAATGGTGCAGTTAAAAGACCAATTCCCTTCATTCGCAAGATCTCCAGGGGAATTTCTCATCTCAGCTGGTCCATAAACATAATTCATTAGTTATACATCTCCCCAGTCTCAATTACCTGCTTTCATTCTCTTTTTAATATTTAGAACAAATTTAAAAATATTTAGGGTACTCTAGAAGAAAAACAAATGGACAAAATAATTGGAAGTTTACTCAAGGAGAGGTTGATGGAAACGTTTGGAAAAGTATGGGAAGCATGTCTACAATTTTGAATTCAGGGGAGCACCTTACCTTAGCACATTGAAAGTTCATTGGTAAATATATAGCAGTAGTCGTCTTACGATATTGCCAAGTCACCAGCAACACGGCCTGGCAGACATGAGATGCTGAATTTTCATGTCAGTGAGCTATAATTTGGAATGGATTTTGCCCTCGATTAAAAGAGATTTCTGAAATATCTCTGGAGATAGTGTAAACCAATACCTCTTCCCTATTCCAACGAAAATATGTATATGCATGTTTCCTAACATATCTATAATACATTTACTGTAATTGCAAGCTATTTATGATTTTGTGGGAAAGCAACAGTCTACAGTTAAATGGTGAACATCTCTATTCTTATAGATGTAGTTGAATAGCCTTCATGAGCTCATTAAAAAAATGCCCCCCCACTCCAGTCGTGATAAAATCTTTTGGGGGAAGTGATACGAGGCAGGACTTAATTTTTCCCAACTATAGTTAGAGTCACTTTATGACCTTAAATTTATACCTAGAAGGACCTGTACAAAGCTTTTGAATGTCAGGGCAGGAGCTCAAATGACAGATGAGAAAGTCAACAAGGCATTCGGAATCCCAGAAGTCTGGCCAGTCTCCAGATAATCTTCGGAAAGGCCCAGGCCTTTTTTTGTTCTTGTCTTAAAGAGTAGCATGGAGCAGGCTGGCAGGCTTTTCATCAGCCGCCCTTGTATGCTCCCTCACACCATGTCTAAACTGACATGAGAAAGGAGGATATCCCTGCCACCTTGGTCCTGGCCACCTGGAATTGTAACTTGGAAAATTCAAAGCTTCTTGTCCTTTCTCTTCAGACAGCAATTCTATCTCACAGTTATAATTCTTAAAGGGTTTGAAGGAGAATACAAAGAAGAATTAAATGTATTTTCCACAATTTGGATACCTCATTACTAAAAGTTTAAGACTGTAAAATCAGATGCAGATATAGTTTATGGGAGAATTTTCCATAAATAATTTGAATAACTCGGATTAATTGAATTCTGAAAATGTATCTGCTACCCATAGGCTTTAAGTTTGAGAAAGTCATTTAATTTTAGAACCTCTAACTTTTCTACCTTCTCGATTGTAAAATGCTTGTACAACCTCCCTCCCTACTGAAATTTGTTTTTAGTATAAAAGAGATCAAATATACTTAGAACACTGTAGATCCCTTTGTAAATAATTACTGATTTATTATAAGTGTGTTGCAATATCTGAGCACTACTATGTACACTATAAATTTGCACATTAGAAACTTACGATGTAATTATTACTCACTTCTTCCTTGTTCACCCCAAGGAAAACATTTTCTAATTAGAAGTTATGTTATAGTTTAAGACAGTAAAGTGGCAAAGCAAGAACATATTATAGAAACATACTGTCTAAATTGCATTTTTTAAAATGCTTAAATACAATGGGGGGGGGAATGTAATAGGAGATCACTGAAAATTAAAGTTACTAAAAAAGCTGGATGAGGATTTAATTATCTAACTTTGACCATATCATTATGTTTCAGGAACAACTGAATACTGCATTATCTAGGTGTTAATATTTATTTTTTAAAGCTGTTATCTCCAATCTAAAAATAAATTCTATGCAAAAATTTTAAAAATACATTCAGATCACAAGGAAACAAATGTACTAAAGAAAACATTAAATGCACAACGTAAGTTTAGTTACCTTAATCACTTCTTACACTGAGGTTCTTGGAAAAGTAGGGTATTCCCATTTCTGTACAGCTCATTTCCAATTCATGAGACCCAGACAAGTTGATTTTCATTCTTACATTTTCATTGAAACTTTTCCCACTAAGGTCTTCATGGGTCTAAATGCTAAACCAATGAGTCACTAATCCATTATCCCCATCAAAATAAATCACTGTACACTTGACACCATCACTTCCTCTTCCCTGAAAACTTTTCATCCTCTACTTCATTCTCGCTAAGACCATGTGGTCCTCTTCCTGCCTTTTACTATTTTTTATTATTTTCTAATAACTTTTAAATTCTGTATTTTGACATATATACAATTATTAGCCATCTGTCCTTCCCATTTTCCTTCTGAAAACTCTGTGCCGCTGATTTTATTTGTGCCTAAGAATCAGCTATGCTACTCTGATCTATATTTCCTCTTTCCAATCTGGACCCCACTTCGGACCACATTTGTGGCTGATTAGTAGGTATCTCTTTGTATGTTTCACAGAGTCTCAAACCCAGAGCCCTTAAATGGAACTCATCATCTAGACTTCTAGTTTCTGCAATTTGGGGAGCTCTCTCAACAGCCCCCTTTTCCTTCCTCAGGATACATATGATTGGTTATGAAGGTCTTTCAATTACACGTCTCATATTTACATTCAAGACTTTTGAGTTCTGCTTTTTCATTCTTTGTACAATTGTCCTAATTCAAGTCCCAAGGATACCTAGTCTTGATTATGGCAGCACTCAAAGTGACTTCCTCTTCTCAAGATTCATCCTTTCTGGATTATTTCTGCTTCCTAGATAGTCTCTCTCAGTTGTAACTATTATCATTTTACCTCTGTTCCCATAGTTCAAACTCTTCACTGTGAAACAGAAGCATAGGGAAACTTAAGTTTTATACATAATGAAATATGGTTTAGGCACTTCATGCTATCTCTTGAATCTGAAGACAACTATCAGGAATACCTTCCCCCATCCCTTTTGTCCGTTAACTTTTATTCATTCTTCAAGACAAGTGTCAAAATTTGTCTGTTACTAAACCAAATCGAATCTCTCTTCCCCTATCTACATGATACAACATGATGTACCTACATCACATTTGTAATCCAATAACTTTTTTCCATATATTTCTATTAGCATCTAGCCTGCTGATTCTGAACTATCACTCCAATTGATTCAGAGTTTCTTGAAAAGAAGTATTTAGATTTCTGTTCCTAACACAGGGCTGTATCTAACACAGGGCTGAGCACATTATGTGCCCTTATAATTATCTGTATAGAAGACATATGTGAGTTGAACACTGTGGAACAGACACTATAAATTCTCACTTTAATTTGTATTTCATATTCTACTCGATCATTTGAAAATGATTATGGCTTAGTTCTGAATGATTACATGTAAATTAATGGATAAGATTTGAATACATGTATTTAAGCAAACAATTGGATAAAGTTTTTTACACTCTTTACCAATTTATATACCCTCAGTTTTCATATATATAACATATATATACACACACACATATACACACATATATACAAAGAATTTAATTATAAAACTATTAGTGAAGGTTAAATACAAGGTTATATAATAACATTAGCATTGTTTCTAGCATACACTACATATTCAATAAAATTACTCCCTTTTGTAGTTTCCTTTTCTCATCACAGTACCCTGATTAAAAACTCCTTCTTAATTTTGTTCCTTTCTTTAAAAGAAAAGAAAAGAGCAATATATAAATTTCTCTGAGGAGTTCCCATTATTGGAAAGATCATTGGCAAATTGAAATAGCCTGGAGGAATCCCTTATTATAATTTTCATTGTTGAAAAGCTTTATTATATATGGCCAGAATTGGAGAACCCACCCATTAGGATCTGAACTGCAATTTCCATTTTAAGACATATGGAACACAAAGTAGCTTATAAATCAAAAGTATAAAACTGAATGTCATCTCATCAGAATAGTGATCTTTTTGTGTGTATCTTGTATGGAAAATTGGCAGGTCATGGAGGACAAAACATGCAGTATAAGAGTGGCCAGCAAGGACATCATTGCTCTATAGCAGAAGCTATAAATGCTGTATCTTTGGTGACAGATATAGAGGAAAGCCTTAGAGCCAAAGAGCATACTGACAGAACATTGAATAGGATTTGTTGCACAAGAGAGTGTGATATAAAAAAGAAAAGTTAACTTATGAAATACGCTGCAAAGTACTTTTCAATGTCACTTATCATGTGGCTTATTAAATACCTTCTTTAATTGATTGTATGTTATAAAAATAAATCTGTAGAATTTCTCATGTCTTCTTTATTTCCAGGATATACTAAGTTGTTGTTCACTGTTTTAGCTACTTGGTAAGATATTGTGGAAGTCAAGGAAAAATTCTGGCCTAGATGTGTAATATGCTTATGAGTGAATGAAAATATATGTCTTGCCACTATATATGCTAACATAAGAATAGTCCTTATGTGCAATTAATAGTATGTTAAAAGTTACATTTTCACCATTTAGCCTCTTGTTAGCTAATCTTTTGAAAATGTTTTAAAAACATGGTCCATGAGAATCACTGTAGATAAAATGTAATTGTAAAAAAGTTTAAGATTAATTTCATAGTTTTTCTAAGTCATAGTTAGTCATTTTTAATTGTCACATCACATGAGGATTTTAAGATGCTATTTAAAAATTATAGTTCTCTGTAAAATCATTCTTTGATTTATTTTTTAGAGATAAAGCAAATTTGCATTTTTCTACTAATTAGTAAATGCTTACATGCTGAAAAATATAATTATAACTGAGTTTTTGCAATTGATATACTCTATTTTCCACTTTAGAAGATCCAATCAACAAAACAAACCAATAACTATAATTGAGCCCATGGGTTTTTGCTGTTGGTTGCGGAAATGGTAGTTTAATTCCATGCCTAGGGTCACAATGAATTAATGTATCTGTCTCTTAAAAAAAAAATGAAAGAAATCTGTAAAGGACTTGGGGAATATGGCAGCTAAAGGAAAAGGAAAGTCTTGGTTCACTGAATCTTTGTACATATTTTGGAATAATGCAAAATGATAAGGTCCTTTGGCTATTTTAAACAAATCACCACCAGAGGCCAATTGAATGAGTATGACTTATGACTGACAGGCTAGTCAGAATTATTAAACTGCCTTAAAAATAATTAGACCTCTCAGGAATGGGATTTGTGCACGTTGTTTGCTGGCCTCCCAATGCATAAACCACTACTTAGAACCAAAACGCAGATAATACAGTTTTAATTAACATAACCACCTGTCCTCGAGTCTATCCTCCCATTTTTCAATCTTTTGGGATATTCTTTCCCCTGGAAAAGACATTGTCTAATGTTCCTAAGATAGACTTTAACAATGCTGCAGGATAGATCAATACTAAACTAACAAAACAAAAACAAACACAAGGTATTATAGGATTTTTTCTTTTGCTAAATATATAAACCTTTTTGCAATATATATTAATAATTTTTGAGAGAAAATATTCAAGTCATCTTCCACAAAACTGATATTACATACCTTTTTACATAAGAGAAAAATTTGACATTTATCAACATACCTCTGGGTGAAACAGTTCTGAAAGATGCCATCATTTTGTTCCTTATCGTTATTGGATTGCATGCTCACAGCAAAAACAAAAACTCTGCACGTCTTCCCTACACATGCATATTTTTGTTTATAAAATATAAAGACACACTACTGCGGGGGAACAGGCTGTGAGGTAGCAGGGCCCCTCACAGCCTGGGCAAGCGTTCAGGGAAGGACCCCATGCCCCTATCACGTCACTTCTCCTCCTGGATTAACATTCTTTTCACCTGCCAGAAGTCACGTAGCCCCCGCCGACTTTCCTTACTACAGCTTTCCCTCTTTATCGTTAATCCTTACCCCAGGAGTTAAGATTTACCTTGTTAAAGATGCTTTATAACTTCACAGCACCTCTGTGCTGAGAGCTGGCATGAATTCAGAGTTGGAATGGCTTCCCTCTAGTTCTACAACAAATAAGGATGCAACAAGACCCAGAACCAGACGTAGAACTGGATTTTCTGACCACTGCTCTGTCCCCATCAGTCCCTGGAAGTCCTGATGCTCAGACAGCATTTGTGATTGAATTTCAGCCTGTTATTCAGCTTTAACTTTGGAAAAATGTCCTATTGCTCAAGATAACAGAAGCCTATAAAAACCAGCTAGCCAAATTTAAAAACAAATATTAAATTTATGTTTCATTACTAATAGTTATTATCATTTGGGGCTATCAATTCTATAGTGGTTGTGTATACAGTTTATTCCACCCAGTTAACACCCAAAATGCTTCTATGGTAAGAATTTTTAGAATTTTTCTGGGCTTCCCCTTGTCCTTAATTCCTTAGAGCAGAGGTGGAGAAGCTCCATACTTAGTTCCATCTCATCTGGTTATAAACAAGTTTAACAAACACACACACACACACACACACATACACAAGATACTTTATAAATAAAGCCCCTTTACAGTTGGGTGCTGGCGGGCTGGCTGGCTGGCTGCAGCCCTCAGCTGGGGCAGCCCTTCCACTCCCATCCTCGTGAGTGCTTTGTTCTCGTGCATGTTTTACGTATTTCACTAAAATGTCTCTTGCGTGTCTTTCTTTCCAATTTCCCACCATTTCCACTCAGGTTATCTTCCCCTCCTCACACTGGGTCGTGAGATGCTACCATATTGATTCACTTGGAACATTACAAAGTATGCATAAAATCAAATTTACAATGAATTTTGTTAAAATACATAGAAATAAAATTTCTGGTAATCTTGCTCACATTAGAACAGATCTTCTTAAACACGTCCACACTGTAAAATGTAACATACCTATAACAACAACCATTAAAAAGAGGAGGAAAATACATATACAAGCTAGATCAAGAACGGCATATATATTTAAAGTTTTATGACTATTCTATCTATGAACATTCTATCTTCTATTGTATTTCATGTAACTAACATCTAATAAAGATTCTGAGGTCAGGTTTTCTACTATGAATTCCTAGAGGAAACAAGAATTCCAAAACCAAATAATTCTGGTGCGACATTAATAAAATATTCAGCTTCAGGATTCCCTCCACTGCTGAGTGAGTCACAGTAGGGCAGCTGAAGCTAGGTATCAGAATAAATGTTTGAAAAATACAACAAACGAAATGATGGTTTATCAAATGATGTGATAGACCAATGGGCTTCTAGGAACCAACTGTAAGCTGTCCAGTGTAACAGGGAAAGATGAGGAGGCTTTTCCAAAGAATATCCTATGCACACCTGGTCACGTAGAGGCAAGATGACATTTCATAGTGCCAGACACAGTATCCAGTGATGGCTGTAATGAATCAAAGGACATTTCTTTGAATGGGCCCATTCTTGAAAAGCATTTGAAACCTATCAGTTTGAGGGATTATTGTTTCTGTTCCATATCCATTCACTAGCTGGCTCTCTGTTAGTTGAGATTTTTTTTTCAAAGAACAGAAAGACACTAAAACTTTTTTTTTACAATAGGGATTTCTTAGCTTGTATGCCAAATATCCACCCAAGAATTTCACTGATGTTTCTTGGCAACACACTTTCTCTGTCTGATTGGTAAGTCTTTCCTAAAAGGTAAAAACTGTGTACAATATCTTAGGCCAGAAAAGACTTGGCAGATATACAAGAAAGAAATATAACCTATATCAAAGTATACCCTCACTACAGGGAGGAAGCAATTTTAGAAAGTTGATACAGCAAGCCCAGCTAATTTCTTCTGGAATGTATCCCTTCATAACGTAGAGAGGACAGACCATTCCAACTGACCTAAAATTCTTTGCCAAAATCAAGTTCCATCATTCATGGCTTTTACAAGTCATCACCAGGCAAAAAAAGCCAAACTGCTGTGGGGATTGCGATTTAAACCTCACATTCCCCAGCTTTCCTTTGGAGACTAATTCTATTTACCACTGAGTAGATACGACAATGTATTCAGCCAGGTTTTGGGCAGCTGCTACTAGTGAGAAATATCCTTCTACACACCCATATGAAATATAGAAATTCCAGAATAAATTCAACTTGAGATATAGGTGGCAGGACCTACAAGGTCAGAAGTTTTTGGGTTTTCTTGTTGTTGCTTTTTAATCAATAAGTCAATGTGGAGTGAGGTGGGGGATAGAATAGTACCTGCCCCAACATAACCGGCAAACTTTTGAGGGAGACATGATGAACCCTGATGAACCACTGTGTACCCACATTCTGAGCCTCTGCACACGGAAATTTAATGGCCCACATACATAGTATGGGATAAGCTGGAGAGAAAGTACTCTGCTTACTTATGAACAGAACAAGAGTTTTTTCTGCTTCTTAAAGAATTACAAGTCTGGGCTGCACCTGTGGCTCAGTGAGTAGGGCGCCGGCCACATATACCAAGGGTGGCAGGTTTGAACCTGGCCCTGGCCAAACTGCAACAAAAAATAGCAGGCGTTGTGGTGGGTGCCTGTGGTCCCAGCTACTTGGGAGGCTGAGGCAAGAGAATCACCTAAGCCCAAGAGCTGGAGGTTGCTGTGAGCTATAATGTCAAGCACTCTACTGAGGGGCAACAAAGTGAGATTCCGTCTCTTAAAAAAAAAAAGAAAGAAAAAAAAACAATTATAAGTCTGGTAGCATCCAGATATACCAGTAACTCAAGTCTATTGTATGGATATTAAATTTTACATGTTAGATAATGGCAGAGGCAGGGTTTCTTCTGGTAGCTTTGTGTAACCCAGAACATGTGTAAAGTTGAGCAGGCAAGGAAGATAAGGAGACTGAGGGGTGACTCACTTGGTGGCGGAAGTTGAAAGACACGTTTATGGACATATATGGCACACACATCTGAAGGAGTTAAGGACATTCTACCCCCAAATGTGCTAACAAACAAAGTTAGAAAATAGCCCTTATCTTCCACTAGCTCCGCCCCCCCCTTATAGCTCCTAGGGAGAATTTATTGCCCCCGCCCCAAACTCCTTTCTCTTGTCATTTCTTCACAAATTTATCATTAATTTGTCTGACACTTATAAAATCTTTCTGCTTCAAGTCTTCACTCTCTGTGAGAATCCTTGTGTACGTATAAAAATTCATAAGATTTGTTAGGCTTTGCTCGTCTCAATCTGTCATGTGTCAGTTAGGTGCGGGTGAGGGGGGCTCCCCAGTGAGAACTAACCCAGGTAGAGGTAATCTCCCCCCTCTTCTGCGCATTACTCAGATCCCTAGAGGGCAGTTCAGACCGTGTCCTTCCCACAGGCTTGGTAGCATTTAGGCTGTACCAGTCTGTCCTGCTGTAAGGCACACGGAGACACTTTCATATACTACTTATTTTTAAAATAATAGATAAGAAACTATTTGGAAATTTTGCAAGTAATAGAGATGCAAAATAAATGAACCTAGTCAAAAAAGTCTTCATCGTATGTTCCAGAGCATCTAAAAAATATTTCTTAATTAGAAAGAGAAAGAAAAAGCAGATTGAGAAATACAAAGATGTCAAAGAATCCCTTAAATTCTATAAACAGAAACCAAAATTAATTTAGTATTCACTAAGCAAGTATTGTCATCACTTTATGTAAATTTATACCCAATCTAAAACATAAAAATAATTAAAAAAATGTTGAAACCTGTGAAACATTTTTTATGTTTCCAACGTTGAAACTGTGAAACATTTCACAGTTTTTAACTTGAAGATGGCTTTAATGCCTGAGACGAATAATAGCTGGGTTAAAGCACTCATTCTCAAAAAAAAAAAAGCACAAAATTAATAAGCCCTCACTCTCCCCATCACCATTTGTTTTCTTGATTTGCAAGAAAAACACCTCTGAATATGCATTTATGAGAAGGTTGCAAGAAATGGAGCGATAGGGGAGAAATAATTTTGGGACCCCGATGAAGAAGAGTGACTGATAGGGTAATATAAGGTAATTACATTCTGAGGGAATGTACACCAATGTTTAAACCTCATTTCCTTTCAATATTATGCATGTGCGAAACAAATCTTTTTTCTCCTTCAAATGTTCCTTTATAGTTTGGTGCCTATTACAGCAAATAGCAGAAAATAAGCAAAGTGACAACTGTCACTTACTCTAAGACTTTTTTTTCTTTAAATTCTGACACTTTCCATCATTTCTACAATTAGCTTCTGGACCTGGCTGAAAAGTCACTGCCTGTCTGCCACGGCACAATGAAAGCACAAAATAGTAACACCATTTTCTTCCTGCCAAAGATGACAAACCTCCCAAAGGGATAATTTCTCTCTGGGGATAAAGCCACACAAGGCTCCGAATCAGATCTGTTTTAAGAGTCTTCTGAGCCTCACTGCCAATTATGCATGAAATTGTGCAGGAACTAGTACAGATAACTAAATCCCCACTTCTTGAGGTTAGAAACAAGAGCCTGGGTACCTGAAAGAAAAACAGAACATGTGAACCACATATAAAAGGTGAAAAAACAGTAAGATTTAAGAGCCTAAAAGATATAAAGATTGGATACGATAAATGCATTTTCTCTTCTTCTGCTCCCACCTCTAGCCCCTATTCTCTCTTCTCCTTCTTCCAACCCCCGCCCCACACAAACACACAACTACAAATTCAATGGAGAACAAACTGTTCACTGTGTGAATAAAAAAAAATTCTGAATAAATATAGATACACTCCTAAAATTACACCCTGATAAAAATTTAGAGATTAAAGAGCAGGCAAAAAAAAGATAAAATATAACGCAGATTTAAGTTGCTAAGCAACTTGGCGTTCACATGAAATCAGATATAGCAATTTGCTTTGGCAAGACTACACAATAAGTTTAAAGAAACAAAACCAGTTATTAGTTTTAGCTACTAAGTAATTAAAGGAAGAAGAATTGAAAGATTGAACGGAATTAAGTCAGTGTTTAACATATAAGAATACAACCAATTTGTTTCAGAGGCCTGAGGGTCCAAACTGATACTTAATTACAAGACAAAAGATGACTGTCAATTTGACAAAGGCAAAAATAGATGAAAATATTTAATATCTATATTTAAATCTGATCTTGTGCAATGAGTTTGACTTCATGCCAAACTCTTGTAATATTATTTCTTACATCGGGTAATAAAACGTTCATGTAATAAAGTTTCCCTGCACAAGGACTCCTATTTATATGTTCTTTCTTCTGGGTCTAAAAGTACGCCATCTCAGCAGAGACTAAAGTGCTGAATGTAGTGGAAATGTATCACTTTGTTTCTGAAAGAATTAAAACATGCATTATTATTAGTTGGAGACTACGCACGTGTTGTTCCCCTCAGCTACCGTAATCAGAACGCAGAGCGGCAGAACATCTTTGCCAACTATGGGTAATCTGCTCTTTTATACACATTAGAGTAAAAAAGGATTAAACCTATTGTTTGTTTGTTTGAGATGGCTCAATTTTCCTCCAGCAAGTAGCTCCTTGGCTTTTCTTCACTCAAGAGAATAGTCGGAAAAGGAAAACAAGAATTGCTCTAAGTGTTGCTCACTTTCAGACACTAATCTGCATTAATGAGTCTCCATCACTTCAGTGGCAGGTAACAGCAGCAGTTGAACAAAGATAGACTCCTTGATTTAAACAAACAAACAAACAAGCTAACAAAGGCAAGAAACACATTATTTAGAGGATGTTTCAAGTATGGAATATTTAATTCTCTGATCAGTTTAAGAGCCTGACATCTGCCTTGGCTCGATGTTTTTATACATTTAATGATATTTGTTTCTCAAATCTAGATTCAAGGTATGGAAAGAACACAAAACTATGATGTCATTTCAACAACACAGAGGTCACCTAGCCTTTGCTTTTTTGAAAATCTTTGCACAAAGTATTCTTTTACTTTCAGCCTCATTATTAGGCTCTGAATACTCAATAATTGTGTGCCCATATTTCTCATCATGTGGAAAACTCATGGAATTTTACCCTCAGTGAACTGAGAATCTTGGAACTCCATTTACCCTGCCTGAAGGTTTGGCCTTATTGAATCCGCCTAAGGTTTAAAACTTACGCTTTTTATTAAGTATAAAGGAGGCATTGGCTTTTGGCTGCAATACTATTGCTGGGTGTCACCAATTTTTTTTACTCTCTTCAGTTAAGACAAGTGGCACCTAGTGACAGGACCACATTGTGATTCTTGATGTTGAATGTGGAGGACGAGGTAGTGGCGTTCTCATTCAATATTTTGTTTAACTAGAGCTGCCAGTGTTAGTGAGACAACACACTCTTCCAGTTTCTTCCTTTGTTACTTGCATTAATAATCGTCTTTCATGAGAGGTAGTATTGATGGGACTAAAAACAAAAGTACAGATTAAGTAGAAGACAAGGAAAGATAGAAACTAAAATTTGTGTAGCTATACGTCATTAAATGGTGTTAAAATATCTGTCTTTTGCGAGTATGCTGTAGCTTTAAGAAAAGATATACATATCATGAATGATGCATTTTAAAAAGCTGGAACTTAATTTCTACATGGAACTGGGGGGGGAGAGATAGAGTTATAAGACTGAACTAAGATAGTTAAACTTCTTCCCCACTAATAATCAATTAAAGCTAAAAGAATCCCTTTACCTATGAAATCACAGCAAAAGATTCCATTCCTTGACATATGTGTTGCCCAGTGTTAAGAATCATATTATAAATGTCCCTGATTCCTTCTTTAAGATCAATTCTTGGCCCCTCTCTTCTTTCTCTTCTTATCCTTTTGTGGAAAATGGAGAAAACAACAAACAACATAAAGTATACCAAATCATGGAGTTTTGAAAATAATTTTAGAACCACGTCTTTGACACATACTCCTTTGCCCAGCATGCACGCAGACTGACAAAGGGCTGGAGAAGTTGTTATATTTGCATTTATTTATAATATAGATAATCCCGGGTCGGAACATTAGTTTTTCTTTAATCTTGGCATTGCAGTCAACTCTGAGGAGGTTATCAAATTATTTCTTTAAGTGAAAATATCACTACTAAATTATAATTTTGTGATTTGCTTATTGTTTACTAGATACTAAATAAACATCTCATTTATCCCCATTAAAATGAGTTTGAAGTGTTTAAATAACTAAATCAAGGTTACATGCTAGTAAAGGTCAAAGACTAAATTAGGCCCAGGATTATACAAATCTCTAGTCTCAATCACTGAAGTCTTAGAAAGCATTAGAAACATCTGGTGGGCTCAATATAAAAACATATATTCCTAGGTCCCACATCAGGGCTAAGGAGTTTATCATTTGCAACAAGCATATGTGATAATTCCAAAACACAGTTACAGCTTGGCATCCCTTGAGACATGTAACAGTTACAATAAAGTAAGCCAAACCACCTATGCATTGAGCACTTATCATGTTCTAGGACGTGATCTAAACTTCACTCATAGCTTGTATTTTCTTACTTTATTTTCCCTGAACATTCTGTACTATGCACAAGTATCTTTCCCTCGCCACATGAAGGAACCACTGTGAAAAACTGTGTGTTTAAGCTCTCACAAATTAGAAATGATGACTGGACTCCGTTCTTCTCCCTGTTCAGCACTCATGCTTAATATTTGTGACTCTGAAATTGAACTGCATTTCCAAGATTCAAAGGCAATTATGAAATCACCACTTCACCAAATATTAAGACTGAAAACTACACCAGGTGTCAGTTGATACTTTCACTTTTCAGATTTTAAGAAGCTTTTTCTACTCCTCTCTTTAACCTGCAACTAAGACTTCAGCTTTTGTTTTTTAAGATTTTAGACCATCAGTGAGACTAACGTTAGCCTTGTAAATACCTTTTTAATTAAAAAATGACATGAAATGGGAAAAGAAAAAGTTAAAGTAAGAATGGAGACCAAAATACACAAAGGAGGAAGCGGAAAGAGAAAGGGATACACACAGAGTCATTTCTAGAGAAGAGAGCAGCTTTCTTATATGCAGAGACTGCAGGCTGACGAGTGTTTTAAATTGTTAAGTAGCCGAGTTCCTAGACGAGACTCTACCCCAAGGCATATACAATGCAATAAGAGAAAGAGGGCAAACATAAAGAAATGCCCTTCTTAGTAAGAAGGGGGGTGGCCTACCCTGCAGTCAGACTGGCTGATATTCTTTTAAAGAGAAAAGGATGAAGACTCCCACCCTCCCACCCCTGCAGAGATAGAATGCATTTGCAGAGATGATTTGAAAAGCACAAAAAGGATCTTTGCACCTCCTGTAGTACCTGAATAAGAATAAAAAAGGTTTTTTTTGTACAAAGCAACTAAGAACAGAAATAGAAAAGGCAAGAGCAACATAGAGTTGGTGATCTCTAATGTAGGCCCAGGTTTTGTACTTTCAAGAATGAACTTTGGACACCTACACACAGGACAGCAAATGCCCTTGCGTTGGCATTCAGCTGGCAAATCTTCCTGTTCACTGCGTAAAGTAGAAAATGTGAGTCAGAGAACCAGGGCCGAGAAATGCAGGGAGACGGCTGATAGGGACCATTCACACAGATCCCGGTAACCACACGTGGCTACAAGCAACGCGGCAATGACAGAAACGCAGCATTAGGTGCTGATACTAGTCCCAGAATCCTGTGTTAACACTAGAAACACTGCAATAAATTCCACAGGATAGGTTTGAGTTTTTTGAACTTATTTGCCCCTAAATTAAAAAAATCTTTACAAATAGCATTAGAAATACCCAACTAGGCCAGAGAATCAAATGGCCATTTAGTAACTATCCTTGTGTCCCAACTGGGTGGAAAAGTTCATCACAAACTTCCTACTTGTCCATAACACTAAGATTCTTAGTTATTTCTAAGTTAATGTTTTTCTTCTTATTCCCGAATCAGTTGGTTATTTAAAATTTCTCTTGTTTATTTTTGAACATTCCTCTTAACGAGGATTTTTGTTTCCCCACCTGGCCCTCTAGTTTAATTTCTACTACTATTCTCCAGGTTGTACGAGAGAGTGCTGTGCGTGCCTGATGCTGGAGCCATAAATGGTGCTTCAGAACTACAGAAGGAAAAATCCTGAATAAATAGAATAAAAAACCAACCAAAACCAAGGGCAGAGCAGGAACAGTATCTGACCATCAAAACTTCCCATTTTGATATGCCCGTTCTTTGAAGGTGAATTCCTCCTTTTGCACGGCTTTTCTTGCCCTCAAAATGAGTGTAATGAGGGACACCTGTCAGGGGCAATGCTCATCATCACGCTTTGCACATACTAACCGGGCAAAAATAGGAGTTATTGTTATTTATTCTAGCACTTCCGATGCCGAAAGAAATAATATAGATTTTCCTAAGAAACATCTTAAGAGGAAACTTATTGGAGAGTTAGTTACTATTTGAAAAATAGATTACATAAGTAAAATGATGAGAAATATTAAAAATAGACACACAAATGTAGACGTGGATGCACATGCCGGCAGGGAAGGCATAAAGGCAAGTCCAGAAGTGGGTTTCATCACTCCTTTCTGGTACCACTGGGCACAGGTTATCTACATGTGCTTGTAATTCCTAAGCACTTCAGCCATTTCACCCTTTAATTCAAATATACAGGTATTCCGTTTCCTTTCCCTACACACAAACTGCACATATTCAAAAACTTTTAATTGATCTGAAAATACTTTCGTGAATCCTCAGACTGTCACTTCACTCCCTGACTTTGTGTCTCTCTTCTTTCTCCATGACACACTTTCCCTTCCTAGATCGTGGCCTCCTATCATTGCATTTAGTCTAGTGCTCTTGGCCCAGCATCCTCACTCTAGAATTAAAGGAAGAGAATACAAGCAGAATACAAAGAATAACAGGATTTTTGTGTTAAATGTTTTTGGTGAATGAATAAAGAAAGGAGCTAATGCTCGTCTCGGGTATATTTCACCAACCCTAACAACTTTATATAGTGTTGACAATTCTATGCGTTGGCATTTAGTTATAGCTGTCTCTAAGAATTTGAAAGTAAATGGTGTAAACACAAAGGAACTACCTAAAAATAAACTTTCAATTCTCATTCAATAAACACCTTGGGAGTAAAATTCCAATCAGGGACGTGTGAAATGTAATGTGTGGTTAGGGAATAAAACCACCTTTTAATTACTGTCAACGGCTAGATATTATTGTCCATATGACTAGTCGATTTCACATTTTTGATCAAATAACATGACTTTATCATCTCACAGAGCAAAAATGATAACCCAGAAGAATAGAGGCTTATCTTTCAATTCGGCTTCCGTGAAAACAAAAGCAAAACATATCAGCAACATCTATTTATCTGCAAATTTTTTTAAAAAAAGGCAGAGTTTTTCCTTATCCTTTCTTTTCTGATAGCTATAATGAAAAGATATACAGATAAAACATATACTGAAAATCTCTTGACATTAAAAAAAATATTTTAAGAATACAAATCTTACTTTTCTCCCAATTGCTAAGACAAGGTTAACGTGGAGTTTTTTTAATAAATGGGCATGAGAAAGACCACCGATGTCACAGCACATACATTTAGTTTATTTCATTTTCTTTGTTAAATAATTCAGGAATGCTCATATAGCATGTGAACAATGAAATCATTTAAGAACTGTTCCTAAGAGTCAAAGGATGATATCCACATAATGGACTCGACACACCTTCCCTAGCTCAAAATGAGAATACAGATTCCTCAGGCAATTAAATGGAAAGACGGGTAAATATTTCATTGTGATGCATAAATGACTGGCAATACTGAAGGGCAAAATGCACAGGAGACTATGGATATTTAAATTCAAAATGATTATTTACATTTTCTTTTACATTTTCATTTTCTTTTTCATTTCTTTACATTTTTTTCTTAAAAATAAACTCCACAATTTTAGTATATCATGTATGCATCTTTAGTGGTAAATTTGTCTCTTTTGATTCTAAGCAACCCTAGGTAACTTTCTCTGTCTGTGCTTTATTTTTTAGTAAAATCATTTTTTTGTTTGTTTGGGATTCATTGAGGGTACAAAGAATTAGGTGACACTGATTGTATTTGTTAGATACAGCCCCTTTTATAATTGTGTCTCACCTCCAAGAGGTGTGCCATACACCGTGACCCCAATTCCCTCCCACCTCCCATCTCCCTGCTCCCTCATTCCCCTACACCCCCTTGTATTAGCTCATCTACTGCCTTCATATTAGAACTGAGTACATTGGATTCTTGCTTCTCCATTCTTGGGACACTTTACTAAGAATGTGTTCCACCTCCATCCAGGTTAATACAAAAGTTATAAAGTCACAATCTTTTTTAGTGACTGAATAGTATTCCATGGTATACACGTACCACAGCTTGTTAAACCATTCCGGGGTTGGTGGGCATTTAGACCATTTCCACATTTTGGTATTTATACATTGAGCTGTGATAAACAGTCTAGTGCAAATGTCCTTATGATGAAAGGATTATTTTTATTTTTTCCTGGAAGGAAGTATGGAGAATCCTTAAAGAACTCAAACTAGACTGTCCATTTGATCCTGCAATCCCATTTCTAGGCATTTACCCTGTCTATGCTTTTGCAAGAACAGCATTGAAATAAGAAAGGCTTTTTGGCCAATATTTGGCAGCGTGGTCCTCTCCCCATAAGTTTCTTTGAATTTTCTTTCATGCTAATGTTATCTTTGTAAACTTGTTTCCAGGTCACCCTTTCCAGTTGATGTAATTTAGGATAAAAGATAGTAACCTGAACGATGAAACCTTCTAGAAAGTGATTTTCACTTGAAGTAGAGCCACTTGTTTATACTCCAAAGAGATTGTACTTGACAAACTGTATTTAGTATCCAGATGACAGTGCCATAGTTGTTATCATTAAGGACATCAGTACTGATAGAAAGATAGATGGAATGCAAGTGAATAAAATACATAATTACCAAGTATCTAACATGGACCAAGCAACAATAAATAGAAAACACATAAGGAGAGATGAGTTAAGTCTTTGCTATCATTCCTGTGCTAGAGATATGTAAAGGTTTCTATTGGAAAATAGGAGAGGGGGTAATTAACTACCTAGGGAAAATGATAACATTATATTAGAAAGTAACCATCTGAATTGGCTAAGGCATATGGGTTTCAGAAGCTTGAGAAGAAAAGGAAAATCAGGCTGGGTAGGAGAAACAAAGCTGCCCAGACATGCCCCAAAGATGGTCTTATGTTCGGGAATCAAGAAGTTCCTCAGAAGATCTGAGAAGGGATAGAAAATCAAGAAATAATAAATATCTTTCATTTGCCCATCTGGATCGATCTTCCATCTTTCTCTAACCTGTTCTACGCCACCCAAGGCTGGCATACTAACTCGGTTGGTTCCTTGCCTTGTAACTGCCTGTTGGGTTAAGTCAATGGAAACACTGGGAGAAAAGCAAAGAAAGTAAAACCTGGGTCCTGTTATTTATTGCCCTTGCTTCACAACTATGAGTGGCTATGTCTACCAAGCACAGTCCAGCCACTGCCAGGCAGTTCTCAACATTACAGCCTTCTCTGGCTTTACACCCCAGTGACCACACCAATTTCTCCCACTTTGTCTTCACACTGGGGGGTGGTAAAGTGCCCGCCCCCAATTTCTAGTTCCTTGTACTTCACTGTCCCGTATTCTTCTTGTACATCATGCCTGCACCTTTGTAACTAGCCCTTTTATAAAATTCCACTCTAGTTAAGCTGATTTTAGTATACCTTCTTTTTTCTGTTGCAACAATGACTGATAGAGGATAGAAAGAAAGATATTTAGATCATTAGGGTGGGAGTTTCTTAGGGGGTGACAGAAAGTTTCAGAATGGAGACAATAACTCACAAACCAAGGTAACGGGGAATCGGGTAAGCCAAGACTGAAGACCTGCCTGGGAGAGAAAGGTGTGAGCTATCAAGGGAGTTCTCTTCCTCTAATGTTAGAAGGAAAAATGTGAATAAAAGGGAGGGTCACAGGGAGTCGAAAAAGGTCACATTTGAAACGTCTTACTAATTCTGCTAAGTGGATGGCACTGCTCTCTCCTGTTGAGGGAGCAGATAATAAGCTCAAAAGTTCATGAGAACAAGCTTGATTTTGAATAGCAGAGGAAAGCAAGTCAATTATTGACAATGATAAGTTGAATAACTTATCAGTTGAGATTGAAATTATCTGTGAATAAATATGCTGGTATGTATAGCCTTGTCATTTTCTCTAACAGTGTCTTTTTTGAATTTTGAATGTTTTAACTTTTTAATTTCAGATTAATAGGAAGGTACATATGATGATTAGATTACATTGGTTGCATTTGTTATGTAGAGTTCAAGTTGTAATTGAGCCTTTCACCAGGGGGTGTGCTATATACCCTTACAGCAGTGGTTCTCAACCTTCCTAATGCCTCCTGCTGCCATGACCCGTTCATATAGTTCCTCTTGTTGTGGGGAACCCCAACCATAAAATTATTTTCATTGCTACTTCATAACTGCAATTCTGCTACTGTTATGAATCGTAATGTAAATATCTGATATGCAGGAAGTATTTTCAGTGTCACAAAGGGGTCACGACCCCCAGGCTGAGAACCAATTGCTGCCTTCCAGTGTGTGCATAAAGCTTACCAGGTCTTCACCCTCTTCCCCTCTCCCCACACTTGAATTTAATTATTTTTCTCTCTTATGGGGGTGTAGTTGTTTGTCTTTTGCTTTCATATTAGTACTGAGTACATTGGATACTTGCTTTTCCATTCTTGTGATACTTTACTGATAAATGTTCTTCAACTCTGTCCCTAATCATCAGAGAAATTCAAATAACAGTGTCTTACCAGTGATGTCAGGATCCAAACATTGATACTGGAGTGCAGGATGAGAATAACAGAGCAGAGAATGGAAAGTTCTGATGAGAGCACAGTGGACTTGCTTTACCATTTGATCTAGGTTACGTAACAAATGAAATTAAAATAGGAAAAGTTGAGTGACTAGAATTGAAGGGAACAGTTGATTGTTAAGTGTTTTCAAAGGTGCAGCAAGAGCAACAGTGATATTAAAATTGAGAAGTGGTCAGAGTGTGAATCTTGAAGTTTAAGATACTTAGTACAGAGTAGTTATGGAAACAATAGTGTTCTGGGGACCAGAGGAGTGGACTGGAGCAGATTCAGTAAGGACAAATCTGTGGAAGTTAGGAATTTTACCTCTTCAATTAGATGCAATACTTTAAGATGAGGACTAGTTTTGAAATTAAAAGAACAAATGAGAGCGGGTGAAGAAGTGCTATTTAAACATCAGCCCTGCCACCTGTGTGACATGTTAAAAGGGAAGGATCACAGCAACTGTCTCAGGGAAAGTCTTCTATGAGAACAAGTATCACTAATCAAATACAAAAGGGAAATTGAGATTGAAGGCAGTAGAAGGTTTTCAGAGAGCAGCTGTATCAAGAGTTAGAAGACAGGTGAGCAGGTTGAGAATGGAACCAAAGAATTAGGCCTGGAGTGAATAAGGCTGACAACTCAAAAAATAAAAGCCTACCAAATTTCAGCAGTGGATGACTACTTGATTTAAAGGTCACTATGGTGAGAAACACACTGCACACTGCTTTAACAGGGAGAGTAATTACGTGAGTGGCTTGGCCACCTCTATGTGTACCCAAATACAGTCTATGTAAAATCTAACAAAGAAAGACTAATGGGGTGGCATCTGTGGCTCAAAGGAGTAGGGCGCCAGCTCCATATGCCGGAGGTAGCGAGTTCAAACCCAGCCCTGGCTAAAAACTGCAAAAAAAAAAAAGGCTAATGAGAGAACAGTTAACAATTACTTTTATCAAGTGAGCATCATTTAAGAGAAAAAGACTCTCTTCTCATCTCAAGAAATAACTGCCTCCAGAGCATAGAAAAGTCAATGGATTATTTACAGTCAGGATTTTCACTGGATTGATGAAATGTCAATTACAAATAATTCAGTCGATAAATTTCTAAGATATTCTAACTGCAGTTGAATTATTGCTATTCCATATATAGAATACCAGTAAAATAACAAACTTTTCACTACCAAAATTAATTTAAATCAAAAAGAAAAAGCACAATTTATTCTTTCATATTAAAAAAAGACTTCTAAAATAATATCTGTTCTTCAAACCGAAATAGAATTCTAGGTTATGATTCTACTTAGTAACTAGTGCTGATAAGTAGCCAAATTTTGGTCTAAAATTTCTAAGGAAGGAAGGAAATAGATGTTATAAAAGTATTGAAACACATTTAAATTGCTATATTTCAGTAGAATTTTATGTGAATAAATTTGAATACCCAATTAATAAGCTACATTTATTCTAGGAATATGGGCAATAATTTTGAGTTTTTTAGAAAGTTGAGATGGCAAATTTATGACAGTCTTAGAGTGGAAATTAGTGATAGAAGAATTACTTTACCTACTTCCTGATTTCTTGATATTTTTTCTGTTGTTAGAAAAATTCAGACTTAATAGGGAAATGGGATTCTTAGTCACTATATAAGCACACCAGTCTAGTGTTTGCTGACACCAAATATCATTATATTTCTATTCTATTTCCTGCATCTACTGCAATATAGTGTCTGCTTTTCCCTGAATTAACAGAGGAGACCAAAAGATCACCAGAGAGATTCATTTTTAGAAATTCTGAAATCAGATATTTTCTTTCAAGTCTACTGAATGACACTGTAAGATCTTAATTATGTCAATTTTGATCCACAGTTCTCTCAATTATAAAATAGAAATTATAATTTCTACATCACATGGTTTTGTGAAAATTAAATGAGATAAAATAATAAAAAATGTTTACCTCAACTCTGATACCTGCCATGCCTTTATGATTCACTATTGATCCCTCCCCATGTAGAGAAAAGCAGTTTAGGGAGGAGATCACAGTCATATGTGGATGGTTCAATAAAACATCAATCAAAGCTATTGATGTTTTATCTGCACTCAGTTTAAATCCTGCCTCTATAACATGCCATTGGTATAGATTGGACAAGATGTTTCACTTCTTTGATATTAGGGTTCCTCACCTATAAAGCAAAAATAACAACACCCAGGCTCAGATTATTCTACTGAGGATGAAATGGGAGATCTCTGTAAAGAGCTAACACAGTGGGCTACATACCACAAATTCATGGAGTGTAGGAGATGCCAAGAGCCAGATGACATCCGAGCAAGATGATCTGCAGTTGAGGCGTGGACCTCGGGCCATTCCTCCACAGGAGTTCCTTGTGGAAGAAGAGCCCGTGCCCTTAGCACGTAGTCATTGTTAATTACTCCCCTCACCTGTGTTGTTCTGGCTCAATAAAAGGCTGGGGTGGAGGTTGCTCAGAGCTACCCAGAAAGTAAGGGATAGCCCACCTTCCACAAACTCGTACTTCTAATCCGCCTCTCGCCTGGTTCCTTCCTACGCTAACCGAGACCAGGGCCATAGGAGCCCGACGGGTCGCGACAATGGAGTATTTGTTTTATTCTTTCTCTGTCATCCCCTTTAGAAAGTTATATTATTTTAATAGTGTAATAGAAATATGATTTGAAAGGGAAAAAAATAAATGGTCCTGTATGTTCATGTATGAATAACTTTTTTTTAATTTTTTCCAGAGAGGGTCTTGCTCTGTCTCTCAGACTAGAGTGCAGGGATGCCATAAATTTCACTGCAATCTAGAACTCCTGGGCTCAAGCAATCGAACCTCTTACAAAAAATAAAACCATAAGGAACAAGTTTTATCAAAAAGATTTATGTTTAACTTAAGACTGCTATGGGCAAATATAATAGCACACCTGGATTTCAAACATCTTTGCCATTAATATGCTAAGCAAACATGGACAATATTACTAAGTTCATTGCTTTGATATCTGTAACATACCTATCTCAAATGTTCAATAAAATATTTTATATAATCATCTTAGTTGTAACATTATTTTATGTAAACATCTTTATATAATGTCTGGCCTAAGATATGTTATCTGAAAAGATTTGATTTTATTATTCTGACAACATTCCCATTTCCAAATCAAAATAAGTCAGTCTTTATATAGAAATAGTTAACTCATTTTAAAAGTGAGGAATACTTAAAATAAAATATACTTAGCATATAAAAGAGCATACATATAAAACATGATTATTAATAAAGAGATAGATATTTATAGCATTATATAAATTATTCCCCTGAAACTTCTCACTTATCCTACCCACTTACTAAAAAGATTTTTAAAAGGACCTAATAATAGTGCATAAAAGCATCACATGAATAAATATTAGGAGCACAAAGTAGAAAAAAGACACACAAGGAGAAAGACAGCTTGCAAAGAACTTAGGCCTAAATTTCCTTAGTCTCTAATTACCATATGTCAGGTAAAAGCAGGTCATAAGATAGTTGCTTCAGTAAGGTTTTTACAGGGTATGTACTCTAACATCTTTGATATACAAAGAAATGCCTCCTTTTTCAATAAAGCAGATTAATGCAGAGCATATAGTTGTATTCTTATCATTATTTCAGCCCAATATTAAAAACAATGCTTTATAAAAAGTGTTGCCAGCTCTGACAATGAGGAACTTGTTCAATTCCCCCTGTGCCAATTCTGTATTCAATTAAGAATGTTTTCAAGAACTGTTAACAATTTTCAGTGCGTTGTCTTTTGGGATGAAGCATGAGAGATATGCTTCACCAATGCACTTTGTTCCTACTTCTCTTAAAGTCCGATTTACTGTACTAAATCGTCAGTAGTACATACATAAAGGAAAATACCATAATTTGGACAACACACAAAACTAACAATAGATTGTCAACGAAAGATTAACAATATTTCATAAGCCATCTAGTTTAACAGTAAATGAAATAACTGGCAACTTGCTTTATTCAGCTTTATTGAAATACTTCTGAATAACAATGAAAACTATACAATTATTTACATTTAAATATATTTGCAAAATATTTTAATTTTTAAGGAAAATATTCTACATCTCATCTGGCAATAGGTTTGCTATTATATATAAATATTACTTAGTAACTTAGGTAATATTAGGACAAATGACTTAGTATGTTTGTCCATATACTGATTAAGTGAAGCAACATGAAATCTTCATTCGATGAGCAATAATGCATAAAATTAAAATGTTTTTGGAAATCAATATAAAATTCACAGATTCTAAACTGGTATGAAAACTCAAGAATAATGTAAATTTATTGAAGGAAAATATTTACTCTTAAATATTTTTACACATCTGAGATTGACGTAAAATGAGTTTAATCTGCAGTTTTTTGAGTGTTGAGTCACTCACTGGTCTACCCATTACAAAGCCCTTTGAAAACTGCGTTGGCAAGGTCAGAAGAAGGTAGGGAGAGGTTCAGAGTCAGATTTTTCTGAAAATCTGTGTCTTTAGGAGCAAGGCGTTTCACTTCAAGGACCTGATTTTCCTCACCCATTAAAAGGAAGAGTTTAGAGAAATGAACCAAAAGCTCTCTGCTATAGCTGAAATTTTAGAAACTGTGTTTTTTTAAACACAATATGTTGAAAACATTTAGAAATCATGATTTTTCCATGATTTTTATATTTTGGATCCACAAATTTTGTGATTATAACTGCTTCCACAAGGCCTCAGATAACCTGCCAGGAGCCTTAACAACACAGTTAGAACATAGATTGTGAATAATATAAACTAAAAATAATTTTAACTGACTCATCTGGAATGTGAAAGAACTTTGCTTCACTTGGACCCAAATTACCTCATGGTTTTACAGATCACTGAATTTCTGTACTTGGAAAGATGAACTGAATAATGAATGTTAAGTAGTGTAATTATTTTTTTCAGTCTCATCTGACAAGGAGTAAGTTAGTTTTAATTAGCTATAGAAAAACCTGGCTTAAATACTGTTGTTTTAAGGCTGAATGACATTTATCTAGGTTTATATTTAATGAAACAGAAAGGAAAAGAAAATTTGAACTAAAATATCTTGATGCCTTAACGCAATCACAGGATTTCATATTTCCTAAGAATTAAAAAGCTTATCTTTTTCAATATTAATATGGTTCTTTGAATAAGACCTTTGTATACCATACATTAAACATATGTTTCCCTTTTGAATCAAATAAATATTTATGCACATAGGAATTGACAATGTTGCTTCCCCTACATAGATGTTTTAGTTTAAAGACTTAATTTAAAAAAAAATAATAATAACATGTAGATTAGGTAATGCCTTTTCCATGAGCATAAAATGTCGGAGAAAAAGAGAATCACTGTAGTACTGTAACATACTGTCTTTTCCTAGACTGACTATAAACCTTATTCTGTTAACATCTCAGAAATAGTTTTATAATTTGATGTATATATTTGACGCAAATAAAGGTATAAAATCAATTTACCTTTGAACAGACAGTAATGTGGGATGTGTATATAAGCTGTAATCACTCTACGCTCAATCGTAATTTTTTTTATAATTTATCTAAAGTTCATTTCATAGGCAATATAGGATAATTACTAAGGGGACAGGCTTTGGAAATAGAATGACCTGGATTTTTAATTCTGCTCCTACATTAAATGGTTGCATAATTTTGGACAACAGAGTTTATATTTCCTGAGCTTCCCTTTTTTGTCTATAAGAGCGGAAAGTTAATACAAGCCATCTCAAAGAATCTATCTGAAAATGAAATGAGGGCTAGACAGGGTAGTGTTAGGCTCTCAGTGCTCACCATTAAATGGGAATTATTGTTATTTACATTTTTCCTTTGATGACATATCATTTGTAAGATAGTGGTGGCTCTCTTTTGAGAGGACAATTATTTTTTTACTAGTATTAATAGAACATTTCTGTTCTGTATATTTCAATCACTGAATTTTAAACATTCTGTGGCTGTGAAAAATGAATACATATTTGGTACCTTCATATTTAACCCACATAAATTCTGGAAAATTTTACTATGTACGTATAACATGACTGGAGGTACAAACCTTTAGACTCATGTGAATATGTATAATACACTACCTCAATAATGAAACCATTCTTAAACACAAAGAAAAATAGAGGTAATGAAATGAATAGAAGCCAACTATTTCAGCCATCTAATTTTAAGCACTGAATTACAAAACAAAAAAGACAATGATTTAAAAAAGTGACTAAAAGAGCATAGAATGTTCCTGTATGGATTTTTATTTGGGAAGAGCAGCTACTTATTTTATGTTGAAACATTAATCTAAACAACTTCTATTCTGAATGTTTAAAACTATAGGTTTTTGTTCTAAATAATGATGTTTGATATTGTTGGTTTGAATAAAATGCTGGTTTGAACCTTAAAAATTCCAATTCAAGTAAAGGGAAAAGGCTGAGACTCTTTTTTCTTTAGAATCATGAAATGAGAAATCCAATCTATACCACCAGTAATAAACCTACTGGGAAAACTGATAGGGCAGGCAGAGAAAAACATAAAATTGGTGCAATCTATACTGCGCTGCTTCAGAAAGAAAAGAAAGAGAAAAATTGCCTGATAAATCGCAAATAAAAAGCATGTTTGATAAGATAGAAGACACATTAAAGGGAAAAAGGTACCCCACAAACCAATCCTACTGGGGTAATAGATACAAATGATAGGATTTCTTAGCTGCAACAGAACCCAACACACAGGCTCACACAAAACAGAAAGCAAAGCAAAACAAAACAAACCCAACAACCCGACACAACAACTGAAAACATTGTCAATACAATCGTTGGCATGTCTGCCTTACTAATATTGGAATGGCTTATAAAATTGAATAGGTCTGCAAGCCTGTTTTATGCAATAGCACTCAACCTTCGTTTTGAGTAGAAATATTCTGCTTCCCTATAGTACTATGAATTATTGTGAGAGCACTTCATCCACTGAATGGGCTTTGCTATTTCATATAGACTAAAATTCTCATTTTATAAATAAGAAATTAAATGCACAACCAGTCAGATGACTTCTGTAATATATGTTTGCAGCAATTTGGGTTTTAAATAGCTTCTATATAATAAAATAAAATACGGGTCTAATATTACACTTCAGGAGTCTGAATGAATGCACCGTATTTAGGATTAAGGTAATACTGGATGAAGTGAATTATTTTATTTGTGTGCTCTTTTTTTCTACGGTGTTTACTGACTCCCAATTATACAGTGCGAACACAGGTTAATACATGCAGATGAATAGGCCGTGGTCTCTTCAAAGAGCAGAGATGAAAAAGCACACGAGAATAATTTCAATACTGTGAGGCAGGAGTTACCAAAGGGGTACGTACCACAGGCCATGCAAAAACAGGGAAGGAAAGTGATCTGAGGACTCAACCAATAAAGAAAAGGAAAAGCATTTAGGGCAAGGAGCTAGTGATAGATGACATGTGGAAGCAATTTGTTAGGAAAATTTGAGAATTAAATTACTGAGAATCCTGAAACACTTCCTTGCAGAAGAATTGCTACCTTGGTTCTTGATGAAATACTACTAGGAAAATAACAAAGTCCCAGGGAGGAACAATTCCCTTGCTGCTGCTCCATAAATCAAGAATATTCTATAATCACCCCAGGCTCCCAAGTTGAAAGCATAAACTTGAATAATCAAGGTAAAACCAGAGATGCTGAGAACATTTGCATAAGGAAATTTGAGAAGCTGGGTGTTCTCAGGGGAATTCCTATGCACAAATTTAGAAATGATACTGGTCCAGATGTGCTCCTATCACCCTGCCCTCAACCCTTTTGGTGCAACAACATCTGTCAGCCCCCAGTTGTTAAGTGATTTTGTACTTATGCCATTTGGCTCCCTCGGTCAGCAGTTTAGCAACACTGGCAGAAACCCACGATGTTATTAGAAGAGTGGCATTAGATGTGGCATTTTAAAATGCATCAGCCTTTCTGTGGGGAGCCACAGTGAGAAAGATGTGTGCGCTACGACTCTAATAGAACAACAGATTCCATCAGCTAAGTTAGTATCCCAAACTGACCTCCGTAAGACCATAATGGGTGCTTCACAAATGTAATACAGAGATGCTAGCCACACTGTCCTTTACGGTGGAATTTTTAAATATAGGAAGAAGAAAAACCTGTAGGCACATTTCAATAAGCCAGGCTTATTTCAGAATGTCTATCCCTTTCAGAAAAATGTCATTCTCGATAAATTCATAACGTGGCCTGAAAAATCACTTACACTAACTTGTTCATTTTGTTCATTGATGTATCAGAAGCATTTATCAACCGAACTTGGCAATGCATGTCAAAATGAACGCTGGGTTTTAGAAACAGAAAGGACAAAATGTGGACCCTTTCACTGCGAAGATGATATAGCAGCTTTTTTTTTTTCCTAAAGAAAATACACAAAAATGTAATGCCATGTAAGGTGAACCCTGGAATGATTTGATAAGTACCCAAAATACATAGCTATAACATTTTCCCTCCACTACAGAATACCTTTAGAATGGCAATGAGAACAAAACATGCAGGACTATACATGCACACAGAAATAAACCTAATTTGCTTATCTAATTTGTGGCTTTATAGTTGATTTGTCAGTGTCATGCCTGATATAAAGTTGATTTGTGATAGAGACAGACAGTGATGTTCCCATCTTAAAAAGCAGTATTCTTAAACAGTATTATTATCAAAATATAAAATGAAGATATTTCCTGTTGTCTTCCTTCATTTCACTTTTTATCAGATTTATTATTTATTATCTATTCAAGTTTTAAAGTGTAGATCATGAATAAAATACAGTTGCCTATTGTAGCTATGGATGTCTCTCTGACACTATTTTTACTTCTAATTTGATAGATATGTTCATTACACCTTAGGACTTGTTGCAGATACTTGAGTTCCTCCTGTAAGTCTCAAATTGTTCCATGATGAGAAAGTTTGGAAATTTCTGAGCTAAACAACCAAAGCATTCCTTACCTAATCCTAAAGCAAATGTCAATTAAACACATAACTCTATTAAAGGGCTGCAACTGGATGGCATGTTTTCCCTAATATTTTCAGCAAGAATTCAAAAAGCTTCTCACTGAAACCAGGCAACATCAATAGGGCTCAATTGTCGTAACAATTAAACCCCATTCCAATCTATTATGAAAAGAAGAAAATAAATAAACCACTCCAGAAAATAAATTCTATTTCAAAACTCATTGGTAATCAATTAGTGCATCTTATTTGGAAGATAATTACATTTGTACTCACTTAAAACAGTATTCATGTAATTTCAATTATAAGTACATCTCGTGTGTGTGTGCGTGTGTGTGTGTGTGTGTGTGTGTGTGTGTATCTGATCACATAAAAGAGTCTGGCATTTGTGGCTGTGTCTGAACCTCTTACCAGAGTAATCTTTCTGAATCTCAAGTTCTCTAACAACAAATGAAATATTTTACCTACTTTACAAGACTATTCTCCGAGTGATACAATTAATTGGGCTGGCACACTGTAAACTCTCAATTAATGATTATTATAATAGTGGCTTCTGTTGCTGATCATTCCCTCGGCTAGTTTCAGGTTTAAATCATAATTCCTGGATAATATCTTGGCGTTCCTGTGGCTGTCTTTGTTGAAATGTAAACATATATCCATAAAGCACTTAGCTCAAGCCTGTGGCATGGACAGTTGACAGTGCCAGAGCAGCCGACTGCTCAGGATTGAGGGATTCACGCGTTATTTTCAGTGCTAAAACTGCCCATCAGAATGCCTGGGCACCAGATATTGACCATCTATTTTGGCCTCCTTATCCAGACTATATTTTAGCTGGAAACTACATTTCTAGTATGTCATTTCTGATTTAGTCCACACGACTGGTTCTGACTGGTGGAATGGTGTGTGTACTTCTTAATCACAAAAAATGTCCTAGGTACCTTCTCAATGCTCTTTTCCTTTAATCTCTTAGCTAATGACAATAGGCATGATGATCCTAGAGCCACAATGTTATTGAATCACAGGTGAAAGCAGCCTGGGGTCCTGAATCACCATGTAGACAGGAAGGGTTCCCATGCTTCATCAGATGGCAACGTGAACTTCACTATGTTAATCCATTGATATTTTGGAGTTGTTACATCAATTAGCCTACCCTAATTAAATGACAAAACTTACTTTTCAATCATATTGGAAGCAAATGTAATTTTTCAATTGTTTTTGCCATAGGAGTTGGCATATGTAACAGCTACAAAAGACAAGTCAGTTTCCACGAACCAGTCTGTGTTCTAAGAAAAGTTCCCTTTAGGCCTGGAACCAGGAACGGTGGCTCATGCCTGTAATCCCAGCACTCTGGGAGGCTGAGATGAATTGCCTGAGCTCATGAGTTGGAGACAAGCCTGAGCCAGAGTAAAACTCTGCCTCTAAAAATAGCCAGGCGTTGTGGTGGGCACCTGTAATCCCAGCTACTGGGGGGAGGCTGAGGCAAGAGAATTGCTTGAGTCAGAGAGTTTGGGGTTGCTGTGAACTATGATGCTACAGTACTCTACAGAGGGCAACAAAGTGAGACTCTGTCTCAAAAAAAAAAAAAAAAAGTTCCCTTTTATCTGTGTGTTTACTTAGTACTCCTACCATCCTTAATAGGCAAGTAGTGTCATTTTCTCCATCTTAGACAATAAAAAACAGTGGTCACTTAATTTGCACAAAGATAAATTCCAAACCTAAGAATAAGTTCATGGTGTCTGATATCAAACTCCATGTTTTTCTATTAAGTTAGTTTTCCTTTGTATAGTCTATTATCACAGGTATACACATACATGCATACATACTGCAAAAAAAATAACAATGGGAAGGCCAGATACGTGTTGTGTTAGGTAAAATCCTCTATTGCTACCCAACTAGAAAGTTTTCCTGAATAGAAAAAAACTGGCAGAGATTCTGGGCAGTCTTTTATGTAATCAAATACAGCCGTCTGGGAACATGCATTGGCCACCCATCCTGCGACACTGCTCAGAATACTCTCAGTTTTTTCATTTCCTGTCTTAAGTTGAATTTATTCCATTTTTAATGATAACCCTCTTTCTTTCAATGACCTTTAACTCAGCCTATAGTAATAAAATAAATTTCTCAAGCTAAATAACCTGATACTCTCTTCTTCTAATGGAAAAAAAAGCCTGAAACAAGTAAAATAATACTGTGTTAAGATTAAGAGTTGATTTTACAGAGAGCTTTATTATATTCCTAACTTTTCTCTTAATTTTAGCTATAGAGGCTACAATAATAGGTTTTAAAATCAATACAGGGTGAAAAAGCTATATGAAATCTCGTTTGGCAGGATTTTGTCAAAACAAAGCAAGAAAAATATGGATTTCAATCTGGGTGTTTAAAAACTAACATTTAGCCAAATTACATCAGGATAGGAATTTTTTTTCCTATTGCTAAAATGAGAACTGGGGAAACATTTATTTTGGCATGAGGATAAAAGTGAGAAACAAATAACATAGCAATATATTGCTGCATAAGATCTCAGTTTCAACCTTATGCAAAAGTTCCTTGAGTTAGAAATATTTTTTTTCCAAAATTCTATTCTTTTTCCAACATTTAATCTGTTGGAGACTTCCAAAGATATCCAAAGTAATTCCAATTTTAATATGTCTCTATACTATCACATTTTTTTCTTCTTCTTACTTACACTTTCCAAAACAGTGGTATATTTTTAAGAACTCCATCTATTTGATAGTCATTCATCATTAAATCGTATATATTCTGAGTTCTTTAGCCATCGTTTCTTCCCAACTGATTTTGTATAGCTTGTGTCTTTAAAAAAATTATTAACCTTTCAAAATTGGCTGTGGCATCAGAAATTGTTGATTCCCTGTTCCTTTAAATGTTTGGATCTTAGGTATATCACAATCATCTCCAAATGCCCAACCCACTCTTTGGTGGGTCTCATTTATTTCAACCATTCTTACGATGTTTCAACCATCCTTACGATGTAGATGGTGTTAAGGATGCCTTTTTATACTGCCCTTTTGCTCAAGAAGCATATTTATTTCCATTCCTACTCACTGTCCTTTTTCTGCTATTGAAAATTTCGGTCTTTAGCTCTAGTTTTAACATTTTCTTGAAATAAAAATTGATAATTATTTCTTTGTGTTGAAAACATCCAAAGAAATATCTACTAACCTGACATCTATTGGGCCAAAATTCAACCTTCTAGTTATATCCCCCAGACCAATTTATCTCCTTCTTTCCCCTTTCTCTTATTTTCTCAGTCTTTTCAACCCATTGGGAATTACTTCTTTTGACTTATTTAAAAAATATTTGTGTATCTAATTAATGCCTGCACCTGCTTCTCACTTCAGCTCTCTTCTTCCCATCTCACTGGGCATCTCTGGATTAGGCCCTCACTCTATCATACTTACAGTATGAACAGTTCTACTCTAGTTACAGTTACTTTATATCCTATGGACTGCTCTTGTTGCCTAATGAATTTTCACCTTTTTTTCCTATTATAATTCATTCAGATATTTGCTCTATATTAACCTAGCATAGATGTATTCCTCTCGTCATTATTCGAAATGGAATTCCATTTCCTTCCAAATTAAGTATTCACTTCTCAAACTAGCATTAAAATCGTTCCCAATACTACTCAGAGATGCTTTTAGAATTACATCACACCTACTCATTAAGTTTCAGCCGAGCATGATTACTGTGTATTCCCCAAATACGCTCTAGACGTTCCCATCCCTGTTTAGTTTCAGAATCTCCACCTAGAACACTCCATTCTAGTTCACCCCTTTGGAAAGCGCTGTCATCCCTTGAGACCTAGCTCCGTGGAGCTATAATCCATAAACATGTTCTTCCTCTCCCAGCCAGAGGCTATTGGATGACCTTCTTCCTTGAATCTGAAAAGCACATTCTTTGTACATCCTTTTTGATGTTAATCTCACTTCAGTGAAGTAATAGATGTCCTATACATTTATTTTTTCACAAACAAGATCAAGGTTTCTTATTGATAGGCATTATATTATAATCATCTTTGCATAGCTAAAGAGCTTAGCATGGTATTCTGCATTTTCTCAGAAACTAATTCATTTATATGGAAGGACATTCAATGTAAAGCATAATTTAAAAAAAAGCTGAAATGCCAAAGTGTCTAAATATATACGAGATATATATATATATATATATATATATATATATACACACACACACACATATCTGTACACCTGATAGAAATGCACCAGAAAATGGAACGGAGCTACATAGTCATGAGGCAAATGAATTCTGAGGAAGTACAAGGTGATGATTATATAACAAAATCTTAACTAATGAAAAGATAAGAAGGCAAAATTTCAGTGAAGTAAATCTTGTCAACTTTGGTTTTAGCAGTGCCATAGATTTCCAAAGCACAGTTCAGCAAAAGAAACTAACTTCTGAACATTTTTTTTTTCTCATTTGAGTAAGACAATACTAAAACATAAAGTCACATAACCATTACATATATATATATATGTTTATGTACGTATGCTTGTATGTATACTTTTTATGATATAATATAAAGGGCAATATCCTGATAAAATATTAAAATGTTGGCAATTCTGGACTTTTAAAAACCAAGGAGTTCTTAAGGAAAGGGTGCTTAGGGTCTGGTCCAAGATGAGTGTCTAAATACGCCCAGTGTGTGGCGTTCCCATGGAGGGAATGAAAATGGGTGAGTAAATATTCACATTTCTTTTTTTTCTCTTAATGTTTTATTAAATCATAACAGTGTACATTAATGCATTTATGTGGTACGATGTGCTGATCATGTATACAGTTTGGAATGCTTACATCAAACTGGGTAACATAGCCTTTCCCTCACTTAACACTTATTATGTGAGGTGAAAGGCTATGATATTCACATTTCACACAGTCTAAGAGAGGACACTGGAATTCCAGAGAGAAGCCACAGGAACCAGGAATGCAGAGGAGAGGAAAGCCAGACACCCTGGCAGGTGAGAGCAGTGGGGAGGAGGAGAAACTTCCCAGGATGGGGGATGCGAGAGAGATCGCTGGGGTCCTACACCTTTGCCAGAGACTTTTAAAATCCTGCTTAGAAAAGAGCCCCCAGACCTTCATGGGCCACCAGACAACACAAGGAGCTGCCTAGAGCCTGCCCCAAAGCGTTGCTGGACCTCACATGAAGGCCAAAGGGCTTTTGAAGCCTGAGCAACTGCAGAGAGTCTCACAGTCTTTTGATGACCCTGAATTCAGTATCACCCTGATACCAAAGCCAGGAAAGGACACAACTACAACAGCATCAACACCCGCACAGAGAAAGGGAAAGTAAAGACAAACATTTCCTACACTCAGTTATGAAAACAATGACTTTCATTTTAGACATTTTACTACAAATTGTGTTATTCATATATTGAAAGTACACAACGTATGTTCAGCATTTGTATTCCCTTTCTCCCACTCTCCCTCTCCCCTCCACTTCCCCTGTCTCCCTCTGGGGGTGAAGCTGAAGCTTTCATGGCTGGGAACTGAAACCCCTGGTCTACACCCTGTGAGGAACCCACGTGTATGACAATGGGAGCCTGGCAAAAACCATGTGAGAAAGCCTGGGAGCTGCCCTTGAGCCTTGTCGTATATGACTGTAGTCTCTGCGACGTTCTGAGACCCTGAGTCAAAACATCCAGCAGTCACGTACCCAAAACCAAGGGAAAAGGGGGGAACCACCATTCTTTGTTACACACCAACAGGTAACTAGACAGACTCCACAGATACATAGAAACTTTACCATTAAACAGAGTTATAGTGAAATTAGTAATATATATCTCTAAAAGAACTTTATTGACTATACTTTTTATTCCCTACATTAATGAACATAATATTTTCAAACTAAACACTTGTACTAGAAAAAATTCAGTTATGTTTGATAAAAGTGATTGCAACCTTTAACCTCTAAAAATGTGATTTCTCTTTGGGTCTTGTAAGATGATAATCTCTGAGAGTTATTATTCTTTTTCTTTAAAATAAAATATTTAAAAATTTTGGTTCTATTACTCTAGTGTTTCTCAAAATATAGATTCCGGGTATGTTTTAATGTTTAGGTGAAGATCAGGAAATATAAAATTTTCAATAGTTGTTTGGGCATAGCAGGAGAGAACTGCAGGTCATACAAAAAAGATTAAATAAAATTTTTCTTCCTAGATCACTTTCTGGTGGTGACTTGAACCTTGTCTTAGGATTTGCTACAGGCCACAGACAGACAAAGATTTTCTTCTCTATGATTTTGAGAATTTTGTTTTTCCTCTCCACTACAGGTTATGGGAATCTTCTGGGTGAGTCAGATCACAGAATGAAAAAATGTCATTTGTGAATAAATATTTATATATAAATTAACATGCTGACATATCTGCCATTATATTGAAGCTTATTCTTTTAAAAAAAAAATAGGAAAGTTAAAAGTACATTTAATTTAATTTTAATAATGACTTTTAAAAATATCTTTAAAATTTTATATTCTTCCTACTAAAACACTAATGAAAAAAGGACAAATGCATACTATATATCAAATAAATAAATCTCGGTACTTTTTTTGTCCTGTAGCAATGGAGATAATTGGCTCCATCAATCTAAATGATACCAGGATACTGAGATTTTATTAATAAGGTCAATATCAGATGATTTATATTTTGTATAATACAGAAACAAATTCTAACTGAATTCATTACATAGAATATTTTTATCTTTTTACAAATAAGAATTATTTTATTATAGGAAAGATTGGCTTTTATATGCTTTAGGTACTTTATGTAAATTCAGAAATGAATAAATGGTGGTATACTGCTTATTACTGAAAATAAAATGAATTATATAAATTTTGTCCAATGTTTCATGCTATGTCCTAAGTTAAATAATTAAACATGAATCTCTTGTGTGTTGTAAATAAGAAATATAAAGATACACATCTGCTTAAATGGCATATATACTGTCTTATATTGTCAGAAAATGAAAGACTTCAGAGGCTGAAAAATTTGGAACAATTGATGATGATAAAGTAATCATTTCAGAAATAAATGTTAGGCCATATTGGAGATGCAGCATTTTCACAACCCTTAAAGTGCCAGGGAAAGAAAAAAGCCTTTTGCAAAATGTTGAACACAGTCTGAGCAACCTGGAAAAGCTTTCAAGTTTTCTACCAGAGATACTTCATTAATGCTGTCAGCGCCAATGTACCCATCCACCACCATCACTGTTAAAAGTCCACTGTGAGGAGGGGAGAGGGGCACAGCCTCCAAGGATTCCTGCTTTGCATCCAAATTGCCTATAAGTAAGTCAGAACAGAAAAATAATTTTTACATTTCTTCCTTTAAAATATCAAGATAAACATAGTCTGTGCCATTATACCTCAATTGCTAGCTCTTCTGCTTCGTTGAGTTTAAATCCAGTTGAATCTCTAGTTTAATCATAGTTTAATCTTTTTCAGCTGAATATATTTTACATCTAAGCGGTTCCACCCAAAATAACGAACACGTGTCAGGCTTCCACACATTTAAAATTCTCTGCCGTTCTTCCGATAGTCAGAAGATTGCTAAATTCTACTGACTCTTTGGAAAATAAACATAATGTTTATTCTTTGTTTTTTGCATATTTTACTTCAAATACAAATTACGAAATTATACAGACTACATGGAAACAATGTGCTCTTTATTTTTGTAAAAGTATAGAATTATTTCTGTGTTGCTACACGTGACTTCACATTTAAGAAGCGTAATCATTTTCTAGAACTAATTCTGAAGTGCGTGCAGTAAAAATTACCTACCAAAAGCTGCCTACAAGAAACTCATTAATGGAT
The DNA here is from genome assembly GCF_000181295.1 of Otolemur garnettii. Lineage (NCBI taxonomy): Eukaryota > Metazoa > Chordata > Mammalia > Primates > Galagidae > Otolemur > Otolemur garnettii. The sequence goes on along the minus strand of NW_003852404.1, from coordinate 28,631,894 downwards.
ATCGCACATAAGTAAATATAAATATATAGTTGGAATAAAACACCCTACTAGGGAGTGCAAGACACAAAGAGATTGGTAGTAACATAAATCTTAAGATTATATGATTGATAAAGAGATTAGAAACTATACTGTAGATGAAACTAAGAGTCCCCAAAACAGACTAGATGGTGTTAGGAAATTTTTTTTTAAGTTTCATGAAAATTGCAAGAAAATCCTCAAATAATTTTCACAATGGCCACTACAATATTAACTAGCTAGTACATCTAGGGAGAAAAAAAGATCATATATTTATGACACCTGTCAGTCTTTAAATACCATAGGAAGGGAGAAACAAGGCCAAATTTTAATAAAACTAAGAAAAGAAATTTTTTAAAGTGTAATAAGGGGATGTTTCTTTAATCATAAAGGAAAAGTTAATGCCAGGGTTTGGTAGAACTCTAAGTGCTTAGAAACAAGCATTACAGGGTTATTTTATTTCAACTGCATTGTCAGTAATCGAGATGTTAGAAGTACTCTCAGCTCCTGACGTGATTTGATAGCTGAAAGTTATTCTGTTCCTTTTAGAGGGCCAGGATCTGTGTATAACGAAATTTCATCTTTGGTGTTCCTGACTGCACATTCTATAATTACTGTATTAAACATCCTCGTGGGCTTCATTTTCTTGCTATCTTCCTAAGTAGGTTGAATAGTTTTTGTGATCTCGTCATGTGATTGGTAATTTATGTTATTTTTGTGGGGATGATTAGCATTGAAATTCTGAACCAGTAATACATTAAGATGTTAAGTTGTTTTAGTACAAATTCTACTTGTTATTCAATTTTCGGAAATGCTTAACAATGTTTACAGATGTTTGTATTTTTAAAATGCTTTCAATTATTTTCTTCAAAAGCCCTGTTAGGATACCCTTTATTCACTAATATAGTTAGGGACTCTGGCAAAAAAAAAAAAAAAAAAAAAAGTAACTCCTAGTTAGTTTCCTTTTGTCAATGGTGAACAGTTCATTTCATGATATTAAATTATAATGAATATAATATCCTTTTATGTTGTTTACCTGTTAATGAATATTTTTTAAAATAAAATTAAATATTAAAAAGCTTGAGAACTGGTATTTATTTGAAAATATAAAGAAAGGTGATTGGAATCAATATCATTTTCCATAGGAAAATCAGAGAAGTTAAATGAATCATCCAAAGCTACATATTTAGATCGCTACAATTCTGAGAAGGTACATAAATTATCCAAAACCACAGATAGGGATAGTTATAATTCTGAAATTAGAAATCTGACTTCTGACTCTTTTTTTTTTATTTTGCATTTATGGGGTACAACATGCTGATTTCATATACAATTTGGAATGCTTTGAACTGTGACTTAAGTAGATCCACTAAACTATCGGTTTCAATTTCTATCTTTCACTCCTAAATTATTGCTCATAGATAATTCTTATACATCATTCTCTATTGATTTTTGAATTTACTTCTATATTTATTTCTCTGAGTCTACAGGGAGGGAATAAAAATACCAGAGAAGAAAAGCAGGGTTTAGGTCCTCTCACTCTCAGCCTCTTCCATTGGTCCGCAAGCGAAAAATAAGCCCTGTCCTAAAACACTGCTGACATCCTGCGGTAGACAGACCTCTCACTACGGAGACAGTAGGAACATTGACACAATCAAGGAAAACCAGAACTATGGCATCCACTATCTTTACACTTTCCCCCAATCCCTGCTCTACTATGATATTTGTTCTGTCTCTTTCTACCCTTTCCCTAAGATGAAGACCAAAGATTTCCTTTATTATCTGTCATTTTTTACACTCATCTCCCTTCCACAAGGACAGAGATGGAAAACATGAGCCACAGGCCTACTTTTCTTAGTACTTTTGAAAAAAAAGATAACAAAATGGCGTGCATGCAAGGCCCCGGGAATGAACGTGTATATTGCTGATTCTTTAATCTTCTTTATTCCTTCTGGTTTTTTACCTCCTAAAGTCAATTAATTATTCTCTCTTTTTTGTGGGTGTGTTCTCTTCTCTTTTTACTCTTGATTTCTACTTTTGTCTCTTCTCTGCTCTTACTTCTCCTAATGAAAAGTAGACCCTCAAGACATCCCAATGAAGTTTAGTACTTTGTAAGGCAATAAGCCCAAGAATAAGTAACCCCAGTTTGAAAGTGAATGAGAAGCAGTTTGACAATTAGCATCAAGTCATGGAAAGTTGGATGTAAAATGTAAGGTAATTCAATAGCTCACTGAAAATTGAATATATATCACTATCAAATGATACCCCAGGTGACAGGAATAAAGTGGATATGCTCTTCTCTTACACTTAACATTGTCAAAATAAATTTTTAAAAAATGCACTTTCATATAATATGTACAAGAAGTCAGAGAAAAAAAAACACACAGGTAGCTAGCTAGGAATTATTTAAGGGATCTTCTACTTCATTCCATCATTTGAAAACTAAGACGTAAATTCTGGAGTTGGGCATTTGCAAACATAATTTGTGCAGCTGATCTCAGAGACACTGATTTTTGTCAGACTCAGACCTTTCCAACAGCCATATGGGAAAATATAGGAATATGTATCCATTATGAAATCTCTTAGAATTCGTACCTAATCCAAGACTCCTAGAAATTCTGCATTTATATCAACTCTTCTGACTAAGCCATCTAGCAAAGACTGGCTCCAGTAACTTCCTATCCCAATTCTTACCAAAGTGTTTTCCTATCACAGAATTGTTATCTGACTCCCTAGTGACTATTTCATAAGTACCAAATTCATTAAGGATCTCTATGAGGCACTGACACTATCGTCAGCCTCATCCACAGGAATACACTATGATCTAGTTTCAGATTTAAGAACCATATTAAATACATTATGGTCTTCTTTTGTGTTTGTGTTCAGAATTTTTTAATTTGATATTCTCTATTTTCTCTAGCTAGCTAGTTATAATAATTACTACACATTATTTTTATCTCCATTTAAAATGGCAACATTCATATAAAGCTCTCCCTGAAACTTAAACTCCACATCCTTTACACACCTCTACGTTATTACTATCACATTTATATTAAATGATTTCTTCATATGTCTCTAGTATGTGCTAGACTAAGGGCTGTCAGAGAAACATGGACATTGGCCCATGTGTGCTTCTCTCTCTTTATAAGTAAAGTTTTTATTTATTTATTTACTTTGAGACAGAGTCTCACTATGTTGCCCTCCATAGAGTGCTGTGGCATCACAGCTCACAGCAACCTCCAACTCTTGGCCTTAAGCGATTCTCTGGCCTCAGCCTCCAAAGTAGCTGGGACTACAGGCGCCCACCACAACACCAGGCTATTTTTTTTTATTGCAGTTATCGTTGTTGTTTTAGGTGGCCGGGCTGGGTTTGAACCCACCAGTTTTGGTGTATATGGCTGGCACCATAACCACTGTGCGACACTCACCAAGCCATAAATAGAGTTTTATTAGAACACAGATACACTCATTTATTTACATATTGTCTTCTATGCACGATGAGTGGTTGCCATGAGGACTGTGTGTTTCACAACCCTGAAATACTCCCTCTTTGTCATCTGTACGGGAAAAGTTTCATGACCTCACACTAGCCCATGGAATTCTTAAATAAGATAGTCTATGTCATATCCATCTTTTTGTATACATATGCTTTCATTGTACCTGAGTTGGGGATAAAAGATGTTTCTAAATGAATGTGTATTTTTGAGATGTTTCTATTTATTATTTATTTTTGTATGTTGTTTATAAAATAAATGAGGGAATTGATTATTTTCAATAACTCTAATATATAGGTTGTACCAGTTATGTACCTAATAAGTAAGAATGGATTTGGCGAAGCTTTCATATCTAAGCAACACCTTATTAGACACTAATTGACTGACGGAAATTCCTTCAGGTATAGTCAATACAGAAATGTTCAATGGTCAAGATAAAGTAAAGAAATTAGTTTGCCAATTTCAGAAACACTAGAGGACATCCGAATATAAACAAAGTAGACTAATTAAAACAGTGGCATGGGTGATTTCTTTTTTATATTTCATCTTTTACATGTGATATTATTAAAAGAGGCACTTTAAAAGTATTAATAATTCATCAATACTGACTTTCAAATATAATGGTGAAAAATGAGATTATATGTCCCAATATGTATATATTAGCTGGCATTCGGTAAATATTATTACCACCTTGCATGAAGTTTAATTAAATAGAGGATAATCAAGCCAGCCATGCTTTTCTATTTTTGACCATGTTCTTGGCATTTATTCTGAAGATAGCACCAGATGCCTAAGTATAGGAATTGCATTTCAGAAAATTACATTTCTAGTATTTTAATCTTTATCCAAAATAAAATAAGTCATATATTTAACTGTGATTCAAAGAAAAACATTTCCAACCTTTTATGTATTTCTTTTATTATTTTTTTCACACACCACTAGGAGAAAAAGAACTATTTTGATGTTTTCCTCCAGATTTGCAGACAATCTCTCTGACAGTGAATGTGATCTAAGGTTCTGTGGTTCAAACATTCAATGTAGTTTCCAAAGCATTTTCCCCACTGGGTACACACAAAATATGCCCTTTGATTATAATCTTCAGCCTCCTTCTCTACAGCCTGTCCCTGTTCATAACTCTTGTGAGCTCAGAGTCAGCTCCAAGTTTGTTTTTAAGCAGAGAGTGTCCCTGAAAGCTGCATGCAATGTTGATCTGCTGCCTGCTTCGATTTCACAGCTATCCAGCTATGCCACATTGTTTGTGTCTGTGTTTTGGTCAAGTCTTAAAAGCATTTCTTTCCCTGTGACTGTTTGCAATTATTTCTGTTGGCCATACATCTGTACATACTAGTAGGAAAGCATTCTCTTTCTTTTTTATTAATAGAGCTGCAATTAGAATTAATATTAGACTCCCACTCAGTTAAAATCCCCTAAGAAAAGACTTTTAGTGGTGAAATCATAATTGAATCCCATTTTAAGTTGAGAAATTAAAAATTTATTGCTAAACCACTCAGAGTTGGTAATTGAAAAATAAAGCATACAATTCCATTAAGAAAGACTGAAAAATAATAAAAGCACCCACATCCAAGGCCAAACCAAATCAGGTCAGTGAAAACTAGACATGGAAAAAGAAAAACCTGAGTATTTGTGTTAGATCCTAAGAACCATTTGATCTGCCTCTTGGTAAAACAGTATTTTTATTCTATCTCTGGACTTCATGTTCACAGACAGTGATACTGGCACATCATCATGAACACACAAAATGCTGCTATATTAATTGTCTGGTGTGTTTGTCTTTATCTGTTTACCCTGGAATCTAGTCTTCTGTCTGGGACCCACAACATAAAATCAAATAACATAACAAAGAGAACTAGGGGGAAACTTCTTTTTTCACAGTCAGTATATAACGAAGGCAAAGGTCCACTCTGTTTACTGAAGATAGTCAAGCTACAATGCCATCTTTCTTTTCTTATTATTACAAATTTTATTAAAATTTTTATAAATTTCATTACAAAACAGTAAGGGGATACAAATGTTCATTCATGTGAATTGGATAACTCTGAAATCAGGACTTTTAGTGTAGTCACCAGAATAACATACATAGCAACGAGCAGGTCAGTTTTTATTCCTCACCACCCCACCTTCCCACCACTTGATTCCAATGTCCTTTATACAACTTTATGACCACATGTGCCCATCCTTTAGCTTCCATTTATTTGTGAGAACATGTGGTGTTTGTTTTTTCATTCCTGTGGGATAATGTCCTCTAGTTCTTTCCAAGTTGCTGCAAATGACATTATTTCAATCCTTTTTATGGTTGAGCAGTATTTTGAAATGTGCCATCTTTTAATTCCATTAGCCATGCTCCATGAGGCAAACTACAGCCAGAGGCCCAGCTGTCTCTTTTTGTAAATAAAGTTTTATCGGAACACAGCTATACCCATCATTTTGCTATTCTGTGTGTGTAGGGGGAGGAGGGCTGGCTACTTTCCTGCTAAAATAGCAGTACTGATTAGTTATGACAAAAACTATAAGGCCAGGAAGCCTAAAATATTTCTAAGTGTCCTTTTTAGAAAAACTTTTATAATTGCTGCTCCAGAATCTGAGAGTGGTACAAATCAGATGTTCTGTTATCTCTGATTATCAAGGGCATTAGAAATATAAGCGTTCCAGGTACTTAATCTAGGACCTATAAATTTATCATTTTCATGGATCTTTGTTTCCCATGATACAAGACCAACAGAATATTGAGCTTTAGACCAGAGTATTCGAATACCCATTAGTAATTGTAACTTGGATGTACCAAATCGTCACATCTCTACTTCACCCTATAGTCAGTCCACATTGCTGCCAGAGAAAGCTTTTGAAAAGACATAATTATTCATGGATGTCTTAGAACTACTTAAAATCCATAAACATCATCCTATAACAGTTAAGGCAAAATCAAACTACTTAACATGGCTTTAAATAATCTTCATTAAATGGATTAAATCTAGAATCCCCCTAGCTACCTGGAATTGCTCTACCTGGACTTCTAGTAGGTTGCCCCTTTTCTCGACCTTTATCTAGCTAAAAGACCACTCATTCAAAGAGCCAGCTCAGATATTATCATACTAGGAAAATGCCCTTCTTTTCCCCAGACCCCCTAATCTCGGTGAAGTATCCCAAATATCTGCCTCAGAGGCACCCCAACTTTATCCCTGCCATGGTAACATGACTTTGCATTGTAATTCCTTACTTACTTTTCTCAATTATGTTCTGAAAGGTAAGCTTCTTAAGAACAGGTGCCGTATTTTATTTTGCATTTCCAGTTCCTAAGTTCTTGAAATAAACAAAACGTACTCCTTGATTATTGAATGAACAAAGAAAGCTGAGTTTTCTTTGGAAAAAAACATGAAGTACTAGTAGAAAAAGAATACATGGGTCATTATGAAAGTTTTGAGATACACAAAAATAAAAAAAAACATAAAATCTGCTCAGACGGAAACAAATCAAGCTCTCTCAGCAATTCCAGTAAGCGCAGCAAGTTGAAATTCGCATGGGTGAATCTGGAAGACCACTGTTGACTGTATTTCTTAGAAGGGAAATAACACAGCCTGTCTCAAAACCTTCACAGCAACCACTAATAAAAAGAAGTGTGGAATGAGAAAAGTTATTTTTGTTTTGTGTGGTAACTAAAAAAAAGTCTCTTTGCTTTCGGTCTTCTATAACCAGAACTCTTAATTAGTTTAGGCAAATTTTAAAATAATTTAAAAAAATATTGGCTAGTTGAAAAAATTTCTAACTTTTTCATATTTATTAACAATCAATAATTTAATTACACAAGATAGTGCATTATGGCAGCAAAACTTCATGGACGAAGATAAACTGGCAACTAAAAATAAAATTTTTACCTATCTACAAATATTATGAATATTATTACTAGAGACCTCTATTTTTTGAATTTTGAAGCTATAATTATGGTTCACACATCCAAATTAACTTATTTTGTACATTTCAGAGATGAGAAAGTTACATACATCGGGCAATTAAATCATCTATTCCAAGGCCATAAGGTAAGTAATAACATTTTAAATACATAAATTCCCATTTCCTTTCAGGGTTAATGCTTAAAAACAGAATATTAGTTATTATTTTTTTTTACAAAGTTTTCAACTGTAAGGTAATAATTATTTATGTAATATATCAAAGAGTTGAGCGATACTAGGTAAGAAATGTGTATGTCATAGCCGAAAATTCATAAAAACTTTTTTTTTTTAAGTAGTTACATTTGTGACAGATTGGTAATAATGAAATGAGCTAACTCTGGCTGCCTAACAGATTGCAACAAAAGACTGCTTCCAAAAATGATTCCATTTTTACTATCTGATCCTTATCTTTTACCAAATATGGTAAATTTTCTATCTTAGCCATCTAATATTTTCAATGCCTTAAGTACTTTTCTAGCTTAGCCTCAAAAGATGTAATATCTTTGAAAAAAGCACCTCATCTTTGAAAAATCCAAGTAACTTAGATCACTGTGGCAAAGCACATTATTTACCTCTTAACAAATAAAAATCTTGTATGTTTTTGATTAACTCTTAGAAATCACATAACTCCATATTTAATAATCACAGAATGACAGAAAATTGAAACTGCAAAGAAATGATTGTAATAAAAAATTAAAGCTTTTTTTTTTTTTTTTTTTTTTTTTTTGGTATTTGGCCCTGTTCTTCCAGCTACTGAGAAATGTGGGTAACAGGTGCATCCTTGTCATGATAAATGTCCTCAAAGAAAAGCCAAGTAAAACCATTCCTTACAAATTGTCCCAGTGACTATGTACATGGACTCTTTAATCTGTTCACTGGATAGTTGTTAGGAAGTCTAACTTGAAAAGAAATGAAAAGGAAAGACAAAAACATAAGTACATGCTCTAACAAGTTGTTCTGTAAACAACCTGTTGTTCTCTAACTAACCAATAGTAATAAAAACACAGGATCACAGGATTCTTTTTTTTATTTTTGAGATACAGTCTCACTCTCTTGCCCTGGATAGATAGCCATGGTATCATCATAGCTCACAAAAACCTCAAACTCGTGTGCTCAAGGGATCCTCTGGCCTCAGCTTCCCCAGTAGCTGGGACTACAGGCACCCCCCAAAATGCCTGGCTAGTTTTTCTTTATTCAGTGGAGATGGTTTCCCACTCTTGCTCAGTCTGGTCTTGAACTCCTGAGCTCGAGCAATCTTCCCATCTTGGCCTCCCAGAGTGCTCGGATTACAGAAAGATGTTTGATAATTGGTCGGTCAATTCTTTTGAATGAATCTGTATGCTTCTATAATATACCTGCTTATGATTATAATGGGTAGTAAAGTAAAACTGACTCTAATTCTGATCTTTGTAAAACTAACTGGACAAGTTTAAGGGTGTGGAAAATTCCTCTGTACCATCACTCACAGAAATACACCCCTAGTGCGCAGCAAGAGATGGCAACCTTGAAGAACACCAAGAGGTATAGCAGTGGGACACTTTCAGGAAAGAAACCATTCTGGCGGAAAGAATGGTGTACACATATAGCAGAAACATACAAAAGGGGGCGAAGAACATGGCCAGAAGAGATATTTCTGATACACACAATAATTAGTAGAAAAGTACAACAAAAATGTTTAGAAATGACGTTGCTGTGAATAAAAATACCAGATCAAGCACTTCATACCAAGAAAAAAGATTCTAAGGCCCTAACAACACAATATATGTCAGAATGCAGAAAAATTTTCAAAAGTATTGGTTCACCTGACAAATAACTATTAATCACAAAAGTCACCCCCAATTTTCCTTGGCTAGATTAAATAAAATACCAGCAAAATATTTAGCAGTTTTAATTCAATTGAGTTTTCCTGCATCTATTAAACAAATATTTGAAGGCACTTGACTATTTCAAATCTGTGTACAGGTGCACATGCATGTATCAAGGAGGGATTGAAAATATATAATTTTTTAAATTTCGTATAAAATAATTTGTGTCTAAAGAGAAAACTTGTTCAAATGTCTCAGAAATATTAATGTGTCCATTACTTAATATGAATTTCCTTCACAAATGTGTATCAACAGCATTTTCACTGAGAAGAATTTCATGTCTTGGATCTTATGGTATAACAAATTTGACCTCTTATTTTTAAACACATCTGTGAGAAAAATAGTTGTTATTGTCTGTAGAGATAGGAGAAGAGACATTCAGATCAACAAATGGCCATCCCTAGATGAACAAGAAAAATAACTTGCCTTCATCTTTGAACCTATTTTTATTATTGTGAGAAATAAAATAAAGTTGTTAAAAAAATAAGGTCATGCATTTAGGATGTTGTAAGCTGTTACAGTTAAACCAAGAGACACAGAGAGAGAATAGATAAAATCAGACAGATAAAATAGAAAACAATCAGGGTAAATAAAGTATTAAAAATTGAATATTTCTGTCACAGAAAACACGTAAGTTTTGATATGAACTAAAAAATTCCAAAAACCCCTTTTTTGATTCTAAATAAACAGAGAGAGAGAAAGAAAATGAGCAAGGGATGCGAAATGGCCAATTACAAGAAGTAGAAATACAGACAGATCGTCCTAAAGAGTAATCTTTTTTATTCAACTTGATTTGTTACTTAAGTTTTAAAACTTCAAAGACAAAGTGCTCTGATTGTGACAATAAGCATATCCACAATGTCTCTTATTTTGTGGGTAGAAAATAAAAAGAAATGCATTGTCTGTGAATTATAATCAAATCATTACAAAATGAATCCTTTGTAAAGCCAAATTTCACCAATGAAGCCATTAATTTTGATTTTTCATGGACAATATCACCTGAGTGGCTAACCATGAATACAAAGTTTATACACACACACACAGAGACATACCCAGACACACACGTACATATCCACATATGGCTATGTGTGTACACACACATACACATATAAAAGAAAGTATTTAGACAAAGCAACCAAAGATTAAGAAAATAAGTGCATTTTTCTCAGAAAACTGATACAAGTTGAACAAAAATTTTATTCAATTGTGGCATAAGGCTTTATAACTTTCTTAATTTTGAGATTTCTCTAATCAACTTTTATTTTTTATTTAACAATTTATATGAAAATACACAAGTATTAAAAGTCATCCTGATAAAATATTTCATGTAGAAAAGTATTAGCATACAGCTGGACACAGTGGCTCACACTTACAATCCTAGTACCCTGGAAGGCCAATGTGTAAAGATCTTTTGAGTGAGTTTGGAGTTCAAGACCAGCCTGAACAAAAGCCAGACCCTGTCTCTACTAAAAATAGAAAAACATTAGCCAGGCATTGTGGTGGACACCTATAGTCAAGTCTATCTGGGAGGCTGAGGAAAGAGGATCCCTTGAGCCCAGGAATTTGAGGTTGCTATAACTTAGGCTGATGCTGTGGCCCTCTAGCCTGAGCAACAGAGTGAGACTCTGTCTAAAGAAAAGAAAACAACATATCAGCATATCAGTGACCTTAGAATTTGTGAATCAGTTTGCATGTGAACAAAGGAAAGGACTTATGCTCTGTAGCTTTAAAAGATGAGAAATAGAAATAACTGTTAGAAATTATATTAAAACAGCAAAAGTACTCATCAGTCTCTGTAGAATGTGTAAGATCCCAATCATGGTAAACATCAGTGCTTAAGTTTGATGTCATTATTTCAGTAAATTGTACAAGAGATTTGTACATGCTATAGGAGTTGGAACTCTTTGGTTCTTAAGGTCTCTGTCAATTTTAAGATGTCTTAGTTATATTCCAGATTAAAAGGAAACACTACACAATCATCCCTGTACAAACATATTTCAGAATCACTCTTGTTCAAATACATGATTGAGAAATTCTTTATTCTTCACAGATACCATATTTGCAAATTTGCCTAGTGGCTAAAATTTATTTCTAACCCTAAAATCTCTACACTCATGCTTTCATGGTCATTAGCAAACATGTTCAGAGGACTAAAACATTGAGTTGCCCTGATACGCTTATTCCCAGCTGTGGTCCAACGAGGCAATGCTCTGCTCTGCCTTCTTGTTCAAGTTTTCATACTTTAAACAAGTATCCTTTTCAAGGTCTATTGAGAGCTACATTTTTTTTTTCATTTTGGTGTCTTATGGAAATGATTTCAGTGCCCCAAGCATAGTGCATAAGTACTTTCTGGTGTTCCTAACATCTAAATCAAATAAATAAATAAATAAATAAATAAATATGAGAAATACTTGTGTTAGACAACCTCTGTTTAGGTAAGAGTTCTGCTGGATTTGGCATGAGCTCTAAGTTAATGCATCAAATATCTATATTAAATATGGTGTCTTCAAAGACACATAAAACTAATATACTGATGGTTGACAATAATGTTGTGATCAGAATGGTTCACAGGATTTTAATCCTGTATTTTCCCAAGGAGAAAAGGTTCAGATCAACATTTCTGAGACTTTACAGAACATGATAAGAATTGACTGAATTTCCCATTAAAGTAATATTGCATCCATAAGTCTCTCCAAAGATGCCTGTAGTCACAAAGAGGAAAGACTCTAGTTTAAAATTAGCTTCAGAAATGAAAATCTTATGGCTTGGTCTTCTTCCTGCATTCTCTGTCAATCTGTGATAATGTGATCATGTTTACAGAAAGTTTTTGACCTATGTGATGGAAAATCTTGCCCTTCTCCAGATACATGCATAACTTTCTATATCTCTTCCCACAGTATCAGATCAAATAGGGGGGAGAACATCTAGAAAAAAAAATATTGTAACCAATGAAGTATTTTATTTCTGCATTCACTTCCGTTTAATGAAAGCTGTAACTAGTAGTCAACCAGGTGGCTCTTTATTAGTGCCAAATTGAGATCGGCAAATCTGAGCCTCTGGCTGCCTGCCTCTGATCACAGAGGAAAACATGCTCTGCTCCATGTATATTCTGTAAACCTCCAAGCCAAACTTTTTATAAGGCAGTTACCAAGGTTGAAAAATCCAAAGAGTTGCTGAACAATTGTTATCACAAGTTGTAATACTCAAAATTTAATGTATATGTTTCCAGAGCTGCATGATAGTCAAATCCACACACTTGCTGCATTATGAACATTAAAAAAAAAATTTCACTCTTTGTATTATGATCAATAGTTGTGTAGCTTCCGAGGTTTTTTCCTCAATGTCTGCCCCTTCCTGTTAGATATTTATTTTAGTTTTGGGCTTCAAACATTAAAATAAGAACATCAGGACCTTAAAATTGGATGGGAAATTTTTTGCTCCAAATAAAATATTTTCTATATTAAGCTGGCAGCAAAACCTTTTGTGCAATTAAACCAGGGGGGTATATATGAATGCAAAATTAAGTTTATAAAGCCATTCTAATCAAAAGACAACTTTTAGAAGATCACTCTCCTAGACCAGATATCACAAATAATTTGTCTAAGATTATCTGAACCTCATAAAGAATAGCTTACTATACTTCAAGTAGATTCAAAATCAACTTTCATGGGAAATAGCAGATAAAGAAGGATTGGTTCGATTTTATTTTTATTATAAAACCTATATGTTGCCTTTTCATATAAAGAACAAATTAAGAAGATATAATCTGCTCGCAAAAACATAGAACCCAACAAAATCAAATAAAGTGATTGCTTGCAGTTTTACTTGAGAAAAAATTAACTCCACAAATAACATAAACTAATCAGGATGACAGTCAAAGAAATGATTTTCAGAATAGTCTTTCCTCAGCACCAGCTTGCTGCGCTTAACAGTAGCTCTATCTTTAGTCATAGCTTACTTGGATTATTACCAAAGAAAATGAACCCAAATCACCCATATCATTATTACCGAGGAGAACCACATTTTATTCTATATTCCAATAAATCCACTTGGAAAACTGGCAGGGTTGTTTTGAGACATTCAGATATAACATTATATTTGATAGTATTTAAAACCATAAGACAAAATAACTACAGGCATGTTAATCAGCTTCAGATATTTTTGAATAATAATATATAAAATACCTATAAAATCACAACAATGTATAAAAGAGAAAAATTCATTTATTTAAAATCATTTTACGTATTTTTTTCTTTTCATAAGAAATAGCCAATATGGTCTCAAAATTCACAGAACATGAGAAAGATAAGCTTGTCTTTTCTATGTTGTAAAATACTCACTACAGCTTTTAAATAAATTGCAAGGGAAATACAATTGTTTAGTAATGCATGTTAATTCATAAACTAGTGGAAAAATTATTTCAAAAATTAAGATATTTGTAAACTCACATCATTGGAGAGATTTAGAGTCATTGACATCTAAGAACACATAATAGGAATCTTGGGATGACAAAGAGAGTGACACTCCTTAACAAAGCAGAGGAGGTCGAACATGAGTACATGGGTCTCAGTTCAATAAAAGATTTGGAAATCTGACCCAGGAGACAGTAAAATAATTTCAAGTTTTATTGAACAAATCAGAGAAAATCACTGGCATAAAGCACCTTCTAAATAGTGTTGAGATAGGATTTTTCAGTGCTATTTCTCTAATTAGATTCCAGGACAGAGTTTTGCTACATGGTTCTGATCTGGAGTCATGCTATTATCCAAATAATGCTATAAGAACTCTTTTGCTATCTGTAGACAATACTGGGGTTGAGAAACATTTTTTTTCTGTGTTTTTCTATAAGAGTTTCATCTAAACATTTTCTCAAAGCAAATTATTTCTTTGTGTTTTTTTTTCTTCTGAATTAATTCAACATATTTGTAAGGAATCCTGGAGCACCATAAGTTTATTCAAATGTTTTTAGTGAACCTAATCTACAGGATGTTGCTGGAGTATTTCTTGTTTTTTTTTTTTTTTTTTTGATGACGTATCTTATCTTTTTTTTTTTTTTGCTGGAGTATTTTTAATGACATTGATTTTTGTAAATTTTCTTATTAATTTAGAAAACAGTGATATTAGATGAATTGGCTACACTTCTAAAACAAATTAATGAATAAAGTCAAAATAAATTATGGCATAATGTGCCTTTTATTAAAAAAACAAAGCATATAAAGACATGAATAAATTACACAAAGCATGACTTTAATGAATAAGGGAAAATGCATAATAATTTTTACCATTAAAGCCATTGAATTAGTAACCTAGTGTTAAAAAGCATATAAAAGTGTAAAGGAAGCAAATAACTAGATAAGGCTATCAAGATACAGTCCCTATTTTCATAGTATAATTCAGACAAGTCCAGAATAGCTGATAATATAATGCATACTATAATGAAGTAATTCTATACAAATAAATTAATTATAAAGTGAAGCACAGATTAGGAGAATTAATCACACTAATATTTATGAACCACACCATGGTTTCCTTATAGGTATAATTTAAGCATTAATAAGGCAATTTAACTTAATACTAATGCCTGTTCTTTGCTACTGTTTAATTCCAGTGAAAACAAGTTTTATATCTAATTTAGAATATAAAAATGCTTCACTTTTCTTTTACATTTTTAAAACTTTTTAATTTAAATAAGTTTCATTTAATCCACATTTCATCTGAAACCTTGGGTACATAAAATAAACAATAACAGCAGAAAGGTTTGGGAGGCTGCTAAGTGTCAGATTTTGCTTGACCTGAATAATCCTGTACATTTATCTGTCCACATCATTAGTAATTAACTGAGACAATAGCTTACAGCTTCAAGAGGAAGAGTCACAAGAGTTTTATTAGTTTACTCAGTTTTCCTTTTGAGACCCAACACGCATGGAAAACCTATCACTTAATCAGTCCAAAACAAATATCAAAAAAACAGAAATCTTCCTATAATACTAAAACTTTGGGAGGCCAAGGCAGGAGTATCACTTGAGCTCAGGAGTTGGAGACCAGCCTGAGCAAGAATCAGATGCTGTCCCTACTAAAAATAGAAAACTTAGCTGAGTATGCTGGCCCATGCTTGTAGTTCCAGCTACATGGGAGGCTGAGGTAGGAGGATTGCCTGAGCCCAAGAGTTTAAGGTTACAGTGAGCCAGGTGGAAGGCCATAGCACTGTAGCCTGGGTGCTCTGTCTTTGACCAAAAAAAGGAAGGGAGGGAGGAAAGAAGGAATGAAGGGAGTGAGGAAGGGAAGGAGGTAGGTAGGAAGGAAGGAAGGAAGGAATCTCATCACAGAATAAACTGGAAATCAGGCATATGTTCTCAACATCTCTGAACTTTCAGCCATCTTTGACAAGTCCTAAATAATGTATACAGAAGCTACTTTCATAATTACTACTATAGAAGAAGTAAAGTTCGACATGTTAAAAGCCAGTTGTAGAAATGGGAAGCCAGAGGAGTGATCAGATACTGTTAGCAATCATGGAAAGAAATCAAATCATATTAATCTCTTTCATAAGCCAAATGCTTAGGCACTACCTATAATCTCCAGCAATTGCCTAAGGTATGTACTATCTTCTCCTTATATAGAAGCAACAGCTGAAGCGTGAATGGATTAAGCAACTAAATTTACACATCGTTAGGATTCAAATCCAGGTCTTATCAAATCCAAATCCAAGTTTCTTTTCATTTTAGTGCAGTTGCATTTGAGTTATATAGAGCCCCATTAGTGAAAATACCCTCTTACTCCCAAATTTTGAAATTATATTAACCCCTCAGATTATAAAATTTGGTAAATTTGCATGATCTCAATGGTAGTAGACTGAGTTAATCCTAAGCCGTATTGCTCTGTATTTCTGCTTTATCTGGCTGACAAATATGCCTTTGACCCTCCATCAGAGTCACTTCTGAATTGCACTGGTTTGAAACTGTGGCAGGTCTCCTGCAGCATACCATTCTTTTGAGCGGGACTAGCTCAGACCATGCTGCTTGGTGGTTATTTACATGCTTCATTTAGAAAGATTAAAAAGTTACGAGAGGATGAATGGTTGGATGTAGACTCTTCTACACTCCAAATTGATTTTAAAAGTTTTACATATATCCAAAAATAATAATACACTAAGTTTATTACATCATCTCCTACATATTTAATGTTCTGGTAATGTTAAAGTAGGAAAACATAGTATAATATTTAATGTAACTTATAATATCAACTAAGCCAAAAATAAGACAAAGAAAATGCTCAATTTTATGTGTAAATTTATTAGGGATTGGGACGATTTTTATCTAACTTGCTGTTTACCTTCGGACACAGAAATCTTGATTGAAATTAAGCTTTTAAGTGTGCCTTTTAATAAACGATCACATATAAATCACATTTGCAAATACTGAGGTTTGTTATAAAAATAGCCTAAATACACTTATTCAAAATATCAGTAAAAAGCATAACAAATTAAACTGCTCTTATCATAATATACACAATATTGACACTTGAGGTAAGGAATTTTAAAAATGGGTGAAAATATATTTATTAGGATGTATTTATAGAGATCTTGGCAGACACTCTTCAAACTTAGAGAGTTAGAAGTGGATAAGCAATTTCTGTGCCAAATTCCTTCAAAACTGTTACACACTCCAATATAGTGTACATGACAAGCTGAAGTGTTGAAAGGAAGCCGTTTGAATTATCTAAGCACAAAAAAAGGCATCTGGAAAATTACCTAACAACTGAAACATCCTATTCACATTTTCTGGAATCTCATAATGTTGAAAGGATGTTCGGCAGGTCCTGAGTTTACACTAATTTGCAAGCTTTTGAGCGAGCATAACGATTTCAAAGAATAGGTACTATTTTGTGGGGATATCACTAATGAAATATGATTTTAACAGAAGAAAAAGAATTTTAACCCTAATTTCGTTACTTTTGTGTTACAATTCCTGTTATAACATTAATATTTAGTGTCACGTTAAAATGCATTTAGAGGTAACAGTGGGAAACAGGGTCATAGTGCATTCTTTGTTCTGGTCCCTAAGGCTATGGAGCACGGATTGAGCTAAATAAAGCATCCTAACTTCTTTTAGAACATTTCTGAAAGCAAAAAATGACAGTTTATATCAGCCGGTGAGCTTCTCATAATGGCTTTGAGATTTTAACTTCAGGAAGCTGAAGTCAAGGTGTTTTCTATGGAAAACTCACAGCTTTATGACTTTCTGCTTTTCCTTCTAAGGGTGCACTGACCACCATGGTGTTGTTCAGAACCTACTCTTTAAAGCTGACCTTGAAGTATTCACAAATAGGGCCTACAGAATCTTGACCTTAACTGCTACCCATAGTTGCTCCCCACATTTTACTATCTCTTTCTTTCAGTGTTTCTTTTCCTCTGTCCAAAAATCTCCATATGATGACAAAGCCATTATTGCTTTAGCCATTAAGGTGGCTTCTGTTACTTGACCACAGCAGCAAGCATTGAAACATTTTAGCTAATACACTAAATCCTGTATGTCATTGTAGGTAACTATAGTGGCCATGCACATTCCCATTTTTCTTTTGCTAAAAAATTACCTTTCTTTTAGGAATTCCCTGAGTCCCGCATGGTGATGATAGATAGATCCACCCCTAGAAATAGTGACAGAATATTGAATGGGTTCACGACAGTAGTCCCTCATTAAAGGTGCCAGCAGATATTTTTTTCTCCCAAGCTAGTTTGTTTTTGGTTTCTGTCATGTGCAAATAAATAGTAAGGGAATTCCTAGTGTCACTGAAATTATCAAACCATACTTCCAAGATCAACAACATTCAACATCCGATCAAAATTTGGGAATCAACTTTAATTACAGGGCATGAAACCCACTACCTGAAGAGTTTGCACTTTTCTACCTCCGTCTCTAACACAAACTCTCATATGCTTCCTACCTGTTGTCACAATAGAGTAAATTTGGGTTTTTCCCCCTTTTTGGGTCACCTCTGAGGTATTAGCGGCCATGGTGTTGAAACTGTGGGCCCCTGGATGACAGATGGAGTCACACAGATTAGCAGCAGCCTGTATAAAATATTATGAGGTACCAAAAGTTTCCAAGTATTGGCTCTATCCAGATACCAAAAAGGAGAATTCTTTTTACGAAAGATTCATTTCTATATATTAAGTAGCATTTCCTAAAGGCCCTATATTTAATGTAAATTCTACAAACAAGGATGAAGCAGGCAGACTAGTTTTAATAAACTTTATTTTTAGAACAGCTTTAAGTTTCCAACAATATTGAGGTACTAGGTTCCCTCTCTACCCTCTGCCCCAACACACGTCGAGTTTCCCCCCATTATCAACATCCTCCACTAGATACAGTTGCTACAATTGATGGATCTACAGCGGCCAGTGATTACCCATAGTCTACAGGTTGACATTAAGTTTTACTCCCAGGGTTAATCATTCTATGGTTTAGGCACATGCATAATGACAAGCATCAGCATTATTAAGAACATGTAAAATATTAGTGTTCACTGCACTAAATATCTTCTGTGCTCTGCTTATTTACTGCCATTATGGCTTTGCCTTTTCTCGAATGTCATATGATTGGAATTGTACAAATGTAGCCTTTTCATAGGGCTTCTTTCACTCAATAATATGCATTTAAGTTTCCTCCATGTCTTTTCATGGCTTAGTAGCTCATCTCTTTTTAATGCTGAATAATATGTCATTATCTTTATGGACCAGAGTTTATCCTTTCCCCTACTAAAAGATAACTTGGTAGCTTCCAAGTTTTCATAATTGTGAATAAAACTGCTATAAATATCCATGCACCGGTTTCTGTGTGGACATAAGTTTTCATGCCCTTTCGGTAAATGCCAAGTGTGACTGCTGGATTGCATGCTTAGAATATGTTTAGTTTTCTAAGAAAACTGCTAGTCTGGCAAAGTGGCTGTTCCATTTTGCATTCCCACCAGCAATGAATGTGAGTGAGTTCCTCCTACATAATCCTTGTCAGCATTTGGTGTCGTCAGTCTCTGGATTTTGCCCATTCTAATAGGTACATAGGAGACTTTTTTTTTCTGTCTCTCTAGGATTTTGTTTTACAAGTTGCCTTATGGTATGGCAAGGATCATGATAGCCTTAATAAGACAGAGGGTCATCCAGACAAATACTACAAATGCACTTTGCTTTTTTACTATTTTGCCTCTAGCTCATTTCCACGATAGGCCTAGTGTATAAGGGTGCTGTCAACCCAGGAGGGGCTGTGGACTCTGAACATACTTCATGTCCCAGAATGGCCCAGTAATTTTTAACTTCTGGTCCAATATTTTTTTTTTATTAAAATTTAGAGTTTACTAGGTTGATAACTTTTTAACATAAAACTCCTAAAAGATCTCTATAAAAATTCGAAATATTGGAAAGATAACTGTAGGTCATGGGGCTAACACACAAATGCAGAACTACAAAAAAGTTTCAAAATAAAAACAACGGACAGCCCAGAAATTACCTTGGAATGATCGATCTTGACTCTTTCCACAGAGTGAAAGGCAGTAGAATGTGGTGCTGGGATGGTCCTTTTGGCACTTGCCAGAATAGAAGGTTAATGAAGAGAGCATAACCCTTTATGTATGTCTATATATTATTGTACCTTATATCTCAAATAAAACAAGCAATATCATCACACATCATTTATAAAATACCTAATCAAAACAACGTCAGATGATTTTCATATTTGTCATTCGTCATCTTAGAAAACCTGGATTAAGGAGCAGGAAGCTTATGTAAATTAATGAGCGAATTATTTCTGCATTTGATTTTTCTCTTTGAACAGAGATGCTAGTTGAAAATGATTTAAAGAATGCTAGACTAAGTGTAAATTACAAATTGCTTTGATTTTTATAAAGGGATACCACCTCCTAGTCATTTTCATTAAACATATTTAAAACTTATAAAGTACGTCTCAATTTAGTACTGTAAAAATAATTTTAATAAATAAACAAAGCAACTGTCAAGCTTTTGCTGTCACTTAAGGGCAAAAGTGAGCTGTAGTTTTTATGGGATACAAGCACTAAATCAATTAAAATTATAAATTGATTTTCTTAATGCAGGAAAGAAATAAATCATTAAACTACTTCAAAATCAATATTAATACATTAACATTGAAATATAATAAAATTTAGTGATATACTAGTAATTGTAGTTATTTAGCATTCATCAAAACAGTGTTTCCAAAGCAAAATTACATAAAATTACATTGTAGCAAGTGCTCCAGTAAAAAAAGTTAAATTGTTTCAGTAAAACATTTTGTTGAATTACTTAAAATACTACAAAATTCAGTCATGGTTTTACAGGTCTCTTTAGTATAT
Source organism: Otolemur garnettii (assembly GCF_000181295.1). Classification (NCBI taxonomy): domain Eukaryota; kingdom Metazoa; phylum Chordata; class Mammalia; order Primates; family Galagidae; genus Otolemur; species Otolemur garnettii. Next base: position 28,611,194 of record NW_003852404.1, on the reverse strand, counting down.
TGTAAATATGCTTAGTCTATAAGGACAATTGTGGGGACACTCATTTACATAAAATCTTCCTGGTAATGGACAGAAGTATATCCTTGAAATCCATACTGTCTCATGGTTTATTAACTATAATAAGATCATTAAATATTAAATTCTTTTTTCAGTAGAATATTATCAGCATTTACAATATTCTATGAATTAAGTATTGCACATATGTATTCATCAATTGTCTTCATAAGAATCTGCACCTATTTACTATTAATAATTTAATATTTTTAACTGTTTTGCTTTTAGTTTACTGCTCTTATTTTTAAATAACTAAACTTTCTCCTTTCTTTTACTGCCCTTTTTTAAATGTATTTTTTATAAGCAAGTGGAAAAATGGTATGGTTCAGGGAAGAAAATCATAATACTTATTAACATTTATACAGTATTTATCATGCGACAGGAAAGGTGCTAGGTGAAAATTATTTCAGTTACTCCTTACTGCAACCCTACGAGGTTGATAGTTTTACTAACTCCAATTTCAGCTCTACAACTGAAGAAACTAAGACGCTTACACAAGACCACTTGCAATTTAGTGGGAAAATGCTGAGGCAATTAAGAGTTTTAACTTTAACTAAAATCTAAAAATCAACAACTAAAAATGGACTAGTCTTTATAATAAACATTAACTAAACAAGTACCTGTTTATAAATCTACCATATGAACATAGACACTACAGAAAAGCATAAACATAAAAACTTCCAGTAGATACTTTGTAATCTAACCGTTAGCAACAGTAGATATAGTTTGCTTATTAAAAACACACAAAACCCGCTCCTAACCTGTTTGCAGAATACGTTAATTTTAATTGCTATTATTAATAACATCAATATAAATAACATATTTTAACATGTTAAACTAATAAATCTTGTAGGAAATTAATGCAGGTTCAAGGTTAACTATAATGAAACATATCCCAAAGATAGGAAGGGAAACTAGGTTAAAACTCTATAGAATATTTTTATCAACCTTATTTCTAATTATTCAGCTCAAGGACTTTTTAAAATATCCTGCCCTTTAATACAGAGATAACTAAATTCTAAAACCATGAAACGAGACGCTTCAGACATGGTGCAATACACTTCGTCTGAAGTGAATTTTGGTAGGTCCCTGGCCTCCAAACTTACATAGATAGCAAAGGCAGAATAGATATTCTAGATCAGTTATAGATGGAACTTTAACCAGGAAACTATTTGGTCTTTACTTTGTCTCTTGCTCCTACCTATCTCCTCCAAAATTTAGAATTATATGTAGAATACTGCAGAAGTTTGAAAAAACATTTTCTAAATTAATGATTTTTTTTAAAATAAAAAATTGTAGTCATACCACCATTTAGGCAGAGTATGACTAAGGGCATGAGACAGAGAGATGAATTAATTGTATCTTTTATTGAGGTAAGATAACAATGAATAAGTAATATAAGATTTCAGTGTAGAATTTAAAGAAATATGGGAAAGGGTTGCTGAGTTGATGATAGGACAAACACAACATTTAAAGCACTAAAAGGCTAAATAAGAAGAATCAGATGATCAAATTGATCAAATTAACTCAATTAAACATGAGTTTGAAAGCGAAAGATAAATAAATAAGACAAAAGCTAAAGAAAACTAGATAGCCAATGCAGGCTGCCAAGCAAAGGAGCCGACATCAAGCTGTAAAATGGTATTCTATTAGCCTAAGAATGCAATCAAAGGAAAAGAAGAGCTAAATTCATTGAGTTTAATTTGTTGATGACAACACGTAGTTAGTGAAAATGTACTATGAGAACAGTGCTAGAGGTCATGGACAGAGTAATGAATAAATAAAGCTGCTAAAACCCCTAGTCCCCAAGGAGATTATAGCAAGAGAAGCGTTCTGTGACTAGGAAGTTAGAAAAATAACACAGGTGCGCATATCCTAGAACTTGGACTAGGGCCAGTATCACCAAAGATGCTGTAAAGGAAAAGGCAAAGTGTGCCCCATGGAGGCTGGTGCCAGATCAAAAGAATTCTAAGATCTGGTATCTAACAAAAATGTCCCTTAGGATAACGAAATACTCTGCATGGGTTTTCCAGACACCAAAACAAGCAGGCAGAGAACATGCAAAAGCAGCATCCAGTCTGTCCCTGGCTGGATGAAGGTCAAAAAGTAGATGGAAGTATGGGAAGGTCACTAATGTAGATCAGGAGTTCTCATCTTCCTGCCCCCATGCCTGTGGCCACAGCTCTGAATGACGTAAACTTGAGGGTTGCGTCTCATCCTCCTACCCCTAGACAAGGACTGTGTTCAGCGGTGTGTGGCAGCACACACACCCCTGCAGGGGGGAACTGGGCTCATTTATCCTTATCAGTTCCACCAAGTAGGAAAACATGCATCACAGAACAGTTGTGGCACATTAGTAGACGGGAAGGCACTGATGGGGAGTCATAGAGACAGCTGAGTTAGGCAGGAACAAATATGCATCGCTGACAGCTTGGGAAATTCTATGTGCATCGTAAGTTTTAATAAACACACATTGATAATCACAGCTCAAGCTATTGTGGTTTCATAATCTACAGAAATCCCCCAGATTAGCCACTTGTAATTCAGCTCACACCACTAGACTACGGAGCAGTAGGAGAGGGGGGAAATTGAAACTTTTTAGGTCTATCATCTGGCGAGCAAGACATTAGTATCACTCATAAAGACCATGGTGAAGTATGCCCAGAGTCCTGTAGAAGAGGAATTCAGGGTGTCAGAGAATATTTCTTGGAAGAGAATAGGAGCTGCACTTTAATTCTCCTTCATAGCTAGTAAAGAAAATCCTTTATACTCAGCAATTTGTGTTGCATTGCACAAAAAAAGCAGAGACTAGCAGTTTAAAATGGCATCTGGCTGGCAGAATTCCTTGTGTAGTCGCTCCCGTCTTCGTAGTAAAATACTAACAGAAGACACCTTCGAAAAGAGGGTATCTGGGGAGACAGCCCAGCCACATACACAGCCCCTTTGCCAAAATCTAGGAAGATCGCTATACCCTCTACAAATCAAATTGAACTGGAATACAAATGCAGTTAGTGACCCAACCATAGCCTTTTTAAAAGGATAGAAAGTTTTTCATTTTTCTCCTACTGTCTGTACTCTAATTTAGAAATGCAAGGTCTGTTCCAAGCAGAAAATCAAATGCAACCTTCTACCCTTTAGTGTATCCCTTGGCACGCCATGCCTACTCTTATTTATACATTCATTTGAGAACTGCGTTTCCCATAATAGTAGTGGGAGATGGAGTGGGACAACTGCCCTACATGTAAGAAGACCCCATCCCTACAAATTAACTTCTATAGTCAAGTGTACAGAAGTATCAACCATCAAATTGAGGACAAGAGGAAAACTTAAACATTCTAATTACTCCATACTAATTCAGGTCAGAAATGTCTAATAAAATTTAAGTAAATGTCTTACAGGAAAAAGTTATCAATAAATGGTTAATATCAAGATGGTTCACTTCAAAGGTAATAACTATTGATGCTACATAATGACCCCTCACTTCAATCTAGAATCTTCTTAAATCTCCATGTTAAACACCTTGATGGCTTTTTACTCCGTGTTGCCTTTTGGAGATCAGGCAATGGCAGTCCTCGGCTGAAATTCATTCAGAGGCTTTCAGAAATGCTTACTCAGTCACAACTGGCCGTGCCAAAGGAGAGTTGCATCCTGCTAATGGGGTCAGCTAAGCCATGGGCCATTTCAAAAATACGAAATCATAGTCTGAATTTAAAGTGGTCAATATGAACAAGATCTCTTCTTTGGTTAGATTAGAATCTTTTAATTGCATGGAAGGTACTTCACTTACTGATGCATTAACTGAAGTACATCCAATTTGGACCCACTAGCAATTATTGGGTCAGCAATGCTACTAAAATAACTGCTTTTATAAAAGAGGAGAACATATTACAAAATAGTTTGCTTTTAGTGACATTATGCCTCATTTCCTATACATCTGGAAGAGTGAAGAATATATCAAAATAATGTAAATGGGGTGTGTGTGATCATTTAGTATCAAAGAAGCAAATCGATGAACGTGAATTTTTCCTCTCCTTTCAATTATTATTAATGAGCCATGATTAAAAATTAATCTCTAGAGTGATTCAAATTTCTGTGATAAAGTACCAACTAAAACTCTTTATATTGTCTCTATCGTCTTAAGAAAAGTTATATTTTAAAAAGTCTTTAAGATATTACCTAAATATTAAAATACCTGAATATACACAAGAGTTAACACTTTGTACTATTGTTTTAATTAGCTTGATTTTGATTCATAATTCATAAATGTGATTAAGAATTCAAATCTCTGCTGACCAAAGTGCCTAGGCCTGTTTTTTAACTTCAAATACTGAATTATAATTGCCTTATAGTTAGAAGGTTATAAAACAATATTATTGTCAATCTACTACAATATTAGAAACATATCCATAGACCTACAAAAATTCACAACTTGGGGTTTAAGTACCAGAGTTGTATAATTAAAGAAAAATTAATCATATTTAGAAGAGTAATCTTGAACCCAAGGCATAAATCCACAAATGGAAAGAAAAAAGATCCGTTTTCTCTGGTTGCATTTGGTTTTCTCCTTCTGGTGTCTATGAAGTGGAGTCACAATCTTATTACCTATTGAGGTTCAGCATTACAAACACTCATCTAATCTAGCTTTGCCTACCAAATATGGCTCATTTCCAAGATTACTTCTCATTATACCTAAAATCATTAGTACCCTCTTATATGCATTAATGTTTGGCAAGTATAAACCCATACAGTCCTATTAAGATGTGTGAGCTTTTAGACGTGCTGCAAGGATAAAAGAGATGAGGCTCTCAGAGAGCTGGGGGTTGTGTTAAGTGGCTAGCATTTGGGGGTAGAATGGGAGTGTCTTTTATGTCAAACTAAAAAGTTTGCACTTTCATTAGTGTTGAAAAGAGTGATCTTGTAGAGAGCTTTTCATAAAACAGAAAAGTAACCTAACTTTTTAAAAAAACAAATTATGAATATAAAACTGGAGACAGGCGGAGGCAGGGGACAGACTGTCGATAGAGAAGATGTAATGGAGATGTAGGAAAAACTGCAAGGATCCATCCAAACAAGGTTGTCGCAATGGAAGTGAAAAGAAAGGGCCGTGCAGGGATTGTGGATTAAGTTGAGGTGGAAGGTAAGAGAGATGGAGGAGTTCAGGACAGCGTTCAGTATCTTTTTTGGGGGGTTTGGTTTTGTTTTCTTTTGTGTTTAGCTTTCACACTTGGGTGCCTAATGGCTGTAACTGAGCCAGGGAACTGCAAAGATGCAGAAGACCAGGAGAGGGGCAACTGATGGAAAAGATAGTAAGTTCAGTCTTCAGACATGTTATCTTTTCGTGTGGTTACTTATCTTTTTAGTGAAGCTATGCAGAAGACGATTCAAAATAAGCGTCTGTAGCATGGGAGACAGCTCAGACCTAGGTGTCTGAATGTGTTGGGTTAGTCAGTACCAGCCGTCTGGCTCTCATTCATGCCTTGTTCAATAAGTCGCTTTCTCCCTATATATTTTCAAGTGAATTTTTAACATGTTTCCCTTTTAACCTGCGTTCTTAATATCCAGTTGTAAAAAGAAATCATTTAAGCGAGTGTACATGGCAAGCATAACGCACAATTAGGTGAAGGGCAGTAAAGTTCAAAAACATTTGCAGAGCTCTGCTGTCTAGTGTAGCAGATACCAGATGATATGTTTGCCGAGATACTGTGAAAAGCTTACATTATTTTGAGGATTTTTCACAAAAGGAGGCATAATATATTACAGAAAGGTTTCCATCAAAAGTGATGTAATAAAAAGAATTTTCCAGGCTCCTTTAAAGCTTGTAGTTGTCTCAAATCATGTCCCCAAGATGCTGGCTATGTTATATTGCTATAATGTCAAAGGTTCACTACTACAGCATTTATAGTCCTATTGTAAGTAGAAAAATAGGTGGAAAATGTAGTTGTTTTAATACGCCCATCTGAACCGATTCCTCGGCTTATAGTGTTGGGCGCCTACCACGTATAAGAGAGTCTGACCCACACCTAGGAGACAAAGATTTCTGCAATGAAGGAAATTATTTTCTCGACCCCTTGAAAGTATGATTCAGTCTGTCCTCTGGAAAAAGTCAGTTCTTAATTCCCTTTAAAAAGTCCCTCAAAACAAATACAAACAAAATAAATTCTTAGTGTTGTAGCAGTAGCAAGTAATGATTAACTCAATGATTCAAGTGTTTGTAATGATGGAAGGTCCAAAAGTAGCTTAATATACGAGGCATTTTTATCTATAAAAATAATGTTTTGAAGTTGACAATTTGCACATATGTATATCTCAATCTCTGAATGTTTTGATATTCAGAGAGTGTATGTTTTCTAGTTCATCTCCATACGGTTAAAAACATTTATGTTGAACTTGCAAGAATGAAAAATAAAAATTGTAATGCAAAGCCAAAGCGAATGTTTGACAGAAAACTCTTTTGCCGGCCATGTCTGAGTTGACAAGTTAAAGGGAAAATAATATGGATTAAATGCCTTTACATCCTCGCAGGTGTCTAGTCATCAATAATACCCACGGAAAGCCATTGTGTGTCCAGTACTTCTCTTTGCTTCCTAATTCCCTGCTTGGCTCCGGGCAGAAAGAAAGGGGAGGGAGACAATGATTTCTGACACCTCCGAGGACTTGGCACAGGGGAAAGCTTCCCTGGCCATGTGCAGGTATTATATCATCAGCACTCTCTTAAAAGATACTCATTGGATTTCTCATAACATTTGTGTTATTAAAAATTGACTTCTTTAGAATTTCAGACAGAATAGTAAAATTCCACCCTAATACACAGGGTAATGAAATATGTATTTTCAATTCAAAATAAAAGATGCACATAGGCAATCTGCAGGAGAAGAAACAAACTCATTTTATTGGGATTTATTCTAAGCAGAACACTTACGCATTAGAAGAAGAGACGTTCTCTAAAGTACTTGGTGAAAAATCAGAATGGATGAGACACAACTTACTGTCTGTTTTCAGTCATCTTTCGGTTATGGCACACAAATGATACGTCGCAAAATAAAAAATCAAGGCTTTCTTATTCAAATAAGATACATGGGGATGAAACAATCCCATTTCAAAAAGGGTAACACGAAGAGCCTATTTCACTGAGATTATAACATTCTAAAAAAAGTGGATCCTTTTCAGTTATTAACCTGAATTTCAGTAAAATACATCCCCATTTCACGTTTCAGCGTTCAATACTCTTTTCATGTTAAATAATTAATCTGTTTTATTTTTAGCAAAGTAATTTTGTATTGTCTGCTGAGAAGTTAGTTTCACGTTTCCCAATTAGTCTTTTTTTTAAATCCTAGCTCAAATTTTGAAGAATAATTTGAAAGAACAGATATTACATATTATACATATGTAGAGTACTCACATAATAAAAAATGTAACAAAACACCAAACACTAATTCTTCCCTTTGTGTAAACACGTTTATTTGTTTTTTCCAAAGTATTTGCTCATTTAAAAATAGTGGGTTTGTATATACTACAATATTAATAAAAACCTAAATGTGCTGTTAGTTTATGTGCTAGGTAGAAATACTTATCTTGGATTTTTAGATTTATATCCAGATATGTGGTGCATGTTGATACAGACTATCTTCATAGTTACAAAAAATATGTTTAAAACACTTTAAAAATTTATAAACATATTGATTTTAAAATACTAAAAATGAGAGTCCATTTTACAGATCTACATCTAGAAGAAAAAATGAATATTTCATTTAGTAAAAAAAAAAGCAGGCCACTGTGAATATTCTATGACCTTGAAAATGATGAATCCTAAAATGAGTTATTTTCTCAGAATGACAAACAAATCCATACTCTTCAAAAATCACCAGAGAGAAGACATAACAAATTTTGGTATCCAAAATCTTTGCGTATCTTGTCAGCTATGAAATACCAGCCTGGCCATCTTAAAGCTCACTTAGATTATTTAAAAACACCACCATTTAAAAGTTGTGGATTTTCTGTGAACCTCACTTAAAACAGGAAAGCAAATATAGTGTGTACTGGGTTTTGTTTGCGGCCTAAGATAAGTGTCTTTCACTGAAATGTAATTGTTCCTGAAACCAGAAAAGTGAGAGAATATGATCACCTCATAGACCTTGGCAGCAGTTCTCCTTCAAATAGTACATTTCTTGGCTATGTTGTTGATATTTAATTTCATTTAGTTTCTGAGACTCAATCTATACAAAGACAACTCTTTCCAGGAATATATTTAAAGCTTCTCAACCAAGTAAAAGACTCTGCACTATATTCTAATTTGTGCTTAGAGAGGAAAGCAGGGAAGAAAGGAAGGGAGGGAGGAATGATGGGAAGGAGAGAATGAGAAAGGAAAAAAGAGGGAAGAGAAAAACAAGCTGCAGGTGGAAGATGTCTGCGTTTAAATTAAGAAGTGCTCTTAAGGTACCACAGCAAAAGGGTGTCTAAAATGCAAATAATGAAGTACTATAGCTTGATGGTCCCTTTTCTTCCAATCCTTATTTATAAATGTATAGGCAGTAATATACCACATGAAGATCCCTTTCTTTCCTTCCTTCAGTGTCTCTTCTTTGGCACTCCAGCCCAGAATATAATGGTAATCCTTTTACATTTTCCTACTCTTATTATGAGGATTCTCCAGTCTTTCTCATGTGATTACCTATTTAAACAACATCCTATCACATACTACTGAGAAGGTTTTTTTTACAGCCAGGCATCATGACTCATTCCTGTAATCCTGAAAGTCTAAGGCAGGTGGATCCCTGAGCTTGGGAGTTGCAGACTAGCCTCAGAAAAGTGAGACCTTACTGTACACCCCTGTGCCTGTAGTCCCATTTATGGGGGGGGCTGAGGCAGGAGGACTGTTTGAACCCCAAGTGTGAGGATGCTGTGAGCTAGACTGAGAACATAACACTCTAGCCCAGGCAACAGAGCAGGACTCTGTCTCAAAACAAAACAAAAAACGACTATAAAAAAAAAGAAGTTTATGATTTTCCAAATTTTTATTTAATAAATTTCAGGGTTGCCAATGAGATTTCGTTATATGGATGAATTCCATAGTGGAGAAGTCTAGGCTTTTAATACACAAATACACATGCATGGGTGCCTCGTTGGAAACTTTTCAAAGGTGCCACTGGGCCATGTGCATTCAGAAATTTGAGGACCCAATACAAATTTTGAATTTAACGTTTTTCATTCTTTCACTTTATCTATATTTTTATTGGAGGCTTATATTTTCTTGACTTGATAGCAGGATTTTTACTATATTAACTAGTTAACTCTCCCTGTAAACTTTGAGCTTTTTATCACAATTATCAGGTGAAATACCTTCAACTTAGAAAAGCAAAATCTCTTGTTCAAAATTGTACAGCAAAGGAAGATCAGAGGCCAGGGTGTGATCTTAAAACCACACCACACTAGCCCCCCTCTACCAGTAACCAGCAGATTTGTTTCTCCAGTGGCAGATAGGGGTACAACTTAAAAAGGTAGCCATTATTATTATTGTTGTTATTTTATCAGGAATTCAAAAAATGAAGAAGATAGAATCTGAAATTGGAAGGCAATCTCACCAAATTGGTTTTCAGAATGTGACTAAACGGATTATTTGAGAACATGCACATGTGCAAAACCTCTTGTTTATATTTTGCTGTTCATAATAAATTACTTTGAAACCCATTAATAGGGTAAGTGAGGTGATCATCACCCTGAATTACATTTTCTAATTCTGTTCTTTCCATGGCAATTGTAAAATCCACAGGCTTAGCAATGGGTGGAAGAAAAAAAAAAAAAAAAAAGTCTGTTCCCCGCAGCTGCAGCTGACTTTCTGGCAGACTCCAAAGCAACTGTGTTGGCAGCTTAGCCAGGCATCTGGGGCTGCCGGTGAATTAGTCTGAGGACTGACCTTCCAGATCGCCTATAAACACTCTGCCCTGGCTTTGCATTTGCTCCCAGAATGCAGAGAATTTAACTCTTTGTATGAGTATGATTAGGATTCTTATGAAATCTACACTAAATCAATCAATAACCTTTATTTCACGACATACGTACAAAGGAAAAAATAAGCATTTGACTTTCTTAACAACAAATTCTATTTGACAAGTGATTAATTGCAAATTGTGCAAAGTGGTTTCATGAGGACCTGTCCCCTGATCTGAGGCCCTTCAGTTCTCTGACTCTAACCTGAAGATGGCACACTTTTAAATACTCCAACAAAGATGAAAACATTAATCCATCCTGTTAGACACTAACAAAGCATTTCACTGCCTCCTATTTTAAAGTCAAGGAGTCTTGTCTGAAAATTATTTCTTAATAAAAATCGAGAGTACACTTGGAGTAGTTTAAGAACAATTATCTTTGTTTTGAACCTTAATGAACATAAAAATAGTTGTTTATGGCGCTCAGTGTAAAATGATCTTCATTCATTCCAGTCTTCCTGGAATTCTCCATTCCTCCCCGACTTAAGGGTGATAATCTCAAATAATTTAAGATTTTTCTTAAAAGTGTTTCATAAAATGAAAATTTCTTCAAAGATATCTCTTTTAGTTATTTCTGGCTCTCTTTATAGAGGATAGGGTGAAAAGTCGGAAATACAATAAGGTATATACACAGGCACACGCATTTTTCAAACAAATGGAATTATTTAACAATAAAATTTATTGATTTATATACTTAGAGATCTACAAGTATGCCAATAGACCAATGTATACATGAATAAATGTCATAAAATTTTAAAACACAGTAGACAATTGTACATCATGGAATTTTATAAACACTACTAATAATATATGTCTTCACTTTATGACAATTTGCTTGAAAGTTTTTCATTTAACGAAAAAGATATAATCATATCCAACCTTTGTGAAGCATATCCATTAATTTAATTTCATCTGCTGAATTGGAGTCAATCTTTAAGTTGAAAAGTGACCTTGGAAATGATCCAAGCCTAACACCCTCTGAGTAACGGACTTCTAGAGAGATGAGCTGTTTCCCTGGGCAATGGAGAAAGCCAGTGGCACAGGCATAATCGGAGCTTTAATTTTTAATACCCTACTCCTTGTACTTTGCATTTACACTACATTGCCACTGAAATAACATTTAAATAGGGTTGCAATGAGATCATGTGTAAATCTAAAGTGCAGCCGAGTTTATTCTCAAAGTATATCTGATTTTCCTAAAACATATTTCTTATGGAAAATTTCCCCAATGGCCTATTATGATCTTTAGTTTTATTGTTTTCCTATAACTCAGTTATAATTTCATAACTTCAGACAAATTTCCGATATTAAGAACATACACATACACACGCACACACACATCCACCTCCCTAACTCCTAGCAATGACAAACTAACATAGGAAATTCAGTGAATACTTCAAAAAGGGCTCTATGGCATCCAGCAAGTAAATTCCTCTGCTCTGTTTTCCCTTTTATTGTTTTAAATGAGCAACACTAGCATTAGGCTTTAAGTCTTATGCCATAAACATATAAATATAGTTCCAAATGTTTTCAAATAACCAATGATATACAATCAAAACAGGTTCTGATATGTCTAAGAAAAAACAACTCTACTGAGTTATTACTAATGTAAAGTGTATTTCAAATACAAGTGTTAATTTGATTTCTGTTCTCTGTAGGAAGTTGATCAAAAGGTAAAGAATCTTCTATTTAAAAATAAAGTCATTATATTCATTCAGACAACAGATGCTACTTAAACAAATGTATGCCACACAATATTCTAAAAGTAGAAGATGAAAACAGTAAAAGGTATCCCTGCACTCACGGAGCTTACCAGCCAGTAGGAAAAGGGCAGAAAATAGGCAAACATTAACAAGATAAAATATAATTCCCGACAGTGACACTGATGTCTTTGATAATGTCGTGGGGGACAATGTAAGATTATTAGCACATTTAGATTAATGTCTTACTGATTAGATTAGCAAATGTACCTTTTTCCATTTCTAAATGCTTGTCACGCATATCTAATTTACACTATATATTTTGTTTGTTGATATGAAATAAGAAGACAAATTGTTTCCCAAGTGCCTTTATTTCAGAAGTCTTCCGGATAAGGAAGGTGGCTTCCCTAAGCGTTAAGTTCTCTCCAGATTTAATATTCTTGTTTCAAGTAAGCAACAGTCCCTTTGAAACAGCTGCTGATTGGCACATTAGGAATTTAATATAGAAACTGCTTTTGTACGTTTGGTTGTCTGGTGAAGTCAATAGCTATCAAAAACAAATCAACAATGAAACCATTGCTGCTTTTAAGGACTGTTCTTTGGGATGCTTTTCCCAGTTCCATATCTGAATATATCGAGCCAACAATAAGCTTTTTTTGAAAACTTGAAAATTTGTAATCTGTATAGCCATAGAGTTTCTCCTGAGATTGACCTATAAAACACCAGCATGCCCTAATGATTGCATTCCATTACTTTCATGCATATTAATGCCAACAGAGAGAGACCAGAGTACTAATTTTAAGATAAATTAAATCTTGACATAATCAAGGCCAACTAGGGAAGACATAGTTTGAAAACTCTTAGTTTGATATAAGTTGTACATGAGAGTATATTAAGTTTAAGGAAATATATTTTCCCCAAAGGTTACTATTTTATTTTTGGTCCTATGTGGTTACTATTATTTAAACCTATTAATGATATTAAGCTTCTTCATTATCAGTGCTCTTCCATAACAATTAGGCTCTGGACGTGCTACACCAAATACAATACTAACTTCTCAGTTAGTTCTATTCAAATCTCTTTCACCATGTGGGATGATGTCAGTATCCGTTGGGTCCTTGAAGCCTTGATTTGCTGATATCAGCTACAATTCCACATCAGTTCTTCTTTGGAAATTCTATCCATGTAATAAAGAAAGATAAACTTAAAAGTACAAAAGATCTAAATCTATCTTTTTCATCACACTATTGCTTTTGTTCTCTTAATTACCATCAGTCTTTTTTCTGGAATTTTCACCTATTTTGCCGTCTGACTTTGATCTCAAAAGAAATCCAGAAATCTCTTACTTATTATTGCTTTTGGGGTTTATTTTTTGTTTAGTCTACCTTTTAAAGTAAAACCACCTTTAGATCCATGAGCTATAAATCTTTGATCATTGATAAAACGTGGCAAGATGAAAGGAAACCTCTATAGAAGTTTCCAAAGGGAAAAGTTTCCCAAGTTTCCAAGATAAGATGGCATGCTAGAATGATGTTGCTGCCATTGATTACTAATAGCTAATGGCTTTTCTATAATGCCTGAGATTCATTGTCAACAAAAATAATTGTAAAAAGAGCTTCTTCTTATTCTAATGAAAGCTCCCTGAAAAAAAATGAACATAAGATACTAAAAAATGCAGAGAACATAGTGATATGAACTCAAGAGCCTCATTCCAAGCAGAAACATATTTCCAGATAAGTGTTTTCATCTTTCAGTCTAATTTTACAACTATAAGTAATCATTGGATTATCACCAAATATAAGGGCTTTTTTTTGATACTTAAGAAATTAACTAAAATAGCCAATAGACGTTTCATGTTTTTGAAGGAGAAATAATTCTAAGATATATTCACTTATGATTTAGATTTTTATCCACTAAATATCATGCTTTACTTAAAATATGGTGTATTTTAAAAATAGTCCATCAGAAAATCGTTGGTCCTAATGAGTCTTACCGCATCAGGTAAATCTAATATCTAACATATCAAAGTTGAATAATCTCTTGTTAGCATTCCTGACAAAATGTCAGCTTTCAAAGGGAAAGCAAATATTTTTCGTGAACACATACTTTTGAGCATGCAGACATGGTAAATCTATGAATGCCTTTCGTAATTTCTTCCTTCAACCCAAGCTTTACTCTCATAACTATAGTATTTAAAAGCTAGAAAGTATTTTAATACACATACTATTATCCCAAACATAATACTGTTTATATAATCTTAATTTTTTAAATCCATTTCCCAGTAGGTTTCTTTACACTGTAAAGGCCATGACTGTATACAACCAGGAGTTACCTAATCTTTCTTAGGAAAATTTTCATTTGATAGAAATGAAGGCATTTCTTGTAAATAAAAAAAAAAAAAATCCTGGTTCCCTTCATCAGTTCTCCCATTCTAAACTCATGATTTTATTTTATTTGGGGAGGCCAGACATGAGCACAGAAGTCTAGCAATGCTCTCACTGACGTTTATTAGTCTGGAAGATGTTCATCTCTGAGATTATCTCTCGACATTGTAAGATGATATCCTGTGGAACCATTTTGAAATTCGTATTGATTCTGTCTCCCACAGATAAAAGACTTGGAAGATAACAGAAAACACAAAGAGTTTTCTATAGAACACTCAGTTCTCTATTAAGGTAAAACTTAAATGTTTTATGATCTAAATAGCAGCAAGATGGTTTTTTTATATCAGAAATAAGGGCTATGAGTTATTTTTCTCCATTTGAACTGATATTATGTAGACTGCCATTCTGTAAGGAGGCATCTGGGCAGAACTCTTGAGTAGTTTATCATCATTTTGTAACAAGGTTTTCATTAGAGAATGAATTATATGATACACTCTTCATAAATGGTACTGCAACATCATTAAGAAATATAGATCAAAATAGTATACAGAAGAAAGAATAATAATTGATAGAATAAATTACATTTCTTTATAGATTTTCTCTTAGCTGCATTTCCAAAATGTTAAGGTATCTGATAGAATCTAGACCGCATACTAAGAAAACATACCTCTGAAATACCAGTGTACTAAACATATAGGGAGAGTGGAGTGACATTGTTCTTTATTTATTTAGGTTTAACCAAAGATTATGGAAAGGCACAATTAGCTTAATCAAGTCCAGAAATTTGAAAAGAATAACAGACACCCTGATTGAGACCAGTTTTCCTTAACAGAGAGGTGAATTAGACAAATAGAATTTTCTTCCAACGGATAGATTTGTTTCCTTTCATGTAAAGATTTAATACAATTTGTGACACTGCAGATAATCATTACAAATATGTCTTCGTGAGCTTGGTTATTTGTGGCACTTTAAATTAAATCAACTCTTAAAACGTACAAAATGTTACTATTTTAAATTCTGACTCAAATAATAATAAACACTTTGGCAAGTAAAAAGCCAAAGTTTTAAAAAGACATGGTAACATAAAAATTTAAAGATTTTAAGCCTTAAAGAAATGAGCTAAGTAGTAAATTGTGATGTATTTTGCTGCTTAGGAAAGAAATTTTATCTGCTGTACAAAAAAAGAAAAAAAAAACAGTGCTGGAAATAAAACTACAAGACCAATATAAACTTAGTAGGTTATTAAAAAATCATGTCACTTGGAGGCCTAAACTGCACCTGACTTAGTGTAGTTCTTGTATGAAAGTGTTTAATGAACAGAGCAGGACCAAAGAAACCATTAAGACACAAAGATGACAAAACAGCACCACCTAGTTCCCTCTGTGAAAGCTTCCAAATACGTATGCATCTCTGACACTGGAAAACTGAATACATGTTCAAAATAAAGCATTGACTATAAAACCACACTCTAGCAAATTATTACCTGCAACACAGCATTTACTTGACTTGCTTTAATTTTAAAGTCTCTTATAAAATAAAAAGAAATTAGAACTCGAAGCAATGGGTAAGCTGAAATTTTTTAAACTGCCTTGTACTGTTGCGTATATCCAAATACACAGATCTCTAAACATATAATGATATGTGCGAGAACACCACCAATATGATCTTCAAAGTGTGCATTAAACAAAATTTACGCAGAATCATATTAGCTACAATATCTGTATATCACATATTCCAGAGATAGCACTAGCCAGTAAATAAGAACATTCAAAAATACCATATATTCTATTAGAAAGACCTCAGCATTTCCACTGTGGAGCCATCAAAGTTAAATACTAAAGGAATGAGGCCAAGAATATTTTTAGGCTGTTCATGTACCTTCTTGACTGTTTTAAAGAACTGTATATAAAATTCATTTTATTTTTAAAGTTCTTAAATGGGGTTCCCACCTATTCTCCAGCTTTGCTTATCGGGTGGTTAATATTTCAATCTAGAAATACAGAGCATATGGAGAAGGAAGAAAGGCTTCAGAAACAACATTTAATCGGCATTCTCAAAAAGCTATAGAACAGGTTTTAATCAGGCACAATATAGTGTAATATAAGCAAGGGACGGAGTTGTAATATATACGACACAGTACAAGGAGCATTGTTTCTAGATAGGACACTTTAAAAATGTTTTCCCTGAGGCATCGGCAGCTCTTTAAATGACTGTCGCTGGTAACATCGGAATTGCTCAAGCAGAACTCTAGCTCTAAAAAACTAAATATTGTTGCTTGTTACATAGATCCTTCTCACAGACCTCTTCCCCCCTACATTCCCTCTCCTGACCTGGTCATCTACTGTTCTGGCCCACTGAGCCTTTATGAAATTAAATGAATCATCCTCGCGAACAAATCAGTTAGAATACAGCATGCTTGAATATTTCTTGTTCACTTGTCAGCTTCTTTCAAGTTGTATTAATAAAAAAGAAAGAAAGAAAGAAAGAAAGAAAGAAAGAAAGAAAGAAAGAAAGAAAGAAACCGGTATCATACTGAGAATGTTTTCAGGATAAACGGCTGGAGGAAATGAGAGCTTTTTAATCTAAGCTTAAATAAAAAATGTTAAAAGCCCAGTGAGGTTTATGGCATTGATATTAAATCAGTGATTTCACATCCTCCTTGATATATCCTTATTCTTATTCTGTTGCTGCTGAAAATATATTACTACAAAAGTAGAATTTTTATTTTTAATTCAGAAAAAAGAATGAAGATCTATGTAATTTGATTTATATATTATGTGGCCACCAATAGTTTGTAAACTCCACAGGGGCAAAAGCCATTTCCATTTTGTTCACTTGTATCTCCAGCATTTATAACACTGGCTTCAAATAGGTAGGTATTTGTTAAAACATGAATCAGTGAATTACTAAGTTATGCTTAAGAAAGCCAAAGGCTGTGGAGAATAAAATAATCATCAAGTTCCTTTTTAATTTTAGGGTAACATGAGGATAGGTACAATTAGGTTACATTATTTGCATGTATAAGGTAAAGTCCAAAGTCTGAGCTGCGGCTGAGTTCTTATCATAGAAATTTTTTACGCACACATCAAATGTACAGAAAAATCAATTTGAGCTGAAAATTGAAAAACCTAATTCAGTCAGTTCCTAATAATAAAAATGACTAACGGAGCCACAATTTCCTAATTTTCAGAGTTGATCTAAGAAATAGAATTTCCTAAGAAACGTACGTATGGCCCAAACTCAAGCTGATGACTACAAAATTAATTTGTAAAATTCATTGATAGAAAAAGAATAGCTCCTAAATTTATATAGGCACATATATCAGAATAAAAATCTGTTTACATATGTAAAAACTTTAAGCACTGAATAATGCATGGGATGGATGTAAAAATTAAATTTTAGTAAATGTTATTTTAAGACCTTAAGTTAATGTTATACTGACTGTGTTAGAAAATATGTTTAGATGGAAAGAAAAAAAATGCCATTTCAACAGTTTGCACTCATCCATAAGTTCCCTCTACAACACATCGCCAAGGAATGGATGTGGTTCCAACCCTCAGTCTGCAGGGGAAGAAACTAAGTTGCAGGAAAAGGAAGCTGTTGAAGGCCTCCAAGACAGGGCCTCCTGGTTGTCACCATTACATCTTGCTGCTGCAGGGCACTTCAAAATCAAAGCCTGCATTAGCCCAGGGATATTGCCACCCACTACTACAGAATCAAGAACTTCAAGGACAAAATCACGCCCACCATGCCAACTTGACCACCACGTCCACTCTGGCTGCAGTCAGACTGTGTCCTTATTTATGTTCTACCCAAGGATTAGAAGTATCTCTTATTTCCTTATTCCTCCTTTATCACCTCACTCCTGTGCTTCTTCATGGGACAACTAAGTGGTGGGAGATCTTAGGAGGAAAATCCTAATGCCTGATTTGCTTTACTTTTATCTTATAATAAGAATATCAGGTCAGGCCTGCTGGCTCATGCCTATAATCCTAGCACTCTGGGAGACCAAGGCCTTTGGATTTCTTGAGCTCAAGAGTTCAAGACCAACATGAGCAAGAGGGAGACCCCCTCCCTTCTCTAAAAAGAAAACCAAAAAATAGCCCAGCCTTGTGGCAGGTGCCTATAGTCCCAGCTACTTGGGACTTGAGCCCAAGAGTTTGAAGTTGCTGTGAGCTATAATGCTATGGCACTCAACCCCAGGGCAACTGAGTGAGATTCTGTCTCGGGAACGACAACAACAAAAAAAGACCATCATTAAATGATAAAAATATTAGCCTCCCCATTCTGTCCATACTCAGCAAATATATTTCTTTTATTACAATATGTACTCTGAGGAGGTCATATCTTCCAGGATATTATGTTCTGCTTTGTTGATAGTTCATACTTGTACAGTCAATAAAATTGTTTAAAGCAAGACGAAGTAAATATGAATTTAGAGACAGCCACCAGTCCTCTGAGAAACTAATGACTGCTTATCTCTCTAGTAATACCTTCATCTTCGCTACTGCTTGGAAGTAAAATGGTATGGATAGATTTGAAGTTTCATAGTACAATTAGTCTAACCTAACCCATAGAATATCTATGTTCATTTTTTAAAAAAACAAACAATGAACATGAAATTATCCTTTATAAGTTTTACTTAATCTTTAAAAATATGCTTATAAATGTTATTGAACACACACCTCTTTTTCATGCTTATTGGCATCACAACTTTCTATAAGACAATGTTCATACTACAGCATTTTTTTTGATGAATATTATAGGTATTGTTTTTAATTTGGTGACTCTGGACAAGAATGTTGGTTTGACATGTTTTAGCATTTTAGATAACAAATGAGTCCATCCATTAAATTAAAATTCAATTTCTGTAGGGTGGCACCTGTGGCTCAAAGGAGTAGGGCGTTGGCCCCGTATGCCAGAGGTGGTGTGTTCAAACCCAGCGTTGGCCAAAAACTGCAAAATAAATAAATAAATAAATAAATAAATAAAATTGAATTTCTGAGTGGATCATAATGACTAAAACTGTTGAGAAACAGGAAGGTGTAGCTTTTCCTTACTTTTCCAGTAAATTAGAGATTATGTGGTATGCATAAAAAATTAAAATATTATACCCAACTATAGATGTATAGGAATATGCTTAACATAATAAAATTCAATAATATGTTAATATTTTTTCATCCAAACTGTGAAACAGTTAATAAAAATTGCTTCCCAAATGACCTTCCTGTTTGTGCTCTAGTCTTTAGAAAGTCAATCACCCAGAGCTAAACAGAAGCCACATTAGAAAAGACAGTGATTCTCCTGCAGCTATAGTGTTGATAGGAGCCAGAAGGCTTTAGGTAGAGATAGGGGAAAATGAGGCAGGGGAAGAAGGAAGGGGCTCCATAAAGCGCATTGGGCATAGTCAGCAACCCTGGAAAATCCCCTGCAGGCTGTGTCATGACCACCACAGAGTGCCAGTGTGACCTGTGGATCCATTGGTCCCTTTAAGTTGCTGGGCAGGACATAAGAGGGAGGACCTCACCCTCCCCCAGGGACTGGGCAGAGAAAACCACCCCATGGGAACAGAAGGCCAATGGGCAGAAGGGAGTGAGTTAAAGTTTAAAGAAACTTCTGCTTGTCTGTGGTCCCTGAATTCATTTTCAGTTCCCAAGACCAAGGACCCAGGAGGGAGCAAAAGAAAAATCCAGTATAATCTTCACAGATATTTTGTAACATACAACAAGACCAAGTATTAATAGAAGCCATGAGAAAATATAGCTTTTAATATCAACTCTATGAACTAACAATAACCCTTAATAAATTGAGCTAATATAATCTACATTGGATATGTGTTTATTGAATGTATGTTTCTCCATGAGGATGATAGAGCGATTTCAGCACCTTACGTAAGGTAAATCTTGTTAGCCTGCTTAATGGTACCTTTTCAAATAATAAGTCAAAACAGTCAAACATCCAAAAGACAACAGGGAGATTGATTTTTTTTTTAAATCAATTAAGGGCTTCACCTGTGGCTCAAGGGAGTAGGGCACCAACCCCATATACCGGAGGTGGCGGGTTCAAACCCAGTCCCAGCTAAAAACTGCAGCAAATAAAAAAAGAAAAAAAATCAATTTCTTTTTAACGTGAAGATAAACTATATGACTTTTAGGAGAAGCTACATTTCACTGGAACGTTTTAGGAAAAGCATACTTAAAATACTTTATGGGGAAAGTACAGTCACTACAAACTGTAGAGTCTTTCCTCCTGCAGTATTCAGCTCCCGGTAACTATATTTAAATTCTCCTCAAAAAAAGCAGTTAATAGTCCCATCTGATCTCCCTCTGGCTTTCAAATGCAAAAGGAGAAATAGATAAAATTCAACCAGTGCAAACATGTGTCCTCAAATGCAGACGTATAAGTAAGCAATAATTATTTAAAAAAAAAAAGACCAATAATTAGAATTTTTTACAGGCCTTATAAATAAAACAAAATTCCTTCCAGTTAACTGAGAAGAATGTACCCGGATGGCTACTTCAGGATCTAATCAGAGAAGCTCTCCTTGGTAGCCTGGCAATAACAAAAGCAGGTCAGTCTCTACTCATAATCTGACGGATCGGATCAAGGTCAGCTTGCACTCTCCGCTTCCTCTTTGTTTATACATTTATCCGAAATGCTGGCTAATCCAGCAGAAACATAAGGTGACGTGGCTCCATGCTTAACCAAAATCATCACCAAGGATATTTTTGGAGGTAGAGATAAAATCTTTAGAAAATAGTGAAAAGATAGGGGGTTATGATACTCAAAGAAATCAAGATTCAAAGCTTGGAGGCGAATGTTCACAGTGCAACATTGAACGGACTGTTAATGCATCCATGTTTTGTAAAGTGCATCATTATTTAGATGATTTGTGTTTCTTGGGATCCATTTTTGTCATCTTCTTGTATATCACATTCAAATGAAAAGTCACTGCAAATATTTATTCTATTTTAGAATACTGTATTGGCATGTTGGCAGTTACAACATAAATACTTAAATATTATCTGGGTCCAATGAAAGAGTTGTGTCAAGATTAGATGCACTGTAAGAAAACAAATTGATCAATGGAATGAAAACATTATAAAAAGACACACACCAGATTAGGCACTTGAAATAAAAGGAAGACTAAGATCTTGTACTCTGGGGGCCTAGAGTCTACTGGAGACAGACAGATAAATACATAACCTTAAAAATGCTAGACTAAAAATACATGGAAAGATTACATAGAACAGATGAAATAAAACGTTTAGTTCTCTTCCAAACTAAGAAGGCATAAGTGCTTTAAATAATCACTAAAGGGCAGAAGGCATTATTTTGTCTATTAAAACAAAAAGACCAGATTCTGCTCAAAAAATGTAAGCGTTCCAAGCACTGCCAGAATGATTGGAGCACTAATAATAACACAGTTTGAAAAATTATGTAACTGTGTAAAATGATAAGACAAAAATTAGTTTAATAATTATTATATCAATTTTATAAAATGCTTTTTATTGCTGTAGCTATAAAAAAAGAAAACCACACAAGTTTTATTTATAAATTAAACCGAAATTTTCTTATGACATAAGCCAGAGTAATAGGTGTAAGTCTAAGGATGCAATGTAAATGCACTCTCAAGCTCATGAAATATAGGAAAATAATCCTCCTTATAAATGATAATGTGTACTTATAAATAACACGTACTGAACAGCCCAATTCTTATAGCAATCCCTCCACATATGAAGGCTTTTTAAAAAGATGGGTTTTTTTCTCTCTTCTCTGTTGACTTCAACGTTCCTCTATATTTTCACAGTTCAAATTGCATCCAAATCAGAACCTGAAAATATGTCTAAAATTTTGCAATGCACTGACACTTGGCAGTTCCTGAAGATTGCAGGCAATTAATACTATTTAAAAATCTGTAGCCTCATATAATAACCAGGAAAACTTCCAGATCTCACCATAGCAAAATGTGTTAATGGGCTAGTTTGGGAATAGAGTATCGACGCAGGGACAATTTCTGATTCTTCTTTTTGTTTGGGAGTGTGAAAGGAACAATCTCTATTCAGGGTAAGGAATACACATTTTCACTCATTATTTTATTTCATTCCCAGAGCAGTATCTGTTATTTCTAAATAACAGATACTGTATTATGTACCACAATGGTGAATTTAATTCTGCCTTGGCAGGGTAACTACTAAGTGCAGAGTCTGAGTAACTGCTTGCTATATTGGAGTCATAGATAGATAATTGCCTTTAGAAACATCCTTCTCTGAATACCACCTACACATTAATACATGACAGTGAACTTACAGCCAGACCCCTGTTCTATCCCACATGATCCCTGAAAAGGCTTTGAAATGAGGACACGTGCATAATGAAGGCACACTGAATATCACAGTATATGTAACAAACTAGAGTATTATGAATCCTTAGGGGAACCTCATAGAACTAATACATTTTCAAAAGAAAGCTGCACGTGAGTAAAGGGAGACTAAAATGCTAATTAGATCCCCTCAGTGAAAGCTATAGAAAAGTTGATTTTTGAATCCTGAAGTTGGACATAGAATGGAACATTTGTGTACAGAAAACTGAAGAAGGAAAAAAAAAAAAGGAACTCGACATAAAGCCCTTCCACCCAGATTTACACAATTCATGAGAAAATAAATGAAGCAAAATAAAAATATAACAGTGGGAGAATTCCCAACTTCCTGAAAGGGTTAAGTATGAGAACTGATTTCCTATTAGAAAGGGATTATGTAACAACACTGGGAAATACTCAGCCTAGCATATGCTAATTTAGGCGGCTTTGCCAGCCGCGGCTCTGCGAGTTTGGCTGGCTGACTCACTCACATTCCTTTCCTCCTCTTTTTACCATTTTTATTAAGAGACTAAGGAGGTGGAACTCTTAAAAAAAAAATGCAATGACAACAAAACCAGTAGCAACTAAACACACACTGTTCATGTCTTATTCATGATAAAACATTGGGGTGTATGGCTTGGGGGAGTCAAAAGGAAAAACGCTCCATCGGTCCAAATTCAGATTTGTTACATATCATGTAACAAAATGCTCCTTCTTCAACTATTCTTCATTCCCCATTAATTTTTTTAATGGGTCTTTCTGGTCAGTGATATGGTCAGGGAATGGAGAGACCTTATATTCCTAGAGCGTAGAAAGGAAGCTGAGTTACTATTCAGAGTTCAGCACATAAAATAGCAGTAAAGAAAGGGCCATTAAAGGAGACCCTTTTTGCATATTTTTTATTTGCTTTTAAATGTAAATATTCTAATTGGTAATTCATTCTCATTTCAATCTAAGTCTACAACTCCAGATTGAAAAGCAGAGGGCATATATAAAAAAAAAACACAAAAAACGAGAATGAACAGAAGGTATAGGTGTCAGGGACATTTTTCCCCACAGGGGATATGGCCCAAGCTAATGTGAAATATACATTTATTAAGAAATAAAGACGTACTTGACACTACAAACTTTAGGCTTCGATGTTTAAATAATCATTATGGGAGGCACCTGCATTTTTAAATGCAAACAATTTTAACTCGGAGCTAAAAACATTTCTTTACAAGAACAAATTAATTGGCTTTATAAATTACACCAGATCAATAATCCGGCTATACACTTAGCGGTCGGCAGCACGTCCTTGTCAGGAAAGGTGCTTTCTCACTCTGTTCCCAAGGACAACTTTAGCTAAACTCTGCATGCTTGCTGTAAATTAGCCATCATAAAATAGACAAACTTAGTAAAGACTCCATTTGACTTTTTATTCTTATAATGTGAAATTACTTGCACACAAAAGCATGATCAAATCTTGACTTTAAGACTTTATGTTCCTTAAAGCACAAAGATGTTTATTTCCCTAATGACATCAGGATCTAGCCCCCAGTAGAACTCTTGAACTACGACTGGAGAGGGACTTCCTCCTCAGCACTGAAATGGTTGAAAGAGAATTTAAAAATTCAAGTGAGAACTATCTGCTGACTCAGAGTGTGTTATCCCCTAAGTTGACTAATGCCCGTTTTAATATTTACTTCAAAGACCTCTAAAATACAATGTGAATAATTAATGGCCAGCTCGCTCTCTGGCTGATCTTACAACTTTAGCTCTGTGTCCCTTCGGGTAGTAATAGTTTCTTATCATTCAGTTTCATGAGCACAAAAGAAGAACCAGAATAAATGCTCAACTCTATGGCAACTTCAGAAATCGTAAACCTTGTCTGATTTTTAAGAGAAAAATCTAGTCATTGTGGCCTAAGAAAGTTTATTTAAAAAGTGCATCTCCTAACCTTAATTGAAAAGGTAAAAGAAAATGACAAGTGCAAACAAAACAAACTCTTACCTTTTCTCTTACACTGCATCTCTGAAAACCCCAAATACTGATTTGATAAGAATTTGATAAGAAAAACTAATCTTAAAAATGATGATGTACTTTAAATGTGTATAATATGCATATATAAAAATAAGGGACTAAGGAATACTTCCTTTCTTAGTAATTATATGTTTGATTTAGCATTAATATTTAACTGACTCCTAATACAGAAGAATATTCTTTAATTTTAAAACAGCTTACCTACTTCTACAATGAAAACAATTTCTTATCTGTTTAAGAAAATCTACAGAACATATTAACAGGACCAACGGGGCTCATTTCTTGAATGAAAATCAATATGTATAATATGTTCACTTATTTTGCTCTGTGGCAAATAGAATCAAAAATACACGAAGCTGCATTAGTTACTGTTATCTAATAGGCTTTCATGATAGACCTGTACATAACATTGGATCCACAACTCTTATTTTTCTTAAAGAACCTGTGTGATAAATAGTAGTGTTTAGAAAAGAAACACTCTCTACTGATATATCTTAACACAAATTCCACTTAAAGGCACTAAATAAACTATCTGATCATACACTGAACAGTTAACCTCTATTTCTTTTAAGATTACTGTATTCTTATATGAAATATTCTAATGAGACCAAAGGCCTGGCTACAGGAAAAGAAGGATAACAGAATTCTCCCCAGCCCAACCGTTCCTAGGACACATGTAAAAAACTGCATAGAAATCCTGTTTTAACTTTGCTATTCATCTTCATTAAACTGACACATGTCCCTGCTAGTCTACAAGAAAATAAAATGTTCACCATTCATTTGGTGAAAAATGTTGATAATTTCATTAGCATTTCTTCATTAATCTCTAAACAAAATATATGTTCTAACTTTTGCTTTTTCATGGGCTCATCTGATGACAAATATCCTGGATCATTTCTGGTTATAAAAAGCTATAAGATATTTTATGTCCACTACAAGCCATGAAAAGCCTTCCCATTTCACTCTCATACCACATGACTGCTTTCCTGTGAGTTTGCCGCTGCTGCAGAGCATTAGGCCAGAGATGCCATTTGCATCATCACACAGCAGGGGGCTTCAGCTGCCACAGCTCTAGGTTAATCCTCACCCACCTCTTAACACAAGGAATTTGCAGAAGATGCCTCTTTTTGGGATATTACAGAATTGCACTCCAAAAATGCTTGACATTTTCAAATAAAATGTTGGCAATGAATTTGTCCTTTTAAATATTTTAGGTTGAATCAGTAAATTTAATTTATGCCCTTCATTTTTTCATGACACAAGTTTATGATCTAATCTAACATAAAATATCTGGTATTTTTAATCAAGGAAAAGGAAAAAAAAGTATAGGTAAACAATGTTAACAACTAATCAGATTGAATTCACTTAAAGATAAATATCAAGAACTATTTATACGGTACTTTTCTATAGGAAAAGTGTTTCATAAACCAACATGGCTCATAAAATGCCAAAATTAACTGACATACATGATTTCACAAAGTATGAGTGCTGATACCTTATGCAGAGGAGAGCCCATTTAACTCCAACAGAACTGAGTAGGACATACCCAGTATTCAATCCAACATGATTTATTAAGCATCTATAAAATGAGGATAAGAAAACTGCAAGGATATGTAAGGCTTAGGGCTTGCCCTCAGGAAACTTGATTTTGTGTCAAGTATTGACTTGTTTAATAATCATCAGGCACCAGCGCAGTTTTAAGAGGGTAAGCCAGAGAAATACCTGCCAATTCAACAGAAGGCTTCTGACTTTAGTTCCTGAGTCTGTAGGTCTTTGGTTTGTGGTTTTTCTTCTCTCTGCTTCTTCAACCTACTCAGCCAGCTGGTTTTACCATGAAGACTATTTTCTCAATAAATACAGAGCACAAGTCAGCACGATCAAATAAAACATCCATATGAGGGATGGTGTGTGTCGTATGATTAGAAATACATCCTCCGTAATAAATAAATCTCCCTTGTCTCTAATGATTGGTATCCCAAAGACTCCTCATTTAAAGGAGAAAACTGACACGAGTTGAGTTGCTGTTGACTCCAGGCCACGTTCTAATGCATGCCTAGGATGTCTTCCAACATTTTTATACTTCCGTTTGCTCTTTAAATGATTTAAGTAATTTTTTTTTCTTTGAGAAAAATGACATTATCTCACCATTTAAATGTAGGACAAATAGCTTTCTAGCATCTGTTCTTCCAGTGGAGGACACAGAAATGCTTATCCCCGTTGATGGTTAGCTTGGTTATTTTTCGTTTCTAGAGTTCTCATAGTTATAGAAAGGGAAAATACAATGAAGTATGTTTCCATATCTTGATACAAAATTAGTCGAGAAACTCCTCATCCTTGCAGGGGAGATTTTCTCAGTTACTAATCGTCTGGTGTTTGGCTATTTAAGTCATGGTCATTGGCTCTTACGTCCAGAAACTTTTCAAAGTTTCTGATCATCATAAAAGGAAAGAGTAAGTAGATCCCAAGAATCGCACTCAGCTTAAGAAATGAGCTTGACAAGCTACAATAGATGGGAGTAAAAGAACTGGACAGACGGGCCTTTTAGAAAGCATAGGCATTAGATGGTGTATATAAGCACATATTACAGTGTGCTTTCTAAAAACACAAGGTGAGGTTCATGACACATAGTGAGGCAAGTCATATGCATGCCCAATGGAGCTTTAAGTATCTTTCTTACTAAATGTAACTAATAAGTAATCAGAATTCCATTGCAGAAAAGACTAAAGCCCCAGTGTATGTGCTGGATGTGTTTTTATATAAGACCAATTCCCCACGCACAAAAATGAGGTTCTCCACAAAATCTGGTCTCTGTATGCATGTCTATTCCCCGTTGTATTTTGCCTGTCTTTCTCTTGCCCTTTCTGGGATTGTTTCCTGTGCTGCATGGGAGACCCTTTATCTTTGCAGTGCCCCCTCAGGCACAGAAAGGGATAAAGCTCCAGCACTGGTTAGCAATTGAACCTGGATTGCCTCTTTTGCCAAGAGAGGTCTTAGTTACAGACCTCTTAAAGGTGGCAAGCTTTTTCACTCCTCATTTAAACAAACAAACAACAAAAAAAATCATTTCTCTAAAGCATCCCCTACCTGTACTCCAGATTTCCCTTTTTCTATGATGGGGGAAAAAATAAGCTAAGTTGCCTTATACCTTAACACTGAATCAAACTGTGTTATCTAAGTAGTCTATGTTACAAGTTATACTTAAGTTAGAAACAGAAGTCTGTTCAGAAGTACTTATTTTCTGTCTAACTATTCATTGCCTGAAATCCCCATGAGGACAGTCAGGTGTTACAGAATTGAATCAGGTAGGCCTCATATTGCATTTTGTTTTTGTTTTGTGTTTTTATTTTTACTCCCTTTACCATTGACTTGATTCTCACCACTGGCTTATCATTCCATGTGCTAACAAGCCAGAAAATTGATTTTGCTTCCCCGAAGAAGTAAAAAATATTGGTAACAATATAAAATAGGCTGAATTAAAACGTAGAGCAAATATGTTCAAAGGAGATTTCCTGTCTAAAACAATGCATCCTGCTAGAAAAGGAATAGTAACACCAGAGATAAATTGATTATTATTACTTAAGTCACAATACTACTATAGTGCTGATACAGCTAAAAATACGAAGCTATTGACTGACTATAGTATTTGCCTAGTCATAACTCCTTGCAGGCTGAGCAGACTTCCCCTAGCCAAAATCAGTCCCTCACTATTCCCCGGCCCCCCGCCCCACAACCCTTCTCTCCCTGGGCATAGAAAAATATCTGCTAAGTATCTATTAATCCATGTGCTGAAAATAAAGCCTTCATTTTACAACCTAACCAAGTCCTACTAAAACAGTAAAGTAGTGGAAGAAACATAAATCTGAACCCCGAAGCAATGTTTTCAGCCAAGACTAAGACAAGGAAGGCATGAGCAATTTGTCTGAGCAAAAACTGACAATATCAACAAAGTGCGATGTGTCTGTGCACAGGGTTTGATAAATGCGAGGCAGCCATAAACATGAGAAGACAATCCAGCGGTGCTCTGTGCCCCCTTCTTTTTTTTTTTTAAACCTCTTCTTTTAGTGTATGCGTATTAAAATGGCCTAATCTAAGATGCTCCTAAGTAGATACTCATGGTTGGTCGGGTGCTCTTTCCCTGGTAGCTGTACAGGATGCTTGTTTATTTATTTATTTGGACCTAATGCTGGTGCTGCTGCTGGTCACAGTGGTGCATTTCACACCCCTTCCTCCCCCCACCCCCCAGTGTGCTTTGGAAAGCAGTACTGTCTTAATCATTGGTTTATACACTCAATAAAATAAACCCATGCCTGAATGCTGCTGCTAGAGTCTCTCTGCGCAGAGAGTCTCTCCAGGCTGAGAAAGCCACACCAGCAAACTGGTATTTGGCACTGCACTGAATAGACGATTCACAGGGAAATGTTGAAAGAAGAGACGAGGCGACCCCAAGTGCAGTCCAGGGCCACATGCCCTATAATAAATAAGCTCGCGCCAGCCCAGCAGTGTGTGCAATGACCAGCCGGGGCCATCACACATAGATTGGCAGGAAAAACACATCTAGCGGTGTTGAATTTTCATCGCAATCACCAAATTAAATGATTTCCTCCCATCACACTCCCCCTACCCGGCGCATGCTGGAGCGCGCGCGCGCACGCACATATACACACACACACACTCTCTCTCTCTCTCACACACACACACAGACCGAGCAGAGCTGAGAAATGCAAGTTACTGAGAGGTGAAGTAGGGTCTCTGTGAGACTGTTTCAGCACCGATTAAGAACCCAAGTAATGTGTCAGCCACCCCGGTTACTTATGCGAGGATGGGGGTGTGAGCGGTGAGAAATGGGACGAGGTGGTGTAAGCAGGGAGAAGGTGCCGGCTGCCTTCACGGGGATTCTGGCACATATGACAGATCTGAATTTACACGCAACGTAAAAAACAAAATTGCCACAAAGATATTATAAGAAGTATCTCTGCAAAGTCTGCGAGTTAATTCAGGAAAATTCTGCCCGCTGCCCCTTCCTTCACATTCATAAATACGCATAAATAAAATCCGGTCCCCAGTCTATATCCCGGAGGAGGGCAGGATAGAGGATGCATTCCAAGAACTTGCTGAAAGATGGTTCACTGACCTCATTTAAATTCTCCAAAGGCCAACTGGGTTTTGCACGCCTGTGGGTCTACTGTGTCTTACTTTCAGAGGCCTTTTACCCAGGGAAAAATAAATTTGATCAACTTATCTTTCTTGTAAATACCCCAAATGATGACAGAGGGTTAGAGGTGAGCAAAGCTTTATCAAGAAATCAACAGTCCCCTAGCTTAAAAATATTCTATCAACCGTTTCTCATCCATCTCCCTATAGCTACACTCAGACCACATCTCTACACTACTCCCTTCAAAGCAACAATCTTCTGGCGTACAGCCCCTGCCCACCCAGCCCAGCACGTCGCCTCCGCCGCCTCCACCACCCAAGTGTCCTCTCCCCATGCACTCCACTTCATGCATTGCCATTTATTCCATAACCAGCATCATCCTTTCATTCCACGCAGCCCCCTCCTCCCTTCTTCAAAAGAGAGGGTCTGGGGAAAAGTGAACCCAGATTCCCCAGCCACCCCACATCCAAACCCAGCGATTTGCATAATAACAGTGTTTTGTGCTGTTTCCCTCCACTGCGGTCACAGGGGTTCTTACATTTCACGTGAAAGGATAATACTAATTACGGAAAGAAGCGGCAGCAACAAGACGGAGAGGTAGAGAATCTAAGCGAAAATCCCCTAGCAATAAAGTAACTGCTTGGGAACATAGATTTCTCTGCATTAAAACAAATGAAATGACACAGACTGAATAATAAAAAGTCAGTGTGTTATTAAAGTGAGCTTGCATCCCTTAATTTTTTCTCTTTTCTCCCTCTTTTTTTATTTCTTGGTTCATTCATTCATTTCTTCTTTTCTTTCCTCCCCTTTTTATTCTTTCTTTCTTTCTTTCTTTTTTTTAATCCCAGACAGAGTCTCCTCTCTCTTTCTAGGTGAATGACACGTCTCACAACACATTTCCCCCCGGGGATGTTATTGCAATGCGCACGGTGCTGCCGCTGCTGCTGTTCTCGCCGTCTCGGTAGCTCGCTCCCAGGCTCTCACACACTTTTTAAAGACACACAGATACGATGCTGGTGGGAAGAGGGGGAAAGGGAAAGGCGACCCGGAAAGGGGGGAGGTTAAAGCGACAAGAGATGGAGAGGGTCGGTCATGAGTGTGATGTGGGAGGTGGCTGGTGGGGGTTGTCGGGAGGGTGGAATGTTCAGAGAGACACAAGTTGCCAGCCAAAAGGCGTGGGGTGGGTGGGGGATGCTGGCAGGGATGGAGTGAGATGAAGGAAGCCCAGGTGAATGAAAAGGCGAAAGGTGCCGCGTAAGGGGCTGACTGCTGGGAGGGCAGGGCTGAGCCAGCGCTAGAGATTCCAGGGGCTGGTGCAAACTGCCACTGCCCCCTGCCGCACCAGGGAGTAGGGGGAGGGGGTGGAAATCGCCGAGGACTGGGGGACCGTAAAGGGAAGAGTGGAAATATGGGGTGGAATGATGATGATGGGGAATGGGCGTCAAGTTGATGCTCCCCGCGGCGGGGCGGGGATTACCTTGTAGCAGGAGCCCGCAGACACTGTAGAAGCGGAGAACCGCGCTGCGTTTCCAAATCATGGTCCTCTCTCTAAAGGGCTGGGGAAGGAACGAGTGGGCAAGAGATGCTGGTGAGCGGGGCACACGAGTTCAGGTCTCCGCTGGTGTTCTCCTCCCGGCGCCCGCTGGACCCAGCGTCCCCGCCGCTGCGGTGTTCGAACCCGCGAACGCGGATCGGCGGCAGTAGAAGCGGCAGCGGCGAAGCACCCGCAGAATGGGGTTTGGGTGGGCGAAATAGTTTCTTCTCCGCCTCCTCCTGCTGGTGGTGCAGCCGCGACAGCCCGTCTGCCAGGCACGGGTTTGGAGCTTGCCTTCCTGTCAGCGCGCACAGCAAGTCCCAGAGCCCGCCGGGGCTGCCCGAGCAGGTGGTGCAGGGATGCCCGGGTGTTGGAGAAGGTGCGAGCGAAGGCTGCAAGGAGTGGGTAGGTCAC
>NW_003852404.1:28550821-28579311 GCF_000181295.1 Otolemur garnettii | reverse complement strand
CCCTGGCCACGAACAGACACCGCCCCCCAGCCAATGGAAACACATCCGCCCACCAAGATCAGCCAATAAGAGAAACGGATGGGTGGAGACAAGCGCCGGGAAAAACAAACAGGCTTCTCAAGGACCCTTCGGGCAGGAGGAACTGAAGCCCCCATTCAGGCATCCCCAGGGGGTCTCACCTCCTTAGAACTGTCTGGAGCTAACTTGAAAAAGAGACAAACACCTTTATTAATCAGTGCTTTGCACTCAGGAAGAGTTCAGCCAATCGCCACCGCGAGGGGGCGGGGTTAGCTGTGTCCCCAGCAGGTTCTGGAATTCTTGGTGCCTGGGCCAGGTTCTGGGTGCGAAGTTCTTGCGCGCGTTTGGACTCCAAGAGCAGATGGTGGCTGCACCTGCCCACTCACCAGCTGCAGCAACAATCTCTGACGTTCCCAGCAGCAAAAGGGAAAGATTGCAGAGGGCGTGGGAGAGGCTAAGTATAGGGAGGAGAACACCTAGCTGCCTACAAGAACTCGTGCGGCAGAGAAGGAAAGAGAAATGGAGGAAATAGTTTTGTTGTTGTGCTTCAACGCTTTTACTTACTCTAGATATAAATCTCAGTAGAACATGGTGGGTATTGGCACTAGGATCAAGCAGACCCCTGGTTCAAATCCCTTATCTGTCATTTCTTGTTTCATAATGTTTGATGATTTACTTGCGGGTATAAATCTGAAGCCTCCTCAACTGCAAAATAGGGATAATACTGTAGTCCCAGCTACTTTGGGGGCTGAGGCAAGAGAATCGTTGAAGCCCAAGAGTTGGAGGTTGCTGTGAACTGTGATGCCACAGCACTCCACCCAGGGCGACAGCTTGAGGCTCTGTCTCAAAAAAAAAAAAAAGGATAATAATACTGTAGAGTCGTAAGGATTAAGTGAGAATGCAATCATGTTAGTGCTGGGCTATGCAGTCTGTAAGTGCTTTATGAATGGTGGATCTTGCTGTTTGGTGGGATTTTTCTTATTCAGGATAGCAGGAAATCTTAGGCAAGCCTCTTTAAAATATTTCAATAATAGCCTTAGGAATGGAAAAAAGAGAAACTGTACTTTATTCATAAATGGAACCAAAAGAGGGCATCCAAAGAGATCTGGAAAGCTGGAAAGAACCGCCTCTAAAAGTCATCCTGAAATGTGTCCTTTAGGGGAGGAGATATACATGAACAAGGTATAAGTTTGTCAGTAGTTGTGTTTCTAAATGAGCTTAATTCCCAGGGGTTTACCTATGACCAGTTTTTAATTGGGCCAAATTAGAAGATGATAGACTAGTTCAGGAGTGTTAAATCAGTCCCAGCATAAATAAAGTCGGTTTTGTTTGAGAGACTACACAGTAGAAACCTGCTAGCAAGAAGACAGAGGGAAAGATGAGAGACAAGATCAATACTGATGCCCTTCATTCTTCCCCATTTGTTGCTTACTTTACCACAACCTTTTACAAATTCAACCCTTGCCTTTTAACTAATGACCCATTTACTTCTTTGCCCACCTTTCTCCCCAGGTTTTCAAAATTAAGGAGCAAAATGTCCATAAGAAAGCTTCAAGCATATTCTTGAAGAAAGAGGATGTGTGAATACCCTTGTTATTGTAGAAGACAGTTGCCTACTGTGAGTTTTAGCTGTTGGAAAAGTCAGTAAATCCAAGGATACCGCTATTATTTAAACTATTGTCAGCATCAGAAGGTGAAATTCTAATCATTATTGACTCATGCTTAGGTTTTGTGTCAAGAGGAATATAATAAATGGAAATGTCAAAGAAGTTAGGATTTTTTGTTATTGAAATAGTAGTCAGGGTTCCTTGGTTCTAGTACACATCTCACATCTAGCTGTATGACCTTGGCCATATGTTCAACTTCCCTGACCTCTCAGTGTCCTCAAGTATAATATGAAGAACCTGGATGTGCTTCCTCTTAAAATACATGGAGCTTTAAAGAAAATCATTAAGATTGTTATGTTCCAGAAAATACCCCATTTGAATATGAATATCTCCATCTCTGCGTCTGTGGTTGATACTCTGAAACAGATCATGTTTTGTTCTTGTTAATGACTATTAGAGTGATTAGTATTTCTATACTGAAATAGTCCATAGCCTTGCTGTTGGATATGTGGTTCTCCTATCAATAGCACTAGCACCACTTTGAAATGGTTAGAACCGCAGAATCTTAAATCCTACCCCATTATCTACTGAATCGGAATCTTCATTGTAACAAGATTCCGGAGTGATTGACAAGCACACAAAACTTGGGAGCACTGGTCCTTTAACACTGTTTTTGCCACATGCTTGCCCCCAGTAAGAATTTCACTGGATATTCTATTAGAAGGAGGACACTAAAAGGCCTGGCTAATCTTTGGTAAATTATTATTTTCATGAGTCCTAGGAATCCCCTTCTCATCACCACACAAAGTAACTCTTCCCAATAAAGTATGAAACAATTAATTACTTTAATTAGATAGTTTTTTAAAAAAGATTTGAAAATTTGATTATGTTAATAGTCATAAATTTTTATATAATTAAGGGCATTCTTTTACCCACACACCCAGGGGACTGGAAGAGGGGGTTTTCCAGTCCTGGGGGGGAAAATGTGAAAGTGTGAGCTCTGGCCATTTGTATAAATGATGTCATGTTTGTGTACAAAAAAATAGATAATGTTCTAATTTTAATTAGTCTTTTCTTGTAATAGATGCTATTAATAAATTAATTTTAATATATCAAGTCTAAGTGATTGTGAGATCTTTCAGTGTTTTATAAAAATATGACATGTCAAACTGTTATAGATGTGTTATTGTACAAAAATTAATTTCTAAAACTTTCAATAATTCGAAGAATACAATGAAATATCCTCTCATAGATTTAGGGTTGTTATTGTCCACATATATCATTTGTGTGTCAGAAAATGTAAATTAATTGACCTGCTAATTGCCAAAAGATGACATCTATTCATGTGACCCTATGTGAAATAATATTAAATATCAAACCTGTTTGGGAAATTTCCTTTACCTTCCTTATAATTAAGGCCTGTAATCTCTTTTGCTTCATGGCAAAATATTTTAAATAATTAATTTTGGGCTCGGTGCCTGTGGCTCAAGTGGCTAAGGCGCCAGCCACATACACCTAAGGTGGCGGGTTCGAATCCACCCCGGACCCACCAAACAACAATGATGGCTGCAACCAAAAAATAGCCTGGGCGTTGTGGCGGGCACCTGTGGTCCTAGCTACTTGGGAGGCTGAGGCAGGAGACTCGCTCAAGCCCAGGAGTTGGAGGTTGCTGTGATGCTGTGATACCAGGCACTCTACCCAGGGGGAGAGCTTGAGGCTCTGTCTCAAAAAAAAAAAAAAAAATTAATTTTATATTTTGAAAGAACTATAAAATGGGAAGAACTCTAGACTTTAAATCCTCATTCATTTAGTATATATTTTCCTATAAAATGATAGATCATAATTTTTTTTCCTGTCTTGAATATGATGGTGCTGTTCCTTTTTTTTTTTTTTTTTTGCAGTTTTCGGCTGGGGCTAGGTTTGAACCCGCCACCTCCTCCAGTATATGGGACCAGCACCCTACTCCTTTGAGCTACAGGTGCTGCCTTCAATGGGGCTCTTCATTTATATTATCATAGGATGATGTGATAATCTCTTCTCTCAATAGTACTGTAGATATTAGGGTTCTTTTAAGGTGTTTACCACAGAGGAGACCAAACTTAGCTTACACTTCATGATTATTTCTACTGTCGTTGAAACAATCGAAATTTATCATGATTGCAATATTTACGCCTTTTTTTCCCTACTGGGAGCAAAGTAAATTGTTTTTAGAATATTAATTGTGACCAAAATATTTAAATGAAAATGAGGAAACTACTAAATGTCCCTTTTATCTCTATAGATTAATTTTGTGGGATTTCCATGGTTAGAACATTTATATCATTTATATTTTTCTTTTAAAATATTAAGTTTAGGTGAAATATATAAACATTTAAAATATACTGTTACACATATTATAGATCTCCAGGACTAAAAATCTAGAAATCCATGCTAATTTGACTCTGATAACAAATTGACCTATAAAAAGAAATTTCACGGCTTGGTGAAAATGTACACCATTGTGAAAGAAAATAAGCTTATTGAATATTAGAAACATTGATTGTCATTCTGCTTGCTCACTAGCATTTTTAGTATGAGGTGAGCTACCTGTGTTGCAGAGATGTTAAGAATTCATAGGTATAGTCTATAGAATATATAGCAAAATATGTGGTATATTGGATTATTAATATGTATGTCATTTATGTGTTGTTTATATGTTACATGTGATAGTTTATATCAGTATTTAAATGCATTTTAACTTAGCATTTTGCTACTGTTTACAAAGCCTTCAGTGTCCAGCTTCAGGATTGTGACCTATTATTTTACCTCACCTCACTCCAAATGTCTCATGGCTAGAATTTTAACTTAGGTGGATGATAGTATAGAAAAGTAAAGAAAAGAAATTCACAGATATATATTGATAGAAAGTTACAATCTCAAGGTAAACTATTTCTGCCCTTTCTATATAGGTACATCAAGTAGCAATATGATCAATATCTCCACATTCTCTCATGTTCATTTTAAAATTTTCAGTCACAATATACAGAGTAAAAATGACCTCATGATCGTAAGTAATGTAATTTCTAGGTGCACAATGATTCAATCTAAATGATCTAAGATATGTGGCCATCACGTACTTTCTAAAACTCATCAAGAGGGATAGTTCCTTTCTCTATGTTTTCCCCCAGGCAAGGAAAGATTGACCCTATTTTATAGACGGCCATATGTTCCTGGAGTTTAAAAGGAGGAAATATTTAAAATAGACGTTTGGGGCCAGGTTCAGTGGCTTACACCTGTAATCTTGGCACTCTGGGAGGCCCAGCAGGGTGGATGCCCTTAGCTCAGGAGTTGAAGACAAGCCTTAGCAAAAGTGAGAGCTCATCTCTACCAAAAATAGAAAAACTAGCCCAGCATTGTGGCAAGCGTCTGTAGTCCCAGCTACTCAGGAAGCAGAGGCAAGAAGATTGCTTGAGTCCTGGAGTTTGAGGTTGCTGTGAACTATGATGCCAGGGCACTCTACCCAGAGCAACAGAGTCAAATACTCTGTCTCAAAAACTAAAATAACAAACATAACATAGCAAAACATAACATAACATAATGTAAGGTAACATAACATAACATAATAAAATAAGTTTTGTAAATGACCAAAGATAGAAACATCTTGAAGATGACTTTCAACTCTTGGACATAATTATCTTCAAAATGGATTTCATCTAAAAACAATAAACAAATAAATAACTAAAAAACACTCTCAGGACAATGACTTCATAGCAAGTCAAACCAATTTTATACCTGCCACATGGTTTTTATGCAAGGAGCTTTTTTTTTCCTATCTGGAACACTCTTATTTGATATCATCAAATATTTCCTTACTTCACCAGAGTTGGCTCCAATGAGACATTCTCAGCAAGACATTCACTGATAATTCTTTTACTCTCCATTCCTACTCCCTGGAGTCATCCTTCATGATTCTAATTTTGTTTTTCTTTATGCTATTTGTAAACCTGAACTTATACTATTTGTTACGTATATATTGTTTTTTTCTCCCCACCTAAATGTAAACTGCAAAAATGCAGATACTATGGCTTGGCTACTGAATTTTCAGCAAATACAAAAGGAACAATAATCACTAAATATATGTTTATTGAAGGTATGAGTGTATCCAGTCAAAGCTTTCCCTCCTATGGTTTAACTTGTACAAATTCATCTTCCTTTACCTTTACTCTTTGTGTCTTTTTCTAGGGCATCATTTCCCTAAGTAAATAATTCTTTTTTTTTTTTTAGATGGAGCTTCAAGCTATCTCCCTGGGTAGAGTGCCATGGCATTACAGCTCATAGCAACCTCCAACTCCTGGGCTCAAGCGAGTCTCCTGCCTCCGCCTCCCAAGTAGCTGGGACTACAGGTGCCCACCACAACGCCCTGCCATTTTTTGGTTGCAGCCATCATTGTTGTTTGGTGGGCGGGCTGGTTTCGAACCTGCCAGCTCAGGTGTATGTGGCTGGCGCCTTAGCCGCTTGAGCCATAGGCGCCAAGCCCGTAAGTAAATAATTCTAATTCTTCTCTAGTGAAACCACTCAAACTAAAAGTTTAGCATTTAAAAAAATCCATTTAGATTTTTGTTTACAAAATAAATCCATATGGATTGATAAAAATAAAATACATTAGTGATTGCACTCTTTGTACATAAATACTGCTGACCATTTGTTAACTATTCCCGATATTTTTTTTTTAGTAACAAGTAGTATAAATAGACAAGAATAACTATAGTCACTTATTACTGATGTGTGTTTTGTTTTGTTTTTTTAGATAGAGTCTCACTATGTTGTCCTCGGTAGAGTGCTGTGACAGCACTGCTCACAGCAACATTAAATTCTGGACTTATATAATTCTCTTACCTCAGCCTCCCAAGTAGCTAGGACTACAGGTAATGTGTGCATTTTTAAAGCATCTTTTATAGTATTTTGCTGTGGATCTTTGTATTTCTGTAGTTTAAGAGATTCTTTGTATTTCCAATACTACTTAATAGAATTTTGATTAGAAATATTACAAAATTCTTCTATCGAATAAATCAGGCCAGACTAAAAATACTAAGACCAAATGAGGGCACTGGTTTTTTTTGGCCCAGATTAACTAAATAAAAGAAGCTGTGTTGGTAATTCACATAGCTGAGATAGAGGAATTGTAACAAACACTATGATTTTTCTCAGTTCTTAATAAATCTAAGGAAAATCAACCTACTTTATATTTCACTATTTAAGCAATCAACTTTATCTATATCTCTAAGGAGGATCTGTTTTGTTCCTTAATAAAAATAAAAGGAAAAACAACAAAGCATCTAAAAGTAGCAAACAAATAATTATTTAAAAGAACATGGGAAAATAGAAAGAAATAAATCTGTAAAGTCATATAAAAGTTATACTTTGGCTTTAAAAATATGGCTTGTTTTTTAGAGCTATACTGTTCACTAGGCAGGCACTAAGCATGAGTGGCTATATAAGTTTTGATTTAAATTAATTAAAAATAAAGTAAATTAAAACGTATGCTTCTTGGTCATGCTAATCAAATTTTCAGTGACTGTTGTATTGGACATCACAGAGAGAGAACACTTCTAAAATCACAGAAAGTTCTACTGGACAGCACTGTCCGTAGATCAAAATCTGTATCAATCTGAGTTCTCCAGAGAGACGGGACTGTTTTGAATTATATCTCTAGCAAGAACTTTATACAAGAAATTGGCTTACACGGGTATGGAGGCTGAGAAGATCCAAGAATGAAGAACGGCAATAAGCAAGCTGATGGTATAATTCTAGTCTCTGATAGTTTATTTTATATGTCAACTTAACAGGTCTAAGGACTGCCAAGACATCTAGTGAAACATCATTTCTGAGTATATCTACGAACACGATTCTGAAACAGATTAGCATTTGAATCTGTAGACTGAGTAAAGAAGATCCACTCTTACCAACATGGGCAGGCATCATCTAATCCATTGAGGGCACAAGTAGAACAAAAAGGTAGAGGAATGGTTAATATTCTCTTTCCCTCCTCCTCCTCTCTTCCTTACCCTCCATGAACTGGACCATCCATTCTTTTTGCCCTCAGATAACAAAGCCTCCGCTTCTTGAGTCTTTGGATGCTGACACTTACCCCTACTCCCTACCCCTCACAACTACTTTTCAGGTCTTTAGACTTACAGAATTGCACCACCAACTTTCTTTGTTGTCTAGCTGGCAGAGGACACCTGGTCAGTGTTTCTCAGCATCCATAGTAATGAAATCTCATTTGAAAAATAATCTCCTGTTGGTTCTGTTTTTCTGCAGAACTTTAACTAATATATAGTCTGAGACTAAGTTTAAAAATGGGAAATGGTCAATGACCCAGCTTGAAAACAGTTCAGTATATACAGAAGATTCTTTCTCCATCTCCCTTTTATAAAACCATCGATGTGTTGGATGAGTCCCACCACGCTGGAGAAGGCAATCTACTCCACTCAGTCTGTTGATTCAGATGTTAATCTCATCCAGAAGTATATTCACATCCAGATCCAAAAATACAACCAAATATTTGGGTATCCTATGACTCAGTCAAGTTGACTCATAAAATTAATCATTGCCCCTTTCATTTGATGGGGATTATGTTGGCATTTATTTTCCCTATCATATTTTCAAGACCCTAATTCTGAATTTAAAACATTAAAATTTAGGCAAAAAAAGATTTACCTCTCAGAAAGACCAAGGTGCTATCTAATGTATTTTGATTAGTTTGCTATTAATATGCCTCTTTCTCATAATATTGGTAGTAAAACCACTCATTTTCTTTCTTTTTTTTTTTTTTTTAAGACAGAGTCTCACTTTGTCACCCTTGGTAGAGTGCCATGGCATCATAGCTCACAGCAATGTCAAATTCTTGGGCTTAAGTGATTTTCTCGCCTCAGCCTCTTAAGGGTTTATAGGCACCTAACACAACACCCAGCTATTTTTAAAGGCTGGGGGGTGCATGTCTTGTTCTTGCTCAGGCTGGTCTTGAACTTGTGAGCTTGGGCAATCCACCCGCCTCAGCCTCCTAGGCATTATAGGAGTAAGCCACTATGCCAAAACCACACATTTTCTTATATGGGTGTTGAGAAGAAAGAACACATTCTTACTTTGAGTATTACCTTACACGGTGGTCTATTAACACATGGTATAGTCAAGAATGAATAAGTATTAGTCTAAATTCCTTTTTTTTTTTTTTTCAGTTTTTGTCCAGGGCTGGGTTTGAACCCACCACCTCTGGCATATGGGGCCAGTGTGCTACTCCTTTGAGCCACAGGCCCTGCCCTAGTCTAAGCTCTTTAGTTGCAAGTAACATAAATCCAACTCAAATTAACCTAAGGAAAAGAACAAAAGAAATTCCAAGATGAGGAAAAGAATACACTTTGATCTAAGGACTCTGTAATATTATTAGGATTGTGTCTTATTTCATTCACCTGTGAACTCTTATTTCTTTTCAAGTAGTTAAAATATCATCAGGTTCTCCACACAGGGAAGCAAAGAGGATCAACACAATTCTGGCTTTACTCATATTTACATTAAGTGGGTCCAGAAAAAGAGAAGAGCTATTTCTTCACAACTCTACCTAGAACCTGGGAATGACTTAGATAGATGACCTTTGATTCTGATTATCCTTCATTTACTCATTCTGTTAGATTGGGCAATGACAGCGAAGGTATGGATATTTAACCAAATTATCTTACCAGAGGGGGAGGAGACAATTTATAAAAGGAAAAGATGCTGGACAGACAAAATGTTATAGACATCCACAACATAATCTGAAAAAAAATTATAAAATGTGATACAAGGGGTGTTGATATGGATATGCATGTTATTTTGTTACTCATGCTAATTAGAATAAAGTGGCAAATGATCATCTTTAGCACTTTACACACTGCATAGTAGGGTCTCAATAAATAGTAATGGAACAAATAAACATAATGCAGTAATAAAGTTCTCACTACTGGCAAAATTTAGAAGAGGATTATCCTCAGATTTTACAGAGCCAAAAGATTACTTCTCTGCCTTTCTATGATAGCTGATAATACTATGTATCTGAGTGTCATATCAGCTGTTGAAAATTAACAACAGTTAAATGCTGATTAATGTCTGGCTTTTCCTCTTTAGTTTTCACATTTTTTTTCAGAATTGCTTAGAGTTACTCCTGTGTTTATTGCCTGCACACTCGGTCATCGTCACTGTGTACCACCCTGCACTTATCCCTGCTAAATTCCTTACAGTTTTGATGTATGACTTCTCTAATTTGTCAAGCCCATTTGAAATTCTAGTTTGGATTTCTAAGACCAAAGCAACTTGAACAAACTTAATGTGACATTGAATGTGCTCTTAATTGCATTATCTAAATCTTTACCACATACACACAGTCATGCATTCACACACACAGACATATACACTCACACACAAGTCAGATGAATTCCAATCTTGAACTACCCTATTTGGTACTCCAGAAATGGGTCTATTTTTTTTTTTAGGATTTGAACAACTTAGACTTGAATGAAATGGAGTTAGCTTGCAAGCCTTCTACATCATATGGGATTGCTTGCAGAGGAAATATTTAGTTCAGGAAGGCTGGAAAATATATACTAAAGAGTTTTGTAGGCAAGAGTAAAGAGTGAAAGTCAGATCAGAGGAGAGAAAATATAGACTTGAAATCCCAAAGAAAATTCCTGAGCAATATGAAAACAGAAATATAGAAAGTTTATTGCTTAGAAAAAGATGCCAAATTTAGTACAAGAAGAACTTGATAATCCACCAAATACATTTTATGTATGGATTCCTAGCTGTTTTTTTTATTCAGAGAGAGAAGAAAAAAAAAAGTTTAAGAATTTTGGTAGCTTTAGGCCCTCAGTTAGAAAATGGAGTTCAGGACCCAGGAAATTCTACATCCATGCTTACATTTTTATTGTGATTGTTTTATTTTGCTTTGTGCTTGAATTGAATGAATGTATACAGATTATTTTAACCAAACACCTTTATTGAAAAAAACTGATGCAGTATATCACAGAAACACATAAAGAAGTTAATGACTTGTCTAAGGTTAGAGAGCATTTTAAATTGAAAAAGAATAATAGAACAAAATATTTGTGGATGCACAGGCAAATGCTAAAGATGGCACGTGTCCACAGAAGCATTGCTGTAGTCCCATTGGGTATTGTTTATTCACTGGATAGTTTTGGCAAAATGTCCCTAAAATATATCTATCCTAGTAAATCCACCTAGAAAATGAAAGATCATATACAGATTGTAACTATATTTTGAAAGTTTAAAAAATTATGTACTCTAAAAACATCTCACTTACTATCAAGTTTACATGATTGACTATCTCAGTAAGTTGTATGAGAATGAAGCCATCCAGACCTCTACAAGTTGGTAATAAATAACACACTAGTTATTCAGTAAATGACCATGGGAACAGATAGAGAGATCTGACATTTATTATGACACTTTTTTATAGGTAAGCTGCTTTTGTAATACCACATCCCATAAAATATATCCATTATCACCCTTGTTGTATAAACAAAGAATCTCAGAAAGTTTAAATAACTTGATCAAGTGATAAATATAGTAAATGCTAGATAATTTTACTTAATGTTTTGGGTCTTTCAATTTCTTTTATTCTCCTTCAAGAAATCCATCAATGAAAATATAAGATTATTATTCTTACAGAATATGCTTTATTCCATGTACACAGAGGCCACAGTGTGAAAGTCCTACTGAGAAGGAAATCAGCACCATGGCTAGATCCATGTATTAAAAAAAAAAGACCTTGTGGAGGAAGAGATTTGAAAGAGAAAATTAGACTAGAAGTTGGTAGAAGAGTAGACTAATACTTTGCCTTCACATACATTAGAATATCTGAGTACTCACTCCATAAAGTGAAAACCAATATTATTTTTGAAAGATTTCTTAGTTGTCTTTCAAGGCTACCCATGAAAATTTCCACAGGTTTTTTATGCAAAAGGTTTCTGTACTTAAAACATACTTACAGAAATGGCATTACCAAATATCATTTGAAAATGTCAATGTCTTTCCTTAGGCACACAAGGCTTCTATATTTTTCATTTTCCCACTTGTCTTCCTATT
This sequence comes from Otolemur garnettii, assembly GCF_000181295.1. Taxonomy (NCBI): domain Eukaryota; kingdom Metazoa; phylum Chordata; class Mammalia; order Primates; family Galagidae; genus Otolemur; species Otolemur garnettii. The sequence goes on along the minus strand of NW_003852404.1, from coordinate 28,567,570 downwards.
ATTTCCATAGTACATGTTGGCCTTCTAACTCATAAACTAGGTTCTGTGCCTTCATTATTGGTCTGCATTCCAAAAACTGTAGAGGAATTTTATCCCTACCACGTGTTCTTGGCATCGCTTAAAAAGAAAAAAAAAAAATTTATACTCCTCCTTGGGTCCTTCCAAACATCTTTTAATAACGATAAAAACCCCTTGTATTTTACATAATTTATAAACAATTTCTGATAACAAATTCAACTGAAAATTCTCATTCGATAGTTCTAACAAATTCTTCTCCCATGAAGATGATCAGCTTTCTTTTTCAACATGAATTTAAGAAGTATCAGAGTCAGTGTAACTTGGTATCTAAAATTATGTTTACTTGTTATCTATTTAAATATGGACTAATATTTTTTCCATGTCTGCATAATCCTGCATAAGATGGATCACATAATTCTCTAGATTCTGAGATACCCTGATTTAAATGAGAGTGAATTTTGCTCACAGCTACCATGTGATTTGGAAGAAACAGCCTGCAGCTAAAGTTGCCTTTTCTGCTGGCTTCCCATGTAGGAGGAATTGTAGAGTCATAGCTGATTTTTAGCAGCTTAAACTTAATATCTTGTCTTGTAAAAGTTTGTGTCTATGGATAGGGGAATAATAAATAATTTTAATCACCACTTGTGTTCCAAAAATGTTGATGAATCAAGGCACTGAAGCATGAAATGTGAGGTAAATACCTGTCAAATGATAACTTAAATAGTTTTTTTGTTTTTTTGTTTTTTTTAGTCAAGGGGGCCAGCTAATTAAACCCCAAATGTTCACAGACTTATACACACCATCCAATGTACTTCTCTATCAAAGGTTAGTCTTTCCAAGGAGAGAACAGGGGAAGCGGTAAGGAGAAGCAGTGGCAGGCCAGGTAAGACTTAGATGAATACAACCATCAACAAAAGGAAATGTCTTTGTTCTGTGAGCATTTCTTTCAGTACCAAGATAGAAAAAAAAAAAAAAAAAAAAGAAAGCAAATTGTGTCAAGAATAGTATTTCAAAACTACCAATCAGATAGACATAATATTTCCCTTTAGCTAGAGAGAGACCAAGAGTTTCAAGGTAACTGAGGCTTCTCCACAGAAAGAAAACTTCAGAAAAAAGTTGTGCTCTTCTTAATATCATTATGACATGGTTTAGTTTGATTTGGTTTGGGTTTTATTGTTGTTGCTCTTTAACTAAGTGGGCTGCTTTATTATTTCTGTAGCCAAATAGGTTTTTGACTGTCCTGCTTTGAGGGGAAGATTGACAGTCATTCTGGACAGTTCTGATTCCACCTTTAGGATGTCAGGCCCCCAATCCTAATGTCTACACTTTAATTATGCTCCTGGGATCACTAAGGAATACAAATAGATGAAAACTCAATATTAATTATGTCAATTCTAAATCTTCACTGTAGTAAAGATAAATAATTCTTCCCAGTTCTATTTCCCATTGCAAATATTATACATTCACTTAGTTCAATATGGTCTATTTCAGCCTTATCATTAACCTGAAGGCAATGTACATATCCAAGAACACAATGTACATAAAGATACTGCAAGAAATGCCAGCTGTCGGTGCCTCTATGGTACCTCGTTACCTTTGTGGGTGCCCTCTGTGGCACCCCATCACTGCGTGAAAGAAACAGCCAGGACATGGGTTGGAAGTACAATGCTTGGCTCCGAGCCTGTGGCTCAAGTGGCTAAGGCTCCAGCCACATACACCTGAGCTGGCAGGTTCGAATCCAGCCTGCCCGCCAAACAACAATGACGGCTACAACCAAAAAATAGCCAGGTGTTGTGGCGGGTGCCTGTAGTCCCAGCTACTTGGGAGGCGGAGGCAGGAGAGTCACTTGAGTCCAGGAGTTGGAGGTTGCTGTGAGCTGTGATGCCACAGCACTCTACCCAGGGTGACAGCTTGAGGCTCTGTCTCAAAAAAAAAAAAAAAAAAAAAAAAAAAGAAGTACAATGCTTGTAAGAGGTGGACTTCCCATAGGTGCAGGGAAGCCCCGAGTAACATTTGTCCTGGCCTTTTATTAAAACAGCACACAACAGGTGAGAGGTGGGGCGGGAGAGGGGAGACGCTCACGTACTGGAGCTACGTACTTAATGAGCTCTTTCCCCACCAGCTCGACTCCCACCCTGTTGAACCACAAATGTTCGAGGTCCAACACCTGCTTGGTACAAGCTACTGATCTTATGTCATTAAAGTGTGCAATTGCTTGAGAGCTTGTCTCTGGGCTGCAAAACATCTCCATGCCAGCTCAGAGATTGTCCTGCTCCCAGCCCTCCCTCAAGAACTGGTGGCCGCTCCTCTAAGCCTGGTGCTCAGTCTTCTTCACCCAGCAACAAAGCTATGTCCCAGGTTCAAATATAACCTACCTCCAATTATAAATTTTTAAAGGAGAATTAAAGTCACAAAGAATAAACCTCCTCACAAATTAAAGTATTAAAATGTTAAAAACCAGAGAAATTAAAGTCCAAATTGAAATTATCATTGCTTTTGCTATATTTTATTTCAAATAAATTAATGTAAAAATTTCCCAATGCTACCTCTTATTATGTTCAATCTCAGATGGATCTCAATGCCTAGAATTTGCTTTTTATGTAACTGTAATCAAAAGAATCTTTCATGGGAATGGAAGTGGTTCTTCAGAGTTGTACTGATACAGAATTCCACTATTCACGTCTAGACAGGGTGTCCCCCATTCTCTAGGCCCAGAGCTCAGAGGTCAGACCCCATTTCCAGGCACAAGCAGACTGCCTTCCTGTGATGGTTTTTTTGAGTGGCTCCACCTTGGGTAAGACCACACACCCGAATCCCTTCTCAGGGACAGAGACTGTAAAGGACATGATAACTATATTTATTCATTTGTTAATGCACCATTTCCATCTACCAACTGCCAGCCAGGTGTCATCCTCTAGACCTAATTCCCCTAGACAAAGAGTCCACTGGAGACTCCAGGGAGAGCTCTTCAGTTCTTTTCCCTTTCCAGAAGCTCTGGTGCTTTTCACTTTTTCCATATTCCTTTCTAACTTCTAATAAAAAGTCCTATCTTACCACTGATCTGTGGTCCGTGGGTTCATTCTTCGAATTCCCGAGACCAAGGACCTACTGAAGAGCGTAATTCTGGTATCAGTGCCACCTTCCTACCACTTATGATGTGTCTCACTTTTATAGAGCCTAAAGAGTTAGTACACATAATATTTTACAATACAGGACCCACGCATCAGAAGCTGTCCACCACATCCAGGACAGTCTATCTCTGGAAAAATTTTGTTCTCAGAATGCCTTTTTCATGTTATAAGTAACCACAGTGGAGGTTCAGGGTTAATATGGAAAGAGAGAGATACGGTATTAAATTATGAATTTAGTCTCCCTGGATCAAAAGATCATTCATTTCCTGCTATGTCTCTAAAAATCTTCTGCCATATGTAAAAGTCACTCTTATCAAACAATTAATCATAGATTGTGTGTACTGTATTACTTGCAATTTCCATTTTGAGCCCTGTTCCTGACACTCCAATACTGACTTGAGCAGGAGTTCCATTTGTTTCCCTAGAAAGTGTTTACCCTCCAATTTTGGTTTCAACTAAAAAGCCATCCTCTGCAGCTGAAGTTGCTATTGACGTTTCTGATGCTATGTCACAAGTGGCCTTATAAGAATCAATACATAAGCCATAATCTTTCCTTTACCTTAATATTGCAAATACTGCATTTTCTGCAAGCTTAGGGTAGCTTCTTAGGTCTGGAACTCATAAATTAAAGCTAGAACCTCCATAGTGTTGCTTGCACCTGTGTAACTCAGCTGTAGTTTTAAAGCGTCAAAGACGGTTCTGCCAACCAGTACTTAAATAGATTGTAAAGACACTCTTTTCTCTATAATATATATTTGCCTCAGCTGTGCCTGTTTACTAAGGCCTCTGTGATCTGTCAGCATCTGCTTAGGAACTGGATGCCAGAACGTATATTCTGAGTTTAGTTCAAGATCAAGATAGGGCAGTCTGTTTCCCAAAGTTCTCCATGTTTGTCCAAGGCCACCCATGGTTTTTGCTGAGGCCCATGCAGCCCATGCTGTTGCTTATGCTAATCCTCCCAGGAAGCTGTCATCTGTCAAGATATCCTGTATGCTAAGGCCTCTTGCCCAGTGCACAGAACTTAAAAGCCAATAGCATCACTGTAAATACTCATGAGTTCCAATATAAGCAGCCACACATGCTCAGGTCAAAATACCCTAGAGCACAAAGCTCAAAGCCACATGTGCCAGTCTCACCAAATCTTCTTTCCTGTATATTTTCCTCCAAATTATAATCTTTTGTCTTGTATCTCAATGTTAATTAATTCTGAACCCATTTGGGGGGCTTTGAGGGACTCAATATTTATCTTTTTTTTTTTTTTTCAGCTTGGAGTCTAAACAAATTGAGAAATAAAATAAATAGGCACTTACAAACAAAAATAGTAATCTCAATACTAAGAAGACATAGGAAGTAGCTTGTTAGGGGGGTGTGTGTGTGAAGGCTGTGATTAGCTATAGCTACACAGGATATGATTACTACAGCTACATAGTACTGTATGGGAGAAGCAAAACCTTGAAGGAGTCTCCAGAGAAAAATGAAGGCAGGATTTGAGAGAGAGTTGAGCAGGCTCAACTTCTTTCCCCCAAATTCCATGCAGTGGAGAGCAACGGGATGGGACGTGCTGGGAGTGTGACAGCAGTTGTGCTCTCTCAACAGCCATGAAACTTGGAATGTAGTAAAACTCTATCATCCCCAAAACAAACAACCTTAATCGTATATATTTTTAAGTAGGGACATGCATCTCCCATATAAATTGCAGTGTCCACGTAACAGTCAATCTTCCAGGTTAGCTCGTGTTATCTATTTTAATTAACAAACGTACCCAAAACACAATGTTGTAACTGAAGGCACTAGAAAAACGGTCACATACAACAATCTTTTCTAAAATAAGACATTGTGAAGTGTTTGGGATGCCACAAAATCCATTTTTTCTTAGTGTGGCTCTAATGCTGAGAGTCAGATGTCCCCAGCTTCTCGCAACTGCTTATAATGCTTATATCCGACAGCTGCTTTTAACTAGAATGGGGGCTGGTGAGCTAGGAGTTAGTGGAAAGTGGCTCAGGCCATGGGACTTGAAACTTTTGTAGTTATTTTGGGGAAATGATGAATATTATAGGGAATAAACTGAGCAGGGTAGATATAGTTGTTTTTACAGAGGAGACATCAATACGGTGACGAATGGTGAAGTGTTAGTCTCTATCACGTCCTCTCCTAGCATTCTTTACCCTTTATTTTAAATCTCCTTCTAGTAACATCACAGTGAGCAGCTGCAGTGGGTACACCCCTCCATTCATATGTTGAAATCCCAATCCTCAAGGTGTTGGTATTAAGAGGTGGTGGAATCTTTGGGAGGTGATTAGGTAATGAAGACAGAGCCCTCATGAATGGAATTAGTGTCCTTATAAAAGAGATTCTGAAAGCCCATGTGCCCCTTCCACCACGTGAGGACATAATGAGAAGGCATTTTCTAATGAACCAGATTTTTAGACCTCCCCCGAAATCGCATTGGCTGTTGCCTTACACTTCCCAGTCTCTGTAACTGTGAGATATACATTCCTATTGTTTAAATGCCTCCCCGTTTATGGTATTTCATTATAGCAGCCCGATCTGACTAAAACATGGTGAAAAATGAAGCAGAGTCAGAATTATCTTCATGTTAACAAAATAGATCCCCCCATATCTCTTTTTATTTAAGAAAATTGATAGAGATTGTTCAGTATCTGAATGGTGATTTCAAAGAAAAGAATAAGTGAAAGCAATTTTTTCCCATTATTTCCATAATCTTTCTTTTTACTTGCCACTATCTCCTAAATTAATCAACAAGTTGGGGAAGTGTAGTCAACAATGTCTTCAACATGGAATGGATTAGAGATAAAGGAATTTACAGTAAAAATTTGGAAGAAGTTCTAGCACTTGGGAAGCCGAGGTGGTTAGATTGCCTGAGCTCACAGGTTTGAGACCAGTGTGAGCAAGAGTGAGACCCTGTCTCTAAAAATAGCTGGGCATTATGGTGGGTGCCTGCAGTCCCAGCTACTTGGGAGGCTGAGACAAGAGAATCACATGAACCCAAGAGTTTGAGGTTGCTGCGAGCTATGATGCCATGGCACTCTACCTAGGGAGACAGTGAGACCCTGTCTCAAAATAAAAATAAAAATAAATTAAAAATTAAAAAGTTAAACTAAACTAAAATTAAAAAATGGAAGAAATCTCTATTTTTTGTTGGGAATTCCATTCTCTTGCCAGAAATAAGGATGCTATAGTTGCAACAAAATATTTCCATAAAATTATGTTTTATAACATTAGTTTTTTTCTTGGAAGAGCTAATAATATTAAAATAAATATCCCTTCAGACCATTTCAAAAGATTTTCTTACAAATTCTTTTTTCAAAAGGAATTTCACAGCAACCACTACAGATAGCCATTATATCAGATGGCAACATTGCAACAGGTTTTTAAATTTCTGTGGTATTTCTTGGTGTTAGTACTTGAAATATTTCTAAGAAATGAAAGTAGACAACCAAACACTACCACTCAGATTCTGAGTTTCCTAAATTTGTACTGAACTATACCCTTGCTATCTTGGATAAAATAGCTTTTTAATGTGCTCACAAAGTATCTTTAATTACAACCATTTTTCATGATTAAAAGTCTGTTTTTGTGATTTGTCATATAGATCTGTAAAAAGAAAAAGAAGGTTTCCCTCCCATCTTAAAGAGATTTTAATTAGGTGCAATTGATATTTAACACCTCAAATTTACAAAGCATTTAACAGGGTCTGAACAATATATGTTGAGTTTTCTTTCAGTTTTGGATTTAAATGGATAGTTCCATTTGGGTATACACTTGCTACTCTGCCCAGAATGCAGGGTATAGAAAAAATATATAGTTGACTATATATAGATAGATAGACTATATGTATATATATATATATGTGTGTGTGTGTGTGTGTGACTATAAATAAATATAAGATAGTGTATTTATCAGATATTGTGCTCTAATAGTTTCTACTTTGTTTTAGATTTACCCACAATGAGAAAGAATGATCTCACTTGTGTGTTGTGAGTTAAAATGTATGTTGTTTATGTACAGATGAAATTAACCTTACTTATGATTATGCTTACCTTGAAAGAATATGTCAGAATTTGCACAACACATCCTCTTACCCACATGTGCTCAAATATGTTCTCCCGTTTCCTCCCCTATACACAGGCTAGACTCTGAATGGGAAAAACCACTTCATTAACATGATAATAATTTAAAAAAATAATATGTGCGATTTTGCTGAATCTTGAGTTTATTTTACAATGTTTCCTTCTTAAAGTTCCTAAATGCGTGTTGACATTTATTTCTATATAGCTTCCATTAAGCTTTTATTTTTTTGTTATAAGCTTGGAATTAGAAAAAAAAAGTGTTTCTTTAAATTGTTAATCTTTAATGATCATTATGCTCATTTCAAAGCTGTAACATTTCAGAGCAAATAGCTTTTGAGAGAGATTCACTGTTTTGCAATTTGTTTTATCAGAAATTTCTTCTACTTTTATTTTCTCAATTATTCCCTTTGAAATTAAAGAACTATATAATCGTATCTTCATTTCCTTAAAATAGCACTTAAGACATTTGTAACAATTTTCAAATGTTCTCTGCATTCCTACTCGGCATTTCATTAAAGTTACCTAACCTTAAATTATTATTTTTATTCCTACTTCCTTTAGCTGTGCTAAGTAAATTCTGCTAACTACAGTTGACGCACCTTCTTCCTTACTTTTTTTTTTTGGGGGGGGGGCTTAGGTTAGCTGTACTCTGTAATATATAGAGTGTCTCTCTCTCTTTCTCTCTCTCTCTCACACACACATACATATATATAAACATTTTAAGAATGAAAAAAACTATATTAAAATTGTAATACTCAAGTCACCGTTGACTATTGCAAGTGTTGCTCACACATCTTCTATTTTCAGTACATATTGAGTATTATAATTTCAACATGGTTTTTTTCTTTTCTTAAAATGTGTCTATATTTTCTTTTGGCACCCTCTGTATAGACGACTTCTTGTTGCTATATTGCCTGTACTGCTGGGAGTCTGGCTTTTATCCGACTGGTAGTCAATTTATCAACTTTACTGACCCTATTACATGCATATTTTTAAAGGTTTCCAGTGTTTTTCTTCCTTTCCTCCAAACTATGGTATACTACAATACTATATTTTATAGTCTATCTTGCCCTTGTTCTGTATTAGCTTCTAAATATGTTTCTACTTTGACTTCTGCCTTACTTCCCCTGTGCAAATACTACATTTTGGTAAGTTTCTATGAGAAAGTGTATATGTTAATCAAACACTTGATTTCTTGCTACGTCTCTTTAGAGAACCCTGAGGATGTTAGTTTTTTTATACCTTAGAAGTCAATAGATCCCAGTTCAAATATTCTTTATTTATAGCTTTCTTTACAGGTAATGTGTTTAGAAAATTCAAAGGATAGGGAAAATAAGACTATGTAAAAATAAAATGGTTTCCATTGAAACACTTTTTTTTTTTTTTTTTTTGGTTATTGTTGGGGATTCATTGAGGGTACAAAGAACCAGGTTACATTGATTGCATTTGTTAGGTAAAGTCCCTTTTGTAATTGTGTCCTGCCCACAAAAGGTGTGGAACACATTATTCTTAGTAAAGCATCACAAGAATGGAGAAGCAAGAATCCTACGTACTTAATTCTCATATGAGGACAGTTGATGACCTAAAACATATTGTGTTTTGATTAATTAGCTTAATTGTGATTAAATCAGTGAATGAGAATTGGAAGACTGAAATATCTACAAATCCAGAATTTTATATCTATTATTTATTTATTTATTTATATTTGGAGACAGAGTCTCACTATGTTTCCCCTGGTACAGTGCCATGGTAACACAGCTCACAGCAACCTCCAGCTCCTGGGCTTAAGCAATTCTCTTACCTCAGCTCCCAAGTAGCTGGGACTACAGGTACCCATCACAACACCTGGCTATTCTTTGGTTTTAGTTGTCATTGTTGCTTGGCAGGCCCAAGCTGGATTCGAACCTGCCAGCTCTGGTGTATGTGGCTGGAGCCTTAGTCGCTTGAACTAAAGGTGCTGAGCCCAGAATTTTATATCTATTATCTGAAAAAAAAGTAAATACTTGTATATGTGCCAATAATTTCTTAAGAACAAAACAAAATCCATATTGATTTTAGAAGACTATAGTACTTTTGAGATTTTTCCTTTTGAATGCATGCTAGGAGTAATATTTTGCATGTTTTAGTTTAGTTTAGTTTCAGTTATTAATACTCTCTTTTTTATTAAATCATAGCTGTGTATATTAATGCAATCATGGGGTACAATGTGCTGGTTTTATATACAATTTGAAATATTTTCATCAAACTGGTTAACATAGCCTTTGCGGCATTTTCTTAGTTATTGTGTTTAGACATTTATATTCTACACCTAGTAAATTTCTCTTGATGAATCTACGTTTAGTTTTATATTTGCTTATTTCAGTTAATTAAGAAAATTAAAATGTTTCTTTACTTTTTTAACTCTCTTTTCCCAATTAAACTTTCAAGCGTATCTAGCTATTGTATTTCTAAGAAAGTCTATATAAAAGATAGGTTGCATAAACCCTTGCATTGACATCAGATTGTGCAAGCCAGACATGGCCTACTTAAGTCACAAACCAGTGGTGGGGGACAGGGTATAAGGGACATGCAAGACTGAATGGACCCTGACCCCTCCACTCCATTGGTATACAACTATTTAATTTCTTTTTTACTGAAAGTTTACTTTACTTTTCTACTAACTTTCTAAGTATTAGAACCAATTTTTTTCTCATAAGATTATTTTAAATGCATTACTGTTTACACATCACATTATTTCATAAGATCTACTTTAATGTTTTTATAAATTACAAAAGCATTTACTCTTTTGACAGAAAGTATCACTCAACAAATTGAAACTCAACTATTTCCCTACATTTCCAGGGTGCTCTGAGCAGTTTCGGACAATGTAACTTTCTCAACTCCTGTATCACTTTCAGAAATGAGTTAAAAAGTTGACAAGCCTTAAAGTCAGACATTCTGTTATAGATTCAAAGTTCAAAGTCCAAAGTTTCATCTGTGTGCCTGTTAAAATAGGTTCTCCACTTGCAAGATACAATGGTGGCATAGGCATAAAGAATACACTGCCATTCCAAAAGGGAAGAAATAGGGAATTACAAAAGAATAATAGATCCCCATTAAGTCAAAAACACAACCCGGCAAAGAACATTAAACCTCGAGAACCCAGAATAGACTTTCTTGACTCCATGCCCTGCTTCTTGGATACACTGGTGCAAGGTTGAGCCCCCAAGGTTTCAGGCAGCCCGGCCTCTGTGAGTTTGCTGGGCTCAGCGCACCCGGCTCTTCCAGGCCTGCATTGAAGGTTGGCAGCTGTGTAGTTCCAGCATCTCTGTGGCAGTCCTGCTCCCACGGTGCATCTAGGTACTGTCTTGGCGGGAAGGCTCTGCGGCAGCTTGGAACCCATATCTTTGCTTGACACTACTCTAAAGAGGACTCCACCCTCACCACAAGTCCCTCTCTGGGTCCCCAGGCTATCTGATAGATCCTGTAATATTTAGGAGGAGGCAACCAGGCCCCATGGCTTTCCAGAGCACACCTGTCATGGTACTGGCCTTCCCAGAACCACTCCTGGGGCAGCCAGAGAGCACTGAGAGGGAGTGCAGCAAGCACAGCCAGGACTTGCTTGTTACCAAGTGATGACCAGATACCATTTACTTAACTATATTGCCTGAAAATGTTTTTTTTAAAAAATACACAATTTGCAGTTGCCTGGGGAATGCTATGGGGAGGAATGTACTCTCACTTAACTGCTTGTGGGAATATAAATAAATTGGGAACTTAGCAATAGATATCAAAAGTCCTGAAATTATAGGAAAATATGAATATTTCTTCAATTTGGGGACATCATAAACAAAAATTTGTATACAGTGGCAGCTATTTTCATCAGTCTTTAGGGTGAAACATTACTCATTATAGTTTTAATTTTTGCCATCTCTATGAACAGTGAATACAATTTTTCCCACACTTATGGCTGATTTTGTGTGTGTGTGTGTGAAATGCTTTTCCATGTTGATTTCACAACTGCCTGTGTTTTCATTTGATGGAAAAACTACTATGAACAAATAGTTTTTGACATGAAGTTTTCTGTCCCTTTTGCTCAAGAAACAATACTAATCAAGGGCTCCTCATGTGTTTCCTCAAAATAATATTTCATTCAGCAACTATTAACGAACACCCACCATGTTCCAGGAACTGAGTCAAGATACAGCAATGACTGCAAATAAAACAAATCAAATAAATAAAAGCACAAATAAGCAAAAACTCAGGCTTCCTAGAGCAGCTCACATTTTCGTTTCTTATGAACCACCGAAAAGATTATAGAGCCTGTAATCCGATATGCTAAATAATTAAAATAAAAATACACACTTCCCTATTACTCCCTTTATGCCTTAATAATTGTATAACCTACTTGTTCTCCTTGCCCCTCCCCAACTCGATTCTTCTTTATAATAATGACGAAGTAGTTATTAAATAATTAATTCTAGGAGAGACTATATTAGGGTGAAATATTTTCAACTCCTCAAATTCATCATTGACATATAGCCTTCAGTATTCACTTCTATTCTATCTAATAATTTTGCATCACATAATGCACTTACCAGGGGATATATTGAACTGTAACTGCAACAGAGAAAATCTGTCCTGCAAGTCATGGACAGTGGGAAATGCTGAACTGTTTCCTATTACTCATGAAAGCTTGAGCATAAGAAATTATATTTACAGAGCTATTTTCTGCCTTTTTTCTCTACTTTCTTCTCCTCCACATCCTCTTCTTTCTCTCCTTCTCTTCCTTCTCCTCCTTTTTCGGGACTGTAATGTGATAATCTCTGCGGCATGCTATAATACATGCTTATGTGTGTATATGTGTCCACGTGTAATTTAAGTCATATATTTACTTTGATTTTATCTAGATCTTCTCATATTTTTGAATGATTTTTAGTGGGTTTTGTTTTTTGTAATAAGAATTTTATTTAAAAAACTTAGTCTTCTCTTCGTAGCTTCTCATCATGAGCCAAAAAAGAATACTTTCCTCTCCCTTCCTCATCTTCATCACTCACTTTTAATCGATATTATTATCTTCCTTGGGTTTACTTTTGTATAAAATCTGTATACTTTGTCACTGAATTTTGTCATTTAAAAGATGCCCTTGGCCAGGCATGGTGGCTCATGCCTGTAATCCTAGCAATCTGGGAGGCCAAGGAGGGTGAATTGGTTGAACTCACAAGTCTGAGCTCAGCCTGAGCAAAAGTGAAACCCCTGTCTCTACTAAAAATAGAAAAACTGAGCAAGAGGGTCACTTGAACCCGAGTTGGAGGCTGCTGTGAGCTATGATGCCAAGGTACTCTACCCAGGGCGACAGCTTGAGACTCTGTCTTGAAAAAGAAAAATAAATAAATAAAATAAATAAAAGATGCTGTTGGACTGCAAGATTATTCCAATATCCACATTTATTTTTCTTTTCATTATTTTTAATTGATTCATTTTTACATTATTAGGTTATATAATATGTATATCCCATTCTATGATTCTTATTTTTGCCTTGGTTTTTCTATTAAATCTTACATTATATATGATACCTTCCTTTTTTTTTTTTTTTTTTTTGGAGCAGAGTCTCTCACAATTGCCCTAGGATTGAGTGTCATGTCATCATAGCTAACAGCAACCTCAGACTCTTGAGCTCAAGTGATCCTCTTGCTTCTGTCTCCTGAGTAGCAGGACTACAGGTGGCTGCTACAGAGTCTCTCTCTTGCTCAGGGTGGCCTTGAACTCCTGAGCTTAAGCAATCCACCTGCCTTGGTCTCCCAGAGTGGTAGGATTATAAGTGTGAGCCACCATGCCTGGCCCAATAACTTCTTACTACTAGTATTTTTCACAGCGTTTTTTCAATCAGTCCTTAACTAACTGTAGCTTTTCTTCAAGAAAGATTCACACGTATATGTTGTTATTTTATATTAAATATTGTTTTGTCTGTATCATTTCACTTGGAAGACAATTTTGCTGAATATAAGATCCTTATATCCCAAGCACCCACCACAACACCCGGCTAGTTTTTCTATTTTTAGTGGACATGGGGTCTTGCTCTTTCCTAGGCTGGTCTTAAACTCCTGAGCTCAAGTGATCCTCCCACCTCACCTTCCAGAGTGCTAAGAGCATAGTTACGAGCCATGATGCCTGACCCTAGGTTCCCTTTTTCCACATCCTTGCTAATATCTGTTCTTTCATCTTCTTCATAATAGCCATTGTAACATGTATTAGGATATATCTCATATAATTTTAACTTGCATTTTCATGATAATTAGTGATAAAGAACATTTTTAATATATCTGTTGTCCATTTGTATATCTTCTTTTGAGAAATGTGTAGTTTATCCCTTTTCTCATTTTGAAATTGGGTTGTTTGTTTCCTTGCTATTGATTTGAGTTCTTTATATATTTGGGGCATTGTATCCCTATCAGATGTACAGGAAATGTTCAAAAACATTTTCTCCCTTTCCATAGGTTGTGTCTTCACTCTGTTGATTGTTTCTTTGTTGTGCAGAAACTTTTTAGTTTGGCACAATCCTGTGTTTTGTTTTGTTCTGTTTTTTTCCTTTCATTTTTGTTTTCTGTGCTTTGAGATTTTATCCAAGACATCTTTGTCTAGGCCAATGTCTTGGAGAACATTTCCTCTATTTTCTTTCAGGAGTTTTATGTCTCAGGTCTTATGTTTAATTCTTTAATTTATTTTTAGCTGATTTAGTATGTAGGGTGAAAGATGTGCCTAATTTTATTCTTCTCCATGTGGATATCCATTTTTCTCAACACCACGTATTGATATCTTTTTTTCTCTATTGTGTGTTCTTGGTAACTTTATCAAAAATCAATTGACCATAAGTGTTTGGGTTTTTTTCTGCTCTATCCTGTTCTAGTCATCAGCGTTTCTGGTTTCTTTCAAACTTGTTCATTTTACATTGAAATAAATATTAATATATTAAAATATTATGTATATAGAGCATACAATATAATGTAGATACTTGAAAACAACAAAATGATGTTCTGAAATATATATAGATTGTGGAATGATTACTTCTAGCAGACTTACAAATATAGTACCTGAAATAGTTAACATTTTTGTTATCAGAACACTCTAGATCCACTCTGTTATAATATTTCAATAATACAACACATCATTATTAACTAATCCATCCCCAGTCCATACAATACATTTCTTGCATTTATTCCTCCTGTTTATCTGTAAATATGTATTCTCTAGTCAACCATGGGTCAATGTGTCTATTTTATGCTAGTACTGATCTGTTTGGGTTACTACAGATTTTTAATAGATTTTGAAGTCACTTGCTGGGACGCTTCCAGCTTTCTTCTTTTTGCTCAAGATTGCTTTATCTACTCAGGGTCTTTTGTAATTTCATATGAGGTTTAGGATTATTATTTCTATTTTCATAAAAAGACTGGTGGATTGCTTGAGGTCAGGAGTTCGAGACCATCCTAAGCAAGACTGAGACCCTATCTCTAAAAATAGCTGGGGCTTTGTGCCCATTGCACAGTGGTTACAGTGACAGCCACATACACCAAGGGTGGCAGGTTCAAACCCAGCTGGGGCCAGCTAAATAACTGCAATGAAAAAATAGCCAGGCATTGTGGTGGGCACCTGTAGTCCCAGCTACTTGGGAGGCTGAGGCAAGAGAATCACTTAAGCTCAAGAGTTTGAGGTTGATGTAAGCTATGATGCTACAGCACCAAGGGTGACACAGTGAGACTCTATCTCAAATAAATAAATAAATAAATAAAAATATCCAGGTGTTGTGGCGGGCACTTATAGTTTCAGCTACTTGGAAGGTGGAGGCAAGAGAATCACTTGAGTCCAGGAGCTGGAGGTTACTGTGAGCTATGATGCCATGGAACTCTACTGAGGGCAACAAAGTGAGACTCTGTCTCAAATAAAAAATATATACATGCATTTACATAAATATGTGTTATACCTTAACTATTACATATATATATCTATATCTATGTATCTATCTCTATATATTACACCTTAGCTGTGGTATTTTGTCACTAAGACATTTTAGCCAAAATTTACTAAATCAGAATGTCAGTACTATGCAGTTCAACTTCTCAAATGAAGTGACTGTATTGGTTGTTGACTAGCAATTTTATATATATATATATATATATATATAAAACAAACTTATACCAAATTATAGTACTATGTAGTTCAACTTCCCAAATGAAATGACTATATTATTTGTTGACTAGCAACTAAATATATATATATATATATATATATATATAAAACAAACTTACAGCATTCTTTTGACCTAGAGCAGCATACTTTTTCATTTTTATATTTTGTTGTCTCTCTCTCCAAATTAGTAATTCAAATAAGATCTCCAGGTAGAAGCTTTTGTGTTTTTTTCCCCCAAATACTATATAATGCTTCAGTATATTGCTTACCTATTTCAGTTCTAGAGTCTTCATGAGCAATTTGTTGCCACCAAAGGTATCTAATATGAAAATTATTACTATTATTGTTCCAGTATTGCTGCCCATTTCAATAGCCACCCTAACTAGTTCTATAATTTGGCTTCTACTCTGAGACACTGGCATACCCATTAATATCAGGAGCCTGTTCTTCATTTGTTATCTCCTCCCTGATGAATACAACCAAATGCAGAACTCTTCAGGGACACTCTTACTTTCTCTACAAATAAATTTTCAATGCCTGGTGACATGAGTACACTTTGAAGACCTTCCAAGAGATAACACAAATAATAAATTCACCCCAACATCCCTACATCTTTTAGCTTTGGCATTTATTCACGGATATTGTAGCAAGAAAGTTTTAGTACTCCAGATTCATTTAACATAGTTTACCATTTAGTTTAGATTAGGCTGTGGTTATCCAACCAAGCACAGTAAACCAATTAATACATTTATTACAAGATCTCTAGTAAGTGTGTCTGTATTACTATATTTCATCTCACTTTAATTTTATTTTTTAACAGTTTTTATACTTTAAGAGTTAACTCCCGTGCATATTAACCCATATTCTGGCTGATAGAAAGTATCAAAAGCTTGCATTTTTGGTGCAAGTCTTCTCCAAGTATAGACCTTGGATTTCTTCTCTCCAGAAATATTTAAATATGACTCTAATACAGTTCTGAATATAAAAAGAAAGGATGGAATGAATATCACGAAGGATAATGATTGCTTTGTTGAGAACAGTAGAGATCTTCAAATGAAAGTAGAACAGCCTGCTTAGACAGAGGAAAAGGCACTGGTAAGGGAAGATCAGTAAGCTTGAGCATTCAAGATAGTCAAGGAATTCAGATTCACCCAAATCCTCTCAGATGTCCCCAGTACAATCTTCAACTCATGACCACTTATCAATAAAGGACCTAGAGAAGATCTGGATTCAACTTGTTTACAATTCTGTCTACAGAATCAAACTTTGATCAGGCCTCAGAAACACTGAAATTTTTATTATAAGAAATAAAATAGGCTCGGTGCCTGTGGCTCAAGTGGCTAAGG
>NW_003852404.1:28415732-28550594 GCF_000181295.1 Otolemur garnettii | reverse complement strand
AAAAAAAAAAAAAGAAAGAAAAGAAAGAAAACATCCTTTCAGAGAAATCATAGAAGCGTGGGTCTTGAACTGAGTATTTGAAGGCCTGAATTTGTCATGTTATTGTTGGTGTTAACTTTCTCATAGAGTCAGAAGAGTCCAGTGAATTTTTAGTCATTGGTTCTATCACAGCATTGTAGGCCGGTAGTTATTTGGTGTCTTAAAGCATTGTCTTCTGTAAGCATTTCATTTTCACCTACTGCCAGTTGAAGTAACTACTGCTATGGGATTCTAGGGACTACCAGTATATTATATCCCATTAGAGATAAGAGATTTTTGTTATTAAGATCCTGAACAGTCAGATAACATAAAAACATTAAACACATATGCATAACATTATATAAAATTATATATATAATTTACCATTCCAAGAAATGCAAGTACTTCTAACTGCTTTCCATATTTCAATTCTAATCCAATAAATTTGATTCTGTAGCTGCTAAGGACTATAAAAATAATAAACTAGAACTAATTTTACAGGTAAAGCTATGCCAAGAGTTGACTATTTTTATTAGGATACATTTGTTTTTCAGAGTACTGGCATCAAACAGGTCAAAAAAGAGGAAATATATTGTGCAGAAGCACACATGGGAAATCTCAGGGAAAGTATGATACAGGGAAATTGTGAATACCACTCTAACTGGGGTATTTTGTCGCTAAGGAGATTTTAGCCACAATTTACTAAATCAGCATGTCAGTACTATGTAGTTCAACTTCCCAAATGAAGTGACTGTATTATTTGTTGACTAGCAATTAAATAATTTTCTGTGGGCCAGATAGTCGCATTTAAAACAATAAGATATGATTGTAGAAAAACAGGATCATGAGAACTCAGATTCACTCTTTTAGTCAGGTGTAGGTAAGATTCGATCTCAAGAGAGTAGATTATGGGCTAAAGCAGCAGCATAAAGCGTATTTTATATAAATTTTATTCTTTTTCTTCTTTTTTAAAATAGCCACCTTGTTCTGCATTACCTAGATTGTTATAGTTGAAAACTAACATGGAGTGTAGATGGCTATAGCAGAAAACTATCATAAAGCAGACTGATCCAACCATGTATTTTGGGGCACTTGGCCCCAGACGATATGATGACACTGAGTGAATCTGGACCTGAAGTTAGCTGAGGACACTAGAGTCTCTTCTGAGTAAAGTGATTCTGAAATTCCTATAGGCCCTCCAGATGGCATCATGGGACTCTTAGGATAAGACAGAACAAAAATGAATTATAGCCTATTATAGGTTTCCAGAAATTTCTTGAACTAAGTCAACCATTTGACTGACTTCTAAACTTATTACATAGTATTTCTCATTACTAAAAATTACACCAGAATGACGCGGATCAAGTGTGGGTTACCTGATATACTATTAATGTGTTTCTGAAATGAAAACTGAGGTCTCCAATGCTGGAGACACCTATTTCCAAGGTTGCTCAGAATAACTAAAGGCCGGTGATGTGATGTCTGTCAGAGACAATTATGTTATTTTAGTTTGCTTTTATATGCCTAAGAGAGGCAGAAAATTTGTACCCAGAATTACATCATGATAAATGTGATTTCCCATGTTTTGAATCCTTATAACATTTTATGTTTATTTAGCATTCAAGTATGTTCTATACAGTTTTATAATAATTTTTGAACTGTTTTTTACCTTGAGGGGAAGATTTTATCTTATTCACAATTGTAATTTCCATAACCCTTTGTATATAACAGCTCCACAAGATAGTTCCATTTATGCTAATGGATGTGAAAATACTACATTTTTGACAAGGGATAAACTTCATTATCTTTCTCTTTTAAGAAAACAAAGGCATTCTAGGGAATAGCAACCATTAAATACAGTAAAAATTTATGTTACAAAAATATTTTTTTACCTACCTATGTATATAATATGTATACATACAGGGTGTCCATTAATTTTGTGTGCAATTTACTATATTAAACTATTTTAAATTGCACACACATTTTATGTCCACCCTGCATAAGAGATATATGCAAACGCATCTACTCATCAGTCAATGTTAAGTTTTCAGCTCCTATCATCGACTCTATTAGCATTGTTGAAGATTCCTATATCTTAGAAGGAACTTTCATTCTGGAACAATCTCTTACGAGCAGTTATTATCGATGGCACCATGGAAAGAAGCTTCTCTTATTCTATGAAAGCTATACTTATATCACTTTTTTCTGCTAAAAATTACCAATCTTTCCCTACTGTCATGGGGAGTTTTGATTTATGTCGCTCACTATGAGGATTCAGTGAATAAGTCAATGCCAGGTCTTGTGTACTCTCTGGTACATGTATAATAGTTTGTCTGCTACTGTCATTTCCCTTTTACCTGACATTTCAAAATGACAAAAACCACTGGTGATCACCTCCCTTCCAAACACACACACACACACACACACACACACACACCCCACTGATAATCAAGACCTATTGGTCTAGTTCAGGATGGGTTAAAAAAAACGGAAATAAAACATAAGGTAGTATAAAGAAAGAAGACTTAATGATCATATTGTGCTTAACGGGCCTTACAATTCATTTAAGTTTCCTTCCTCACAATTCTCTGGCATTGTATTAGTGCTATGATTATTTTAGTGCATGGACATTCGCAATGTATTTTTATTTGGAACATATTGTTAAAGTTGAAACTTTGCAAAATTTGTCTAAAATCAGAATAAAGAGAACCACCTTTTAAACTTCAATTATATTTTTTTAGTAGTACATTCTTGGAAAAATTGATCATAGGGTGGGGAAGCTGCATAAACATACATGCCTCAGTCACTATGAGGATTCAGTATGTAAGTTAAGGCAGGTACTTCTCTACCCTCTGGTACACATGAAAACAAATGCCTTCAAACCAGATACTTTTTATTAAAAATTGGCATTTCTAAATCTCCATAAACATGCAATTACTCAAAGAATTAGATGGATGTTTAGAACCAAGTGGTTGCCACTTCTTGTAGAGTTTCGTTCTGATGTGGTCTTCTGCAGTGGTTAAACATGTGAGCTCTGCCAACAGGCCATTATTCCTGAATCTTATATATACTATGTTGGGAGTTTGGACTGATTAACATCACTGAAACTTGGTTTTGTTAATTTTAAAATAGAGATAATAAGAGTACCTATAAAATTGTTGCGAGGATGAGACAACAGTTCGGTGCTTGTCAAGCATTTAATAAATGTAAGCTGTTTTACTATCATAGTAAGTTCACACAAATGTCAAATAAAGGATATATGAATGCCTGGTATAAAATAGCGGATATGTTGCATTATTTCCTTCAGTAATGCAGAAATGTATTTTGAATTACTTTCTTCTCAGTATACACAAAGATGAAAATATGTAAATAAATATGTGATGGTTTGAATGTCATAACAGAGGAAGAGTGGGTATTTCTGGTTCTTTTTTTTTGTTTGTTTTGTTTTTTTGTAGTTTTGGCCAGGACCAGGCTCGAATCTGCCACCTGCAGTATATGGGGCCAGCACCCTACTCCCTGAGCCATAGGAAACACCCAAAGAGTGGGTATTTCTATTTCACAGATACTGGGTTTGGCCAATGTAAATTAGTAGCTAGGTAGGCAACATAAACCACAACTTTCCAAATGAGGAAACTATATTGATTATTAAAATCGTTTTTTTTAAGCAAATAATTTAATAGACGTTAATCTTAATAATGAGCTGTTAGAGACAAATTAATTAGTTAAAAGAAAAAGAAACACTAAATTATCACAGAGATAGAAGCGGCAGAGAGCACTTATCACCCTAAAGCTAGAGGATAAATGGAGAGGAGGTTAAAATTGTTTAAAAGCAGACGTTCAGAGGAGAGGCCTCGTGAATGTGGGCTCCAGCTCCTGAGAAGGTTGGTTCTTGAGCCTCTCTGTACAGTCTGGTTGCAGACCTTGAGGAATGGGTACTATTCACTTGATAATGAAGCCTTAGGAGTCTGGAGGAAGAACCCTGTCAGGGATGGGAAATAGAATTCTGAGAACGGAAGGTTGAGGAGGCAACTGTGTGTCTAAGTAGATGCAGTGAGGCTGTTTGGGGCGTTTCAGAAAACCTGCAAACTGGAATCAACTCTTACTTCCAGGGTACAGGAGTCTTGCTGGGATTGGACTCGTGAGGAAGGAACAAGTCTCTTCTGCTTACTTCAGACCTTCAGCTACCTTCTTCCTCCTGCAGACTTCCAGAGTGCTCTAAATTTCTACTGTCTTCTGTGGCTGGATCTATCGCTGCCCACTAGAAATACGATGGCATTAGTGTTAACTCTACCCACATAGGTGCTATCTAGATTAAATAATGTTTTCATTTATCTTTGAACATCTTTGAAAACTATAGCCTATGGTTATAAAATCCTTTCTTTGTTACAGATTAGCTTTGTGACTTTTTTTGAAGCAATATACTTTACCTACAGTGTGTTTTAGAAGTCAAGACATGTAAAGCACTCCCAGGTACTTTGATCTGGAATAAAAAATAAACCGAAATAAGTGGACACAATTTTTAAAAACGGATGTTTATTTTTGGCCAAGCTTATTTCTATCTTGTTTAAGAGCTTGTGGAAAAACAGTTGAAGACCACTTAGTGGTTTTGCCTATGCATTCAGTGGCCTGAGCAGTGGGAGCTGCAGACCAGGCTTCCATGGCAGGCTGGGCTCTCCAGTCTCCAGTAAGGAACTGCTGACTAGGCACAGAGGGCGCCTGCAGCCTTCTGACCAGTCTGCAACCTCGGGCTGAGCAGCAGTAAACTCAGAGGTTGGAGCAGCCCATACACCCTGAAATTCTTCCTTCGTCACAGCTTTCTCAGTGGCAGCCTGCTCTTCCTTTTCAGTCTCTTCAGGGTCTTTGTAGAAGTAAAGATCAGGCATGACCTCCCACAGGTGTTCACAGGACATGTCCCATGCATGTGGAGAACTTCCTGGGCCAGCATCCACCTACTGAATGGGATGGTGATGTCCACGTAATACAGAGGAGAATCTATGTGACATAGAGCAATGGTGGGCAGGTTAACATAAAGCGACTTTGTGGGAGGCTGGTGGTCAGCCCTGGGATCAGGAACCATCAGAAGACACGGCTCCTGGAAGGCTGCCTGGAGCTGGTTAGTGAAGGTTCCAGGAGGGAAAGTGGCCAGTGATAGGAGTGGCTCCAGTGGCAGCAGCAAACTCCAGGACAGCTCACTGGCCGGTATTCCTGGAGGATGTGACACTCTCATCAATAGGGTTTCAGTGGCAACAATGGCATAAGCTGTCAACAGAAGCTTCTCCCAGGTCCTCCTCTGCAGATTTACAATGTAGACGTCATCACCTCTCCTTTTGTAGTTGTACTGATCCATTTGGAAGTTAAGGTTGGTGCTACCTAAGTGGGTTCCTGCTGCAAGAAATTTAAGGACATATTCTTCCTTCATTTTCAGGCCATCAGGGGCTCCAGACACTGTGAAAGTTTCCCTTTAAGTTACAACAGGAATCCAGAACATTTCCCTGTGGACCCTTCCTGGGCAATGAGGGAAGGGAACTTAGTGACTTTTGACATTTTAATTAATTTACTTCGACTACAGATTTCTCTATATGCCTCCTGGATTTAAAAGTAAGACTCTGATGGCACATAGTTTGGGGACATAGTATGGGCACATAGTATGGCACTGAGTTTGGGGTTCTTTGTTACACAGTAAGAGCTGACTTACTTCTCGATAGATAAGTAGGTAAGTAGGTAGGTAGGTTGATAGGTAGATGATTCCATAAGGATGGGAATTTCATTTGTCTTAGTCACCACTATATTTTCATCTTCTACTAGAATAGTGCCTGATGAATAGTGCCAAAATTGAATATATTGATTATAAATATGTGCGTCCAGTATATTTCAGATAATTTTGCATAGTAAACTGTTGCCAATGCTATTAAAAATCCTTCCAAAATTTCTTTCCCAAAGGCCACATACAGATATAATATAATTTCCTTAACAGTCTTTGGTGAGATCCATTATTTAGTTTCTAATTTGTCTTTCTTATAATTGCACAATGATTAATATTTTCACACACCTGCATGAAAAGCTATCATATCACTTTATCACCTGGGGCACAGTGCAGTGACATCGTCATATGTGGGGAGCGTGCTGTGGCCGGCAGGGCCCCCACAGCCTGGGAAATGCTCAAGCTCACGCCAACCACTTCTCCAACCACTTCGCCCTTAACAACATTGTTTTCACCTGCCAAAAGTCACACAGTCCGTGCCTATGTCCTTGTTATCAGCAAGCACAGTTTTCCCTCTTTAAAGATGATCTCTATCCCATGTGCTAAAACTTGTGCAATCTTGTTAAGATATTGTACAAATAAAAGCGTTTCCACAGTTCAGGGGCTGGCTGCAGTCTTCAGTGGCATCAACCCTCCAGACACCAGCCTAGCTCTCGGCTCCTGTCATTCTTTGTGTCCCTCTCCCCGTCTTCATTGCTTTGTATTTCTTCATTTCCCACCTTGCTGCAGGGTCACGAGAGGTCTCTCTCTCATTCCAGTAGGCGACAATCGAAGTTCACTGCAACCTCAAATTCCTGGTGTCAAGTGATCTTCCTGAGTATGTGTCCTTACAGGCATGTACCACCATGCCCAGATAATTTTTCAGATTTTTCATAGAAAGGGTTGTGTTATGTTGCTCAGGGTGCTTTTCAACTCCTGGGCTTGAGTGATCCTCCCACCTCGACCTCCTAAAGTTCTAGATTTATAGGTATGCACCACTGTGCCTTACCTCTAAATATTTTTGAGTTTTATGTATGAAAGTGAAATTTTTGAGCTAAGGAGTCTATGCACACATCCTTACCACCTATACATGAAGAGATACACTAAGATATAACATGTTATTTTACTACAAATATTTTGTCATATACACAAAAGCTGTCAGTCAATCTCTCCATATAATTGCTATTTGGAGAAATTAATTTCATTTATGCTGAAGCCGCTTAGTCTATACCTTTATAAATGTCAATGCATGGTCATAAAATCCTTTCTTTGGTACAGATTAGGTGATTTTGGATATTTTAATTTCTACTACAGATTTCTCTACCTATAAAATATAGATTTAAATAATGTTTTCACAGATTTGTTTTTGATTAAGTGAGTTAATTTATGTAGGGTACTTAACATGACTGGAACATATGAATTTTATTGATATAGGGTTGAATATTTGAAATAGTAATTTACCAGACATGGGGCTGTATTCTATATTTTATAGTTTTCACTTAACTAAGTTTATTCCCATTATGGAGCCTATTGAAACTTAAGGTATTAAAGATTGTAGTAAAAAACAAGTCAGGTTACAAATACATTGTTGAGATGATTGGCTATTTTCACTGTGACGACTTAATACTATGTTTTATATTCCATATCTCTTCTCTTACTGCAATTTCTCTTACTTTTTCTCAATGCAAAACAACTTTATAACTTTCATAACTTGAAAAAAATCTGAAACATCTTTGGTCTGTTAAGATGTAGGATATGATTTCAAAAGGTATGAAAGAGAACCTAATTTGGGGAGAAAAGCATAAAATCTTACTGGCTTTATTGTAGTTTGCTTTGGGTTCTATTGCTTGTTTCAGGGATGCAAAGACAGGGTTTGTGGTGCTGAAAAAAAATTTTTTGAGACAGTGTCTCACTCTGTTCTGGGCTGAAGTGCAGTGGCATAATCATAGCTCACTGCAGTCTCATATTTCTGAGCTCAAGCCGTCTTCCTGTCTCAGCTTCCTGAGTGGCTGGGACCATAAGGGTGTGCCACTTATCTGTGGCTGATTTATTTTATTTTATTTTTGGTAGAGAAAGGACCTCACTATATTGTTCAGGCTGGTTGCTGTGCTTTTGATCAGGTTCAAGGCTTTCACTGTGGTCTATTACCATAGATTACTTTTGAGCCTTAAGTTAAGCAATTTAGCTCACGCAGCTTATAGCATATATGGTTTAGCCTTCTTTTGACATATTTGGCAATCAAATTTGAAACTCAGTCTTATTCACAAAATGATGCTTATTTATCAGGCAGTGGGAAATGAAGCAAGAATGAAATTATGTTCATAGTTCTCCCTTGGCCTGCAAATGTTCACTGACATTACCTTTCGGAGTTTAGAGGAATAGACAGACAATGGCCTGCTCAATTTGATGTCTCTGGATACGTTGAAATTTTTCTGTGCTAAATCACAAATTATTAATGGCAAAGGATCATACAGGATTCATGTCTCAGGATACCACATAAGTTTGTACTGTCAGCAGCAGAAGTTTCTATGTTATAGATAATATCCCTGTATTTGATATTACTGGAAACAACTCCATCTTAATAATGAAGGAATTAGCTAGGCCTTTCCTCAACACAAATACTTCCTCACCTCAACATTGAAATAATCATTGTGTCAACTTGTGGTAGGATGATAGACATAAGTTATTATTTTATAGTGGTATAGTTTCCGCTACTTTTTTCAAACTATTCCTTCCATCATTACTCATTACAACCTGAAGATTCAGGATCATTATTTGCCAGGGAGCAGGGATGAATAATAGTGAAGACTCAGTTGATGAGGGGGAAAAACCAAGAATTTAGATGTTACTTGGAGGGAAGTTTAATATTAATACAGTCTAGTAAAAATTTATGTTTTCATTGTCCATATATATGAAAAGAGCTGAGGATGGGGAAGCAGCCAGTTGGAGTCAAGGAAACAACTGTAATATGTAGGATGGCGAATCTGACAAGAGACTAGCTTCCTCTCACTGATAACAATTGATTTGGGGGTAGAGGGAAAATACAATAACTTTCAGTATTCATGAAGTGCTTTTATTTTAAAATAAAATTTAAATGACAAGAAACGGAAAGAAATTAAAAAACAAGCAATAACAGTATTCAGTTTTTTTTTTAAAAGTTATATTTGTCTTCTAAAGCCCTTGTCTGAGGCATTTTCTTATTAGAAAGTTTGAGTACAATTAGAAGTGGAAACAATAATATGTAATTTCTAGGTAAAATTTCACTTCAGTGGCCTCTCAACTTATGCCAAAAATCAATGTTGAGGTTTTAACACAGACGATACCACTATAAAATCAATACATTTTTATATAGGAACTTTAAAAGTAGAATTATATTTGCAATTGAACCTATTTTTATAATTTGAAACTCCTATTAATTCTGGCACAGAGAACTTAATCTAGATATTTTCAAGAAAAATCATATCAATTCATATCAATTTAATTATTTATATTAGCTACATTCAACATTCACAGATCATTTTCTAGTGCAATTTGCAAACAAAATCTAATCTTTCTTTGTTTTAACTGCTACTTCAGGTCTCTCATGAGTGCAAATATTAGAGTAGATTGCTGGTGGCATAAGGCACTTAGAAACAAGAGGAGCCCTTGAACTCACCAAGGATTCCATGGCTTAATGAATCATGAAAAGTATTTACAAGTTTCTGATTTTCAGAGAAACACATTAATGAATAGCTTCAAGAATGAAGGTCAGGCAAACATTAAGTCCAATTGGGAGGGCAAAAATTGTCAACCATAATAAGAAAATAATAATGCCACATTACCATTCATCCTATGTAAGAGCATGAGCCAATGTACCACCCCTGAGAATTACTGGTGCCAAGAAAAGAGATTCAGCAGCTGAAGGCCGCGGGAACGCACATTGGAGCTCTACTCTTTGATTCTTCATAGCAGGGTCCACATAGTTTAATAAGTCCCTCCCCCACCCCCAGCTACCATCTAATACTTGCAAGGATAAATGACCATACACAGTGGACAAAATAGTAGATGAGTTTGCAGACTGTACTGAACTGTGCTGTGAATCTTGAGTTTGCAGAAATATATAATTGAATTGATCTAATGTACCTGAAGGTATCCTCAGTTAGTTACCTTGACCGAACTAAGTATTCTGAGGAATAAAATTGTCTACTTGCGAAACAAAATTTCATCTTTTATATCCTTGATCTCAATTTAACACCATCTATATAAAGACATAAATAATCATTTTGCTGATTTTTCAATGCACCAGGTTAAATTATTCTATTTAGAAAATCAAATCATTACTGAGTGCCTACTTTGCATCTGCCTCCCTTTGGTAGACCTATCACATGCTTCCTTAAACCTGCACAACAAAGGATCCCACATAGAAGGTATATTCTTTCTCCTTTCTTTTTAATTTTAAAAGCCCTGTGCTTATAGTTATTAGCAGTGCTTATAGTTTTCTAGGTCCAAATCATCTCTCTCCTGATCTATGGCCCAGTCATTTGAGGTCTAGAACGGATAATATTCCTACTTTTTAAAATGTTTTATCTTCTTTGCAGAACATTGAAACTTAGTACATGTCTTGCAGCAGTGATCCCTGTTTAGTTAATAAAACAACTTTGTTTCTAATTTTAGGACGTCTCACTTTCACTGTCTCTGGATCTGTACATTCCCTTAGTTGCACTACAGTGTATCTGCAGTGAACAACCAGACTCATTTTTAAATTCTAACCTCGGAGGAAAGAGCTCATTAAATCCATTGATAGTTCGGTTTATTTATTCATTAATAATTCATTTCTAGGTTTTGTCGGCTATATCATGTGATAGGTTAAGGTTGAAACCATTATATTTTTTAACTTCTTTAGTTTATCCCCCTCAAATTTTAGCTTGAGATGGTGGTGTTTATAACATGCTTTCCATTTTTATTGAACTGACATTGAAAAAATCTATGTGAAATGATGAGTGTTTATGTCAATGTGTTGTTGAAAGTACTTTCTATCATACAATGCTGTTTCATTATAGAATCATGCAATGAAGGGTTTGTACAATTAGCAAAAGTTGACGTTTCACCTCTCTCAGTGAAATAGCACACTTGCTTTCATCAAATCAAGAGTGTCACATACTCCATTGTGTTTTCTCGAGTACTTGGCATTTAAAAATCCCAAAGCAAAGGCCAGGTGTGGTGGCTCACGCCTGTAATCCTACCACTCTGCGAGGCCAAGGCAGGTGGATTGTCTGAGCTCACAGGTTTGAGACCAGCCTGAGCCAGAGCAAAACCTCATCTCTAAAAACATCCAGGTGTTATGGCCGACACCTGTGGCCCAGTTACTCAAGAGGCTCAAGCAAGGGAATTGCTTGAGACTGAGGGTGACCAAATGAGACTCTGTCTCAAAAATAAAAAAAATTAATTAATTAATAATTAAAAATAAAAAATCCCAAAGCAAATCGTAATTCTATTTTTTTTGAGACAGAGTGATCTCACTTTGTTGCCCCTGGGTAGAGTGCCATAGTGTCAGAGCTCACAGTAACCTCAGACTCCTGGGCTCAAGCAATTCTTTTTCCTTAGCCCCTCAAGTAGCTAGGTGCCCACCACAATGTCCGGCTATTTTTAGAGGCAGGGTCTTGCTCCGCCTGGAACTTGTGAGCTCTGGTGATCTGATCTGCAGAGGTGGCCCCTCAGCATGCTGGGATGAAAGGTGTGAGCCACCACTCTTGGCTTTTTAATTCTGAATCATATCATGTAAGTGTAACTGGGTAAAATAAAATAAAAAACGTCTTAGCAGTTGGCAGAAGAATTTCTCAACACAAGCTAACCGTCTATGTTCTAGGCAGGTGCTCCCCAAATGTTAATATTTCTTGAACTTTTACAATTTTTCCCATGGATTCATCCTTCTTGTATCATTATTCACCCAATATTTTAGAAATTGACTCATTTTAATTCAAATGCTTGTTTTAAAATGAAATTTTAATTACAAGAAATAGAAAGAAATTCTAAAACAACCAATAACAAAATTCAGTTTTTACTAGATATATTTGCCTTCCACAGCACTTGTCAGAGGCGTTCTCTTGCTAAGAAGTTACTAACGTTAGATAAAATTAAAGACATAATAACCATAAACTAATAATTTTCTTTTGACTTCAAAAGTAATACTGAAAGAAACAAATTTCTCATGACGGGATTTAAATGCTAGCTAATGCTCTATTAAATGTTTTGCACAACCAAACACTTTATTTCTTACCACCTAAAATGATACCAGGTCTATTGGGAAAGGACTGTTAAAATGAGTGAAATATTAAAATGTTCTTTAATAGATTTGCCTATTCTGGCAGGGGGGCGATGAAGTTGTTCAGATGCAATGAGTGAAAGTCAGCAGTAAGAGAGGGCTGGCTGAGCTATGTGTCTGACATCCAAGTTTGCACTGATATGATATTAGCTCCATTTGTCTACACGGAAATTCAGTTAAGTTGTCCACACACGCAATGCCCATGTAAGCAAGGATATAAGTAACGCATTTAGGTATGCAAATCCACACTGCATGCCTCATGTGGGTTGATAGGGGATGGAAAAAGAATGGCAGCACATCAAGTGAATGGATTTGGAAGAGGAAATTATTCTAAAACAATAAGAACGTAAGTTAGTTGAGAATGTATAAAATATTGTAAAATCATTAATAGTGTCACAGACATTTTAGAAAACATTTAGAAAACTTAAAAATGTGTACAATTCATAAATTTTAATTATATAATTTTGTTATTTCTAACGTTTAAGTTGTCCTAAACCTCTCATATAGTATATATGTATTTAGCGGGTTTGAACAAAGTTATATATTTCCCCTGAAATCCAAGAGAGACAATCTAAGAGTGAAAGTTTGATGTAAGTTTAAATTCATAAATAAATCCTATAATTTTGTGAAACTCCAACAAATACGTAATTGTCAAATATTGACTTTGGATAATTTTTCTCTCCTTTGCTTCATGACTTTTTAAAACTATTGAATGATAAATGTTATTCCTTTGTTAAATTTCAGAAGTATTAGTAAGTTATAAACACATATATGATGAAGCAATTGTTATAAAATCTCTACTCTTCAGGGAGTAGATTTCGTCAAATTTTTAATAGTGTTCTAAGTTTACTTAGCTTAATGGGTTTGCCTGTATTTTAGAAACCTTCAAACTGTATTGTTTTTAAATATCAATTTATCCCATAGTGTTGTCACACGGTATCTAGCGTTTGTGTTTTGTTAGCTTATCTTCTGTTTTGTTAATTATTTATGCAAAGATCATGTAAACGTGATTGGATCTAAATCTCCTTCTCCCAGTTGATGTGACTTGGCAATATTTAAAATTTGAAAGCAAATAGACAGAAGTTGTTTATTTGGAAAATAAAGAAGGTTTAGAAAAAAACTTTAAAAGGTTCTTTATTGTAAAAAATAGCAGGACTCCTTTTATTTTTTAACGAGTAACTGAAATCTTTATATATTCTCTACTCTTAAAGTTTTGGGCATACATATTGTATTTTTTATTTTATTGTATCTAACTCAGCTGCAATTTTAGGCTCTGGAATACCTGAATATTGTATGCTTGTGTGTTTGAGTACAAATATATACATCCCTAAATAAGTATCCTACACGATGATATTTGGTGAATCTATATATAAGCAGAGTGGCAAGGGAAAAAAGGTAGAGTTTGTATTCAGCTCTAAAAAAGATAATCTTACATATTCAGGAAAAAGGGTGATTCAATGTAAATATTTATGCTCCATCATATTGACACAACTAGAGTCTAGTTATTTCTTTATATTCCTCAGCATCTTTGTACCAAGTGTACCAAAAAACAGGTCACCTAAATAATCCACTTAAAGTAAGAAAAAAATAGAAGGGATCATTACCTTTCATTTCATAATCCTTCTTTTTCCATTTTTGTGCTTCTTTCCAGAGCTAGTGTTTTATAAATAATTACAAGCAAGATTTTTGAATATGCCAGAGGAAGAATCAAATCTTCATTCTGTCATTTATTGAGTAGCCTTGGAAAATACAAACAGTGTTGCTCACTGTTCAAAAGTGAACCTCACTTTTATTAACTGCAAAATCAAGATTATAAAGCACAGACTCATAACATCATTATTAATATTAAATAAATACTTCATGTAAGTCTCTTGGCACAGAGTAGGCACTCAGCAAATAGCAACTCGTTATTATTATTTATGATATCTCACATTCTGCACATCCTTTAAATTTCTCCTCCCTCTCTATGAAAGTTAGAACTGTTTTATGAATCTTTCATCACGGTGGGAAACTAAGTTCTTTCACTCAGCTGAAGTTTCCAAGCCCATTAACCAAATGCTTTAATTGCTTTCCTTTTCAATTGAATCCTATGTTGAGCATCACTGTTTGAACAAATAGCAGAAATATGTAATGGATACATTTAAGGGAGAAAAAATACTTTGCCTTCTACCTAGCTTAGGTTCATTGACCTGGGTAGGTGGAGGGAGCTTTAGAATGGCTGAGTAGAGGCACCCAGCACTTGTCTCCTCTGCAAAGAAGGACCAAAACACTAATGGATGATCACATATTTAACAGTGACCGAGAGGGAACACTGAATTCAACAGGGAAGTGATGGGGAACATCTGAAGCATGGGAGGAAAGGGAAGCAAAGCTGCCAACCAGACCAGGACCATCTTGGAACAAGGAAAAGCTCCCCATTTGGGGAAAAAAAATAACTGAGAGCTCTCCAGCTTTCTACATGCCCACTGCAAACTTTACTGCTAGGAGAGACCTACACCTCTCACAGGCCCTGAGACTCACATGGAGAGATGCTTGGAGTCCATGTAGATAGACATTGCTCCAAAGAAAAGTTCATGCTGTGATCCATATACTCCTTAAGACACAAATGGCTGTAGCATAGTGCCAACTTGAGAACCCAGACCCCACCAGACTATATTCCTGCCCTGAGACCCAACAACTCCTGTAACGTCACATCCCTGAAGCCCCGCTGATACCTCTCTACATCAGAGGGCTACAGCCAGCTGAACCTAGCAGTGTGACTAGGTCCCCAGAACTCTAGCTCACGTAATAGCCAATGTCCCAGGGAGCAGGCAATACAGTGCATTAGGGAGGCTGCCTCTAGGACAAAGAGAGCTGAACAACGCATACCCTAGAGCCTGAGACCTGCCTGCTGCCAGTGCCAGTAACGGTGCCTACTCCTGACAGCAGGTCCACTGTGTACCTGCATGCACCTTCAGGGGGCCTTAGGGCTGCTCTAATTAAGCACCTTCCAAATGCCTGAATATAGGCCCAATCTACCCAATGCCACTACCCCTGGTATCCCAGTCTGCCATTTGAGGGCCTGGGTATAGACCCATTCTTTTCACAACCACATACCAAAATACACCATCAAGGGGCCTAAGGAATAAGCGAGCCTACCACCTGCAGCATACATTTAGGTGCAGCATTGAGAGACCTGAGAACAGGTTCATCCTGCTCAGTTCCACCGCTTCCCCTATAGCCTAAGTGCATCACGTGGGGCCTGAGGATCAGCATTTCCTGCCTACTGCCACTGGAACTATGTGTACCATCAGGGGAATCAGAGGAGAGGTCTGCCCTGGCCATCATTGCTGGTGCCCACACGTACCCTCTAGGTGCCTGACTATGGGTCCAGTCAGCTTGCTGCTGCTATTACTACTGGCACTTACCAGCATGTGCCACCTGTGGGCCTGAGAACTGGTCTGCCCAGTCTGTCATCACCACCACTGTGCCTGTACATGCCACTTAGAGCCTAAGGGTTAGCCTGGCACCTGCACCTATTACTGATGTCACAAATACCACATTAGGTCTGAGGACCCACCTGTCAATCCAACTTATCACTGCCACTGTAAGCCCATGAGTAAGAAATCTGGAGACTTGAAGACTGATCTGCCCAGACCCACTATTGCCAATCACTCCACATATAATGAGGGCCTAAGTACCAGCATGCACAGCCTACTATTACCTCTACCACTGGTGCCCAAGAATTGGCCCTCTTGGCTTCTTTGTCCTCAGCAAAGATTCGCCACAGACTATAGTAACAACCATAGATTGAACCATTGAGAAACTCACAGACATTGGTGATGGAGATTAACAACCAAATAAATAGTATGGGAACAACACTAGTGTGCCTACCCAGAATTAAATTCAAACCACCCCACCCAAGGGGTGTGAAGTTCTAACAATTAAGGTCATGAATTTGCCACATTCAGGATATCAAGAATAATATGACAGCAGCTCTGACAGCAATGCCAGAAAAAGAGTTCCAAAATTGCTTCGGAGGGTGGACCAGGTGCTGACATCATGCATACGTTCCAAAGGTGGAGTACTATGAAGGTGATCATAGGGATTTTCAGCAAAGAGGGGTGTAGCACTTTTTCTAGGGTGAGTTCACCAACTTAACTGTCAGACTTTGTAAACATATCTATAAGAAAAAGGTTTTCTCCAGGAAAACTAATCCATAAGATTGGAAGAAGTGACTGTTATCCAGATGCATAGATTATCAACATGAGAACACAAAAATATGAAAAAGCAACAAAATATGATGCCTCAAAAGGAATGCTATTATGCTCCATGAATAGAGTCACACAAAAAGAAAATGTATTAAATACTTGAAAAGGAATTCAAAAAGTAATATTAAAGAAATCTCAGTCAGATACAAGGTAACATAGATAAATACAAAGAAATACAAAGAAATCGGGAAAACGATTCATGATTCTAATGGAAATTTAGCAAAGAGATAGATATCATAATAAGAGAATCAAATTGAAAATCTGGAACTGAGTGATTCAAAGAAAGAAATAAAAAAGTACAATTGAGAGCTTTAAGAATGGACTAGTTCAAGCAGAAGAAGGAACTTTTATTTATTTACTTTATAGGATTAATTATTAATTTAAAATCATAACTGTATGCATTTATGGAGTACAATGTGATGATTTGATATACAATGTGGAATGCTTAACTCAAATGATTAACATCTCCATTGCCTCACTTGTTTTTTGTGGTAAGACATTTAAAATTTACTCTTAGTTATTTTGAAACATATCCTTACATTGCGCACATTAGGTGAGACCTCATCAAATGCTCTCCCTCCTCCCACCAATCGCCTTTCCCCCTCTGTCTCTCCCTCCCTCCTTATCTCTCCCCCTTGCTAGACTATATTTATGCTTTATCGTTCATATGAGTGCGTAAGTGTTTGTATATTGGTTTTATAATAGTATTGAGAACATTGGATACTTCCCCCCCCCTTCTTGAGATACTTTACTAAGAAGAATGTATTCCAACTCCATCCAGGTACACATACAAGATGAAAAGTCTCCATTTCATTTTTTTTTATTGCTGAATAGTATTCTACAGTATACATATACCACATTTGTTAATCCATTCATGAGTTGATAGGTATTTGGGTTGCTTTCATGACTTGGCAATGATGAATTGAGCTACAGTAACACTCTGTAGTAAATGTCTTTGTGGTAAAATGATTTTTGTTCTTATGGGTAGATACTTAATAATGGGATTGCAAAATCAAATGGAAAATCAACTTTTAGTTCCTTGAGGATTCTCCATACTTCTTTCCATAAAGGTTGTATTAGTTTGCAATCCCTCCAGCAGTGTAGAAGTGGTCCCTTCTCTCAACATCCACACCAGAATCTGAAGTATTGGGATTTTGTGATGTGGGATAATCTTACTGGAGTTGGGTGATATCTCACTGGGGAAAAGAATCCCTATTTAACAAATGGTGCTAGGAGAAATGGTTAGCCACTTGTAGAAGACTGAAACTGAACCCACACTTCTCACAATTGACAAAAGTTGATTCTCAGATAAAAGATTTAAATTTAAGACAAGAAACAATAAAAATTCTAGAAGAGAGTATGGGGAAAAAAAATTCCTCAAAATATTGGCCTGGTAAAATATTTTATGAAGAAGACCCTCCCGGAAAATGCAGCAGCACCAGAAATAAATAACTGAGATTTGATCAAACTAAAAGTTTCTGAGTAGCTAAGGGTATTACAACCAAAGTAAACAGACAGCCTTCAGAATAGGAGAAGATTTTTGCATGTTATGAATCTGACAAAGGTCTGATAACTAGAATCTACAGAGAACTCAAATTAATCAGTAAGAAAAGTGCCAACAACCCCATTTCTTTGTGGGCAAGAGACTTGAACAGAAACTTCTGAAGATGACAAAGGGCCAACAAACACATGAAAAAAAATTCATCATCTTTAATCATCACAGAAATGCAAATCAAGAAAGGACTTAAAACTTAAAGACAGGTCTTTTGAAATAGCCAAGTTAGAAAAACTCTAAAATAAATAAATAAGAAAAAAAAAAAGAAGAAGAAAGCCTGTGTGACATCTGAGACACCATAAAATGACCAAATATTCAAAGTTAGAGAGTTAGAAAAGGAGGGAATATAGGTCAAACATAGCATATCTAGTTAATGAAATAATAACTGAAAAAAATTTTGAAGTCTTGTAAGAGATATTTACATTTGGATAAAAGAACTTCAAGGATCACCAAATAGATTTAACTCCAAAAAACAACTGTTCCAAGTTATATTATAATTAAATTGTCAGAAGTCAAAGAAAAGGAGAGTTTTTTTTTTTTAAATATCAGAGAAAAGTGTGTTTTATATATAAGGTAATCTTCCTTAGATTAATAGTGGGTTTCTCATCAGAAACCTTAAAGGCCAGGGGAGAATGGGATGATATATGAAATAATCTTGAATTCAGCAATAATCTTGAATGCAGATGGAGTAAATTTCTTACTTGAAAGATACAGAATGGATAAAAAATGTAATCCAATTCTGTACTGCCCATAAGAAATCCAGTTTGCTTGTCAAGGTTTGTGTAGAAGGAAAGTGAATAGGCGGAGAAAGATAATCCATGCCAATGAAAAGAAAATATGAACAAGAGTAGGTAGTATCAGATAAAACAGACTTTAAGTCAAAAATTTGAAAAGTGACACAAAAGTCATAATATAATGGTAAAGTAATTAATTCATCAAGAGAATAGGATGACTCTAAATATAAATGTACCCAATACAGGAGCACTG
This sequence comes from Otolemur garnettii, assembly GCF_000181295.1. Lineage (NCBI taxonomy): Eukaryota > Metazoa > Chordata > Mammalia > Primates > Galagidae > Otolemur > Otolemur garnettii. Next base: position 28,531,743 of record NW_003852404.1, on the reverse strand, counting down.
TAATATGTAAAACAAATATTATTAGATCTAAAGGAAGAGATAGACTCTAATACAGTAATATTTGGGCACTTCTGCATCACATTCTCAGCATTGAATAGCTCATCTAGACAGAAAATCAGCAAAGAAACATGGCATTTAAACAATACTTTAGACCGAATGGGCCTAACAGAAATATATAAAGCAAATTATCCAATAGCTGCAGAATATATATTCTTCTTATCAGTACATGGAACATTCTCCAGGATAGACTCCATATGTTAGACCACCAAATAAGTCTCAAGTAATTAAGAAAAAAATTAAGATTGTATCAAATATCTTCTTAGATCACAATGGAAAAAAAATAAGAAATAAATAAACAGAGAAACTATGGAAATTGCAAAAATATGTAGACTATGTGGAAATTAAACACAGTCATCCTGAACAATCATTGAGTCAATGAAAAAATTAAGAAAATAAAAATAAATTCTTAAAACAAATAAAAATGGAATCACAAATTACAAAACATATGTGATACAGTGAAAGCAGTGCTAAGAAAAAGATTTAAAGCAACAAATGCCTATGTGAAAAAGATGGAAAAATTTCAGATAAGCAAGATAATAGGTCCCCTCATGAATCTAGAAAGCAAGGACAAATTAAACTCAGAATAGTAGAAGGAAAGTTATAATAAAGAGAAGACCAGAATAAAATGAAATATAGCCTAAAACTAGGATGGCGCCTGTGGCTCAGAGAGTAGGGTGCTGGCCCTAAATACGGAGGGTGGTGGGTTTGAATCCAGCCTCAGCTAAACTGCAACAACAACAAAAAATATAGCCAGGCATTGTGGCAGGCGTCTGTAGTCCCAAGAGCTGGAGGTTGCTGTGAGCTGTGATGTCACAACACTCTACTGAGGTAGACAAAGTGAGACTGTGTCTCTAAAAAAAATTAAAAAGTAAAGCCTAAAACTATGTAGGATGAATAAAATGATAAAGGTTTTTTATAAAAAAATGAACAAAATTGATAAACCACTAGCTAGACTGAGAAAAAAAAAAGAGATGATCCAAGTAAATAAAATCAGATGAGAAAAAGAACATTACCACAAAAATACAAGGGTCATTAGAGGCTACGATGAACAGCCATATGCTAGCAAATCGATAAACCTAAAAAAATAAATTGGTGGACACATATAAACTACCAAGACTAAACTTGGAAGAAATAAAAAACTGCATGAGACAATAATGAGTAACAAGATAAAATCAGTAATAAAATGTCACCCAATAAAGAAAATCCCTGAACTGGATGGCTGCGCTAATGAATTCTACCAAACTTGTACAGAAAAACTAACAACAATTCTTCTCAAAGTATTAAAAAATTGAATAGAAAGGAACTCTTTCAAATGAATTCTCTGAGGTCAGCATTATCCTGCTATCAAAATCAGATAAGTACACAATAACAAAAAAGAAAACTATAGGCCAATATCCCTGAAGAACATAGAGGCAAAAATCCTCAACAAAATACCACCAAACCAAATCCACCAACAAATCCAAAAGATAATATACTATGATTAAGTGAGATTTATTCAGGAATCTAAGGATGATTCAAAGACATCAGTTTGCAGTGCAGAGATGGCCAGTGTAGTGCTAAGCACTTATGACATTCACATAAAGAGACAAAGTTAGGTAGAAAAGAGACATAAATTCACAACCTGCCTTTATGTCAGTATCACTCATATTAAAAATTTTCTGTTCAGTCATAATTCCACCTGATCCCCACTTGGTAAGGGGATGTTTATGAACTTAGTCTACACATTGTCATTTTAGAACCATCATCTAAACTCCTAAATGGGCATTACTTTAACCCTAGAATCATCACTAGAAAAAACAACACATTTGAATCATGATATAAGAAATTTTAAGAAATTCTAAAATCATTCTTCAATTTATTTCAAAAGTAACAAAATAAACTTTGAAATTATATCACTAATAAAAAAAAAACCCAAATACACAAGTTAATAAATGTGATACTTCAAAGCAACAGAATAAAGGACAAAAACTATATGATCCTCTAAATAGATGCAGAAAAAGCATTTGATAAAGTTAAACATCACTTTATAATAAAAACCCTCACAAAATAGGCACAGTAGAAACATATCACAAAATGATAAAGGTCATATATTACAAACCCACACCTAAAATCCTAATGAATGAGGAAAGCCTAAACCCTTTTCTTGAAGTAAGACAAAGACGTCTACATTCATCACTATTTTTTTTTTGAGACAGAGTATCCTTATGTCACCCTAGGTAGAGTGCTACCACACTTATTCAGAATAGTACTGGAAGTCATAACCAGAGCAACCAGGCAAGAGAGAAAAGTCATCCAAATCAGAAAAGAGAAAGTCAGATTGTCCCTATTAGTTGATGATGTAATCTTATATACAGAAAAATCTAAACATTCCACCAAAAAAATTTTAGAACTGATAAAAATTCAGTAAGGTATCACTATACAAAATAAAAATACAAATATCAGTAGCATTTCTACACATTAGTAATGAACTAATTGAAAAAGAAATCAAGAGGGAAATTATATTTATAATAACTACAAAATACACCTAGGAATAAGTCTAAACAAGTAACTGTAAGACGTATCCATGGAAAATTACAAAACACTGCTGAAAGAAATTGGGAAGGACACAAATAGATACAAAGACATTCCATGCTTGTGAGTTGGAAAAATCAATATTGTTAAATTGATCATATTCCCAAAACAGTTTACAGAATCAGTACAATCTCTATCAAACTTCTAACATTTTTTTTCACAGAAGTAGAGAAACAATTCTGAAATTATACAGAAAAAAAAGTCAGAATAGTAGCATATAATAATAATAATCACTAATAATAACAATCTGGAGCAAAAGAACAAAGCTAAATTCCCTACATGAATTTAAAACATGTTACAAGGCTTTAGTAATGCAAACAGTATGGTATTAGCATAAACATAGCTATGAAGCAATGGAACAGAATAGTGAACCCAGACATATTTCAGCCAGCAAATTTTTTACTAAATTGCCAAGAACATTAATTGGGGAAAGGACAATCTCTTTAATAAATGATGATTGAAAAACTGGATATATATGTGCAGAATAATAAAACTGAACCCCTATCGTTCACTGTATGCCAAAAATTAACCTAAAATGGAGTAAAGACTTAAAACTTCAGACCTTAAACTCCAAAACTACAAGAAACCTTGGGGCAACACTCCAGGACATTAATCTGAGCAAAGATGCTTTTAGTAAGATCTCAAAAGCACAGGCAACAAAAACAAAATAGAAAAACAAAAGTTTCTTCATATCAAAGGAAACAAATAACAGAGTGAATGAGAGAAAATATTTGCAAAGTATCCAACAGTGGACTAATATCCAGAATATACAAGGAAGTCAAATATTTGAACAGCAAACAAACAAACAAACAAACAAAAAAACAATTACATTAAAAATGGGCAGAGCATCTAAATAGACATTTCTCAAAAGAAAACATACAGCTGGCTAATAGGCATATTAAAAATGCTCAACAGTCACTAGTCAAAAACACAGTGATACATCACTCACCCCTGTTAGAATTGCTATTATTAAAAAGATAAAAAATGACATATGCTAGGCAGGGGGAGGAGAAAAGGAAAATTTATACAGTATTGGGAGAAATGTCATTATGGAAAAAAATACTGAAGTTCCTTTATTTGAGTTGAAATTTGATTTAGGAAGCATTAGACCTTCTGTATTTTAACCGAGTCCACATAGCTAGCTAACCTTGTATAATAGAGAACTTGAATTGGGAGGGCATTCATATCATCTACAGGTAGATTTGAACTCAACATGTTTCTACCTTAGTGAAATAGAGATATTATGGTGATAGTCATCTCACAAAATTATTTGGAGATTAAATAAGATGTGTAGTTATACTGCCCTTGCTAAATAACAACAATGTATTAACTTTTATTGCTATGGGAAAAAATGTTAACAGAAGCTAAAACTTTCAAATCCAAACTCATACTAGCATGAAGATTATTCAGATTGGGGCAGAATTTTGGAAATAATCTATAATTTCCAGAAATAAAGAATAATATAATATGATGTGTGTTATCACAAATGCATTATAATATGTACAGACAAATGAGATTCCTAAAGGCAAATTGAGTGGAAAAAATTATTATATACAATACTGTGTGTGATATGTGATCTTTTTTGTGATCTGTTTATATCTATTTGTGTATATGTTTACTCATAGGCATATATCTTGAAAAATATGTAAGCAATTGTTAATAATATTTACATTCTGAGCAAGGAGCTGGATAGTTATAGAATGAGAAAGGAAGTTTAATTACTTTTCACTGTAGCTTTCAAATTTTGTATATTACTATATGTCTGTTAGGTAAACATAATGCTGTGTAGTATATAAAATACTACTCAAAACTTAATAGCTAAAAGCAATTATCATTTATCCTTTTTTTTTTATTGTTGGATATTCATTGAGGGTACACAGCTACTTGTTGGTTGGCTGAAATTTAATGGATCTATGCTGGGATCAGTTGAGCTTGAGTCCAAGCTTCAGGGATATTCCCTATGTTTCTTATTTTATCCTTAGATTTACAGGCTAGCCAAGACATTTTCTGCCTGCGGTGATGTCAGAAACGCAAGATGGAATATCTCACCATCTAGGCACATTTCAAGTCTTTGTTTGTTTCACACCAATAAGTAGTACAGTGTGTGACATGGCCAAGCCTAAAATCTAGCAGAAAGGAAAGACAAGTTCTTCACTATTAAACCAAATAGTTACATCACCAAAACTTGTATTCGTGGAGAAGGGAAGTGTACTCTTACCTCCACTTATGTAGAGAAGAAAATGATTAGTGTCCTAAAAACAATCATCTACCATACTTGTGATTGCATTACCTATTCAAAATATATATAAAGGAAAAATAAGAAGGAAACAAAACAAGAAAAGTGAAAAAGTGTATATCTAAAGGATAACCAGTGGAGAGAGAAGGCATCTCACATCAGTGTCAAAATAAAGATTCATCAGTCAGTTTCTCCAGAGAGGAGAAAAGCGTATCCTTTGACAAACTTTCCACATATAGATATTGTTCAAGTAACTGGAGTAACCTAATAAAAGTAGTAGGGATTTTAATTTTGAAGACCCACTCTTTTCTTATGCTGATCTTTTAAAGAGATTTACTCTGATTAATACACAGCTATAGAACGAGTTTTGTCCTTAATTTTTTAGCATATCATTTATTATGTAAACAGTTTCCAGCCTTTATTTGTGGGAGATTGATTTATTTATTTCATGTTTCTGTGGTTGGACACTATTCTGATTCTCAAATTTGCATTTGTTTGCTCCTGTTCTGTTTGCAATTAAATACAAAGGAAGAACAATAGAGACACCCTGCAGTTTTCAAGCAATTTTGTGATATTTTTCTTCCACTGTGTTATTATTAGTCTTTATTAAGGATTGAGTAAATGATGGACTCATTTCAAAAGTATCCTGATTTTTAGTATTTTAAAGTTCATACATCAGTATTAAAAAGGCAATAATTTATACAAAAATCATTATAGTGTTTTCAGTTAGGCTTGAGGATTTGTTTTTTCTGAAGAGAATTTGAACAATTTTTTTTTTTTTTTTACTGAAACCGTATTATGTGATAGGGAGCTCTTTCTTCCATAACACTCTATTAGAGAGGATATAGAATTACTTTGTTTAAAGGTCCAGAATAAGACATGTGAGGCTAATCTTGGCTCTACTTTGGCCAAGTCACTTACATTACCCTTTCTGCAGCTTCTTCTGCTAAATAAAGATAAAGAAACTTGCTTTTCCTATCTTAATATTATATTTAATTCTCCGAAAGAAGTGTGGTACATCCATAAGGGAGTCCATATGGTCACCACTTTGCCATGGTAAATGACCCAGATTTAAGGTGTTAAATAAATGAGTAGAAGACAAAAGAGGCACCATGCTACCCATGGGGCAGCACAAATTTGTTGGCAAAATCTGACGGCCATATGTACTTTCCTAAAGCTGTCAAAAGTATAATATAAGTGAAAGAATAAAAACAGCTGGTACACCCATGGCATGGGCACAAATTACTCAAAACCTGTTTGACCACATAAACCTAAACTTTGGATTTTTAACACACTGGATCCAATTTTGTCCTTCACTATGTCTGTGTATCTCTGTATCATCCAGCAAAGGAGTCACTTACAGTGGAAATTTAAAGGACAAATGTGTTAAACTAAGTATTTTCCAGACAGTGTTCAAAAAGCAAGGAGGACTTTATTCAAGACTATTGTAACAGGGGAGAGAGATTGAACTTAACTCCACTGAAACAAAAGTCTGGAGGAGTTTAACACAACAGGTGATCTAGTGAAAAAGTACTTGAAGATTTTAAGGAGGAGACTAGTCACTATGATTAGGCTACCTATGTTTGCCAATTAACCTGTGGCAAATTAGGCTAGTACTTTCCCACAGAGACTAGCAGATGAGGTGCTATGTAGGACACTATGAAAATTTTGAGACAGATGGTGTTATGGTACATTATTTTACTTCCAAGAAACAATCAACAGCATCCTTTCTGATTCATCTGTGCAAGTTCCAACTCACTCAGCTTATTGGTGTAGCTGAGAAGGCTTCCTTTGTTTCCATCCACCTGGATTTTAGTTTCTTGATTTTTGTGTATCTCAAAATGTATCTTTTTGATTATTTTATTTCAAAGGAATGGCTTGCAGGGCCTACAGAAAGAAATTCCTGGGTTGTAAAATTGTTAAGAGTCTGTGAGAAAATTTACATCTCAAAGAAGTAAAGAGAGGATTTAGAGTTACGAAATTTGCCAGGTAAATTCTCAAAGAAAAGTGAAGTCAAAGACCTACAGTCAGCAAAACAACAGTCTAATATTCAGACAATTAAGGGATAATATTAAGATTATCTTGGTCAGAAGATAGAGTTAGTTTTATTAATGTGAACAGGATGGAAGAAATCAAGAAAGAGGATGAAGCTAAAAAAAGGAACAGACCCATTTAGTTTTTGAAAATCATTCTATAAAATGATTACAGAAAACCTAATTTGCTTAATACACTGTGCTATGGATTGTAAAATATAATAGAATGAAGGAAAAATAATTCATATCTTCTGGGAGATTACTTATTAGTAAGAAATATGATACACACACAAGCTTCCTAATAAATTTATAAGAAGATAAAACTGAATAAAGGGAAGGCACAGTGACTCATGCTTGCAATCTTTGCACTCTGGGAGGTTAAGTTGGGAGGATCCCATGAAATCAGGAGTTCAAGACCAATCTAAGCAGAGCAAGATCCCTGTCTCCACTGAAAATTGAAAAATTATTTGGGTGTGGTAGCACACACCTGTAGTCTCAATTACTCAGGAGACTGAGGCAAGAGGATTGTTTGAGTCCATGAGTTTGAGGTTGCTGTGAGCTAAGCTGAGGCCATGGCACTGTAGCCTGAGTGACAGAGAGAGACTCTGTTTCAAATAACTATAATAGTACGCCCACAAAATGATATATGGAATTATGATTTAAAAATGACTATATGAAGGTGGATAGATTTTATGTATAAAAAAAGTAGAATCTGACTGGTGAAAGGATAGATTAGAACAAACAAAAAAACTGAATTGCCTTCTATGAAACATTTTTATGAGGATTTGATTTTAAAAATAAAACAATTAGAATAAATAAGTTTGTGGGGAGTTGACAGAGTAGATTCAGACTGTGCATCCCATTTTCAAGGAGAGTTGCCAGTGGATGCCTACCAACAAATGGCTTTTCTCAGAAAGAACACTGTAAAATGTAGGAGACACCAACATCCAAGCAAGATGATCTGCAGCTGAGGCGTGGACCTCGGGCCATTCTTCCACAGGAGTTCCTTGTGGAAGAAAAGCCAGTGCCCTCAGTCCATAGTCATGTTAATAACTCCCCCCCCATCTGTATCATTCCATTTCAATAAAAGGCTGGTGCAGAGGTTGCTAGGGACTACCTGGAAAGTAAGGACTAGCCTGCCTTCCACAAGCTTGTACTTCTAATCTGCTTCTCGCCTGGTCCTTCCTGCACTAACCTAGACCAGGGCCATAGGAGCCTGACGGGTCACGACATTTTGGCATAGTGGGAAGGATATAACAGGACACAACAGGACACCAGGGATGTGGACCAAAGGAGACAACACCTGGATGTAGGTGAGGCCTTTGGTAGACAGTGGAAGGAAGTCCAAAGGGAAACGCCGCTCAGGGAAAGTGGGACCTTTGGCCAATTTAAAAGAAGGTAAGGGGAAGTCCAAAGGGAAACGCCGCTCAGGGAAAGTGAGACCTTTGGCCAATTTAGAAATTAAGAAACCGCACTCAGAATAAGTAAAGTGTCTGATAAACTAAGCAAAGTCATGGGTAACTTTCTGTTTGGGAAGTCGCGGGAAGGAGAAACTGAGGAGGGAAGTGATGTTCAATCAGTATCTGAAAGCGAGGATAGTGAGGTTCAGTGGGAAACCGGACCTAAGACAAATTGGGAAGTGAGAGCATATGATATGAATGAGCAAGTAATCACTGCTATGACCACTATGGCTGAACAAATTAAACGATTGGGAGATCAGACAAATAGTCTCACTGTCAGAAATGCTAACTCAGAGCACCCCGTTTTGCCCTCAGCATCTCCCTATGTAAACGAACTACCTGTGACTTCTGTTATGCAGGCTGTATTAGAAGGGCGTAATACTGGTGACTTTGAGTGGGGAAACACTCTGGGTTTTTTTCTGGTTATGGTCACTGATATTTCTCCTGATCCGCAACACCCTCAAGGGGGCCAGCGTTTTGACCGCCATATGATCACCTTTTCAGTTCTGAAAGATTTGAAACAGGCCGTAGCACAGTATGGTATGCAGTCCCCATTTTCCAGAGGTCTGTTGCAGGGGCTTGCATAGGAACAGCAGCTCATTCCCTATGACTGGGACATGATAGCCAGAACTGTTCTTGAATCTGGACAGTATTTACAGTTTAAAACCTGGTGGAAGGAGGAGGCTGACCTAATGAGTCGCCAGAACCAATATAGAGGCATCTCAATAACATCTGAACAGCTCACTGGGTCTGGGCAGTGGCTGGGGATTCCCAATCAGCTTCAATACAATGACCTAGCCATAGTCCAGACAAGACTGTGTTGTCTTAAAGCCTGGGAAAAGGTTCAGGTTCCTGGAGATGTCTCTAAATCTTTCATTAAAATAATGCGTCGGGAAATGAACCTTATACCGACTTTCTAGCCTGACTAAAAACTGCAGTCGATAAGGCTGTTGCCCAGCCAGAGCTGAGAGACATGCTTTTCCAAACTTTAGCGTTTAAAAATTCCAACTCGGAGTGTCAAGGCCCTGTGACCTTTGAGAGTACAAAACGCTCCCTTAGAGGAGTATATACGGTCATGTGCTGACACAGGAATGGAATCCTATAAGGCTAATTTACTGACTACTGCTTTAAAAGGAAGGGGTCACTTCATTTCTTCCCCTTACATAATAGTCCTAGGTTTCTGCTCACTAAAGCTCTTTTTGCTCTTAATTAATCTCAGCAATGATGAAAAGACAGCTGCAGAACGCCATTGGACATCTCTCATTCATGCACCATCCTCTCCAGTACCACAACCTATCTTTTATGAAAAACCTGATATGACAGAGTGGAAGCCAGGTTACATGCTGCAATGGGGTCGAGGCTTTGCCCATATTATTACAGAACATCAAGAAAAGCAGTGGCTACCAGCCCACAGGATTAAGCCTCGACAAAAGCAGGAAAGTTTACCAGCACCTTAAACAAGTTTGTTTTCACTAACCTTTCTTCTACAGGACCTTAGCTTAGGCGATTTCATAGTGGAGAAATCCTGGATCAATCTCCTCTGCCGGAACTTGAGCTGCCTCTCCCATGTCGCCGCCCAGCCTCAGCAGAAAGCAGTTAAGAGCAGTCAGCGCCCCTTTTCCCTAAAGAGGCAGCAGGAGCTTCTATGCAGAGTGGGAGGATTGATATAGGATTTCATTATTTTGGGCTGTATATTAAGCTCCAGGGAAGCTTAGGATGCATTATCTTAAACTTGGAAAATTAGGACAACAAAGACCTCAAACAACAGGCTTTAAGGTAAAGGTTATTCTGGTATTGGCAAGGTAAGAGAATTTCACTTGTTGGGTTCCTTTCTATTTCAATTGGGCACCTGATCTTTCTTAAAGTTATACTGCTTTTGGAAAGGGTCTGAGTTTGCAGCCCTTTCTCTACCTAAGCTTTGGGTGATGCTTAATACTTCCCATGGAAGCGTCATGAGCCCTATGGGTCAGCCCATAGCACATAGTTGAGTGGTGATTAGCACATAGAGGACAAGATTTCCCCCATGCCTTGTTTGGCTAAAATGAGTTTCCTTTATATTCGAATTAGTTCTGATGGTGTATTTTTGTTATGCTTATGTGCCCTTTTGTTTTACTCAACAGAAAGCTTCTGGTGAGAACAGCAGAAACAACAGACCTCCCTTGCCTCTTTAGAAATGTCTTTAATACACTAGAGGAGGGAAATGTAGGAGATGCCGACATCCGAGCAAGATGATCTGCAGCTGAGGTGTGGACCTCGGGCCATTCCTCCACAGGAGTTCCTTGTGGAAGAAGAGCCAGTGCCCTCAGCCCATAGTCATGTTAATAACTCCCCCCCCCATCTGTATCATTCCGTTTCAATAAAAGGCTGGTGCGGAGGTTGCTAGCCGGAAAGTAAGGGCTAGCCCGCCTTCCACCAGCTTGTACTTCTAATCTGCTTCTCGCCTGGTTCCTTCTTGCGCTAACCTAGACCAGGGCCATAGGAGCCCAACGGGTCGTGACAGTAAAAACCCAGAGAAGCAATGCTAAATATTCGAAATGAAGGAGAAGGTGACAGGGAAAATCATTTGGCAAAATCAAAGGGACCTGTGTGGAGGCATCCACTTGTGGGGAAGGTCAGGAGTATAGAGCCCAGGGCTCCATGCTCATCCTGCAGGCACTGTGGCCTGAGATGTGAGAACACTCTCTCCACTATGGAAGAACTGTAGACTGATTGGGGAGCTGCCTAGAATTTGTTCAGAGACAAGGCAATGGAGACAAAGCATAGCAGGGATCTGGTGGCTGCCAATCCTGGGTTTCCGAAGCTGACATTATCCTGAGCTCTCAGGTGCATGGTATCAGGTCTTCTCAAGACTTGGCTTTGCAGCCATAGCTTTTGCACTGCTGCTGTCAGGTCAGTAAGGGAGTGGGCAGAGCAGATACTCCCCCATGCCATGCCCTGTATTTGGAAGCCAAGCAATCCTCCTCTCCAGCATGGGATCAGAGCAGAGGAGGTGGCTTGGATGCCATCACCCAGTGAGGCATGGGCATCAGCCTCATCAGGACCTAGGTGAGAGGAGAACTCTAGAACCTTGATGAGCTGGTGGCCTCAGACTATCGCTCTGGGGCACTGGTATCAATCTTTGCCTATGCTACTTGGCATCTGAAGTCCCTATACTGCCAAACAGCCTCCTATCTACAAGACCTGCCTTTACGGCTCCCAGTTCTAACACTAAGGCTATGGCTGTCCTAGAGCCTGAGGCTCTGCTCCTGTGGCTACATAGATCTCACTGAGCTTGTAAGATCTACCACTGCCACTGGCCAGTGGAATGTCCCTGAAATCCAACACTCTGTCAGAGAACTCAGCTTCAAGCCTCTATTACACTTAGGCTTGATATCCACAGCTTAGTCACCACCACTACTGCCCATCCAGCCTCAGCTTGCTATCACTATCACATCCATGGAAAAGCAATGTTTCAAAATTCTAGCCTCCATGGAGAGAGTTTCACCCATCTCCCAGCTTGAACTTGCTATAGCAATTTGGGGAACAACCCACAACCCCCCATAAATATCATCAAGCATGAACTTGAACTCTGACAATCACAGGGAAATGGTACAAAACAGAAGAGTTACACTACAAGCACTCAGTGAAACTAACTGTCCCCCATTGGGTCAACCTTCCAGAGGAAGACACAAGAGACTATCTAGGGATCTCCCTTCTACTAACTAAACAGGGGACTCCCTGCAAAGAAGAGCAGTTGCCGTGCAAACATATTAGTCACAAGCCAAGGGAAAAGGATTTGGTTAAAAAGAAAGTAAAACCTCAGTGACATGAACAAACAAAATAGTTCAATATTCCCAAGGGATCATAATGAAGCTATAGTAGTGGATTTCAACTAAAAGGAAATTGTCAACATGACAGACTGGAATTCAGAATATAAATGGCATATAAGATAAATGGAATTGAAAGAAACTTGAAAACCAACCAAAAGAAGTAAAAAAAAAAATTATGAAATTTACCAAGATATGAAAAATGTACTAAAGAACTACAAAACATAAGAAAGGATATAATAGAACTTAAAGAACTAAGAGTCAGTTAGGGTGCTCAACACAAAGCTGATAGCTTTAGCAACAGAGAAGAAAATAAAGAGAATAAAGAATCTTGGAGCTTAAAGACCAGTTAACTTAGTCATTCAAAGAGACAGAAAAGAGAATAAAAGTGGCTGAGCAATTCCTTATAGAAACAATGGGCCTATGCAAAGTGAACTAATATACAAGGATTAACTATAGTTATCCTTGAGGGAGAAAAAGAGCTAAAAGCATGGTAAATATGTTTGAGAAAATTATTGAGGAAAACTTCTCTAGTATTACCAGAGATTTAAGGTTCCAGATACAAGGTGGCCATTGAACACCAGGGAGATTTTTAACAAATAAGACATATCCAAAACATATAGTAACCAGCCTGGCCAAAGTCAAAATGATGCTGAAAATTCAACAAACATCAAGATGAAAGTGACAACTAACACAAAAAGGAAAACCCATCAAACAAATTACAGACTTCTAAATGGAGATCTTACAGGCCAAAAGGGTCTAGGAACCCATCTTCAGTCTTCTTAAACAGAATAATTGCCAGCCTAGTATTTTGTATCCTGCAAAATACAGTTTCATAAAATTGCTCAACAGCTAAAAGCTCACAGCTCATATGAGACAATTGCACAAAGTGTCAAACAAAGCAAGGATGAACATAATCCCACATATCATAATAGGATCCTTCATATCAATTTTATCACTCAATCTTCATGGTATGAAAAGCCCACTCAAAAGAAATAAGCTGGCTGAACAAATGAAAAAGCATAACCCAAGTGTCTGTTGTCTCCAGGAAAGACAGCTAACACAAAAGGATGCACACAGACTAGAGGAGAAGGGATGGAAAAATAATAATTCTACACATAAAAGGAAATCAAAGGAAAGCAGGCATAGCTATTTTTATGTCAAACAAAATTGAATTTTTTCATTTCAGATTAATATAAGGGTACTAATGAGTAGGTTACATTGTTTGTGTTCCTACGGTAAAGTTATAGTTGTAGTCGAGCCCTTTACCTGGGGGTGGTGGGGGTGGTGTACACCTTTACCTTATGCCCTTTAGGTGAGAGATTACCAATTCCTCTCCCTCCACATTTCTTCCTCTCCCATCCTTACCTCTTCCCCCAACTTGAATTCAGTTTTCTTTTTCTTCTGTGTGGGCATGTAGTTTTTTCATCTGTTGGTTTCATATTAATATTGAGTACACTGGATACTTGCTTTTCCATTCTTGCGATACTTTGCTAAGGGAAATGTTCTTCAACTCCATCTAAGTTAATACAAAAGATGTAAAGTCTCCATCTTTTTCACTGTGTACATATACCACAGTTTTTTAATCTGTTCTGTGTTGATGGGAATTTAGGTTGGTTCTACATCCTGTGAATTGAGCTGTAGTGAACAGTTAAGTTCAAATGTCCTATGGAAAAGTTTTTGTTTTGTTTTGTTTTTTTCTTAAGAGTAGATACCTACTAATGAGATTTCAGGAGCAAATGGAAGGTTTACTTTTAGTTCTTTGCGGATTCTCCATATTTTTTTCCATAGATGCTGTATTAGTTTGCAATTTCATCAGCAGTGTAAAAACTTTGGGAATTTGTGATGGGCTATTCTTACTGAGGTTAGGTGATATTTCAGGGTGAATCTGACGAAGAGTTTATAAATATAATTTACAAAGAACACAAACTAAGTAACCAGAAAATAACAAGGAATCTCATTTATAAGTGGGAAAGAGTTATGAACTGAACCTTCTCTGAAGAAAATGAATGGCCAACAAACACCTTAGAGAAACATTCATTGTTCCTAAACATCATGGAAATACAAAAAAAAAAAAAAAAGAAAAGAAAAAAATGGACTTTAAATCAACAGTAGTAAAAAATAACAAAGACAGTCATTATATAATGGTAAAGGGAGCAATTCAACAAGAGTCATAACAATCCTAAATATATGTGTAACTAAACATAAGAGCTCCAAGATTTATATAGCAAATTCTACTAGATCTAAGAAAGGAGTAAACTGTAGCTCTGTGTAGATTCTTCAATACCCTATTGATGGAACTGGACAAATCATCAAAACATGATATAAATAAACAAACACTGGACCTAAATGGAACTCTAAAATAAGGGAAACTAACAGACATTTATAGAACTTTCTACTCCTCACTAATGGATTTATGTTCTTCTCATTAGCATGTGGGAGTTTCTCCAAAGTTAATGACATCTTAGGCCACAAAACATGCCTCTACACATTGAAAATATTGACATCATACCATGTGTTCTCTGAGACCACAGGGGACTATAACTAGAAACTGATTCCAAGAGAAACACTCAGATCTACACAAAATCATGGAAATTAAACAACCTGCTTCTAAATGATTATTGGGTCAATAATGAAATTAAGAAGAAAATCAAAAAAGTCCTTGAATTGAATGACAAAGGGGACACAAGTTATCAAAATCTATATAATTCAGCAAAAGCAACCTACAACAAAAATACAGTAAGATCATAAATGAATATCTTAATAAGGCATTACTTGAGATAGAAAAGGAAAAATAAATCAAACTTAAAACAAGCAAAAATAAGGGTTAAAATAGAACTAAACAAAACAACAACAAAAATACAAATAATCAATGAAACAAAAAGTTGGTTCTTTGAAAAAATAAACCAGATTAATAGGCCTCTTGCTCTATTTACAGGAATGGAAGAGAAATGATCCAAACAAGCTCAAGTAGTAATGAAAAAGGAGATATTACAGCTGATACTACACTCATGAATACTACAAAAATATCTATGCATCTGAAGTAGAAAATGAAAAGGAAAGGGATAAATTCCTTGAGAAGCACAATCTGTAAAGACTCATTTCAGAAGAAATAAAACTCTTGAATAGATCAATAATGAGCAGCAAGATTAAAGCAATAATAAAAATTCTTCCATACAGCACAATTCTGTCAGACTTACTTTTCTATAGAAAGTATTCCATATCATCAAGAAGAAGGGGAAGAGATTCCTTCTGCACTTATTCTGGGCAGCTGGTATCATCTTGACCATAAAGCCAGGAATAGATGTGATAACAACAGGAACAATACCCTCAAACAAAACAAAAATCTAAAGAACAATAGCCCTTTTAAATATAGATGCAAAAATCATTAATAAAATACTAGCAACAGCACAGCAAAAAATAATCAACCATCAACAAGTGGGCTTTATTCCAAGATGCAAGCATGGTTCAACATATATAAATAAAAAAATATAATTCACCAAACAAACAGAAGTGAAAACAAAGATTGTATAATTATCCAATAGATGCACAAAAATAGAATTGGTGAAATCCAGCACCCTATCATGACAAAAATCTTCAGCAAATTTGGCATAGAAAGAACACATTTCTAACTTATAAAAGCCCTATATGGGAAACCTACACCCAATACCAAAATGAATAGAAAAAGGTTGAAAATATTCCCTCAAAGAATTGGAATAAGACAAATGTGTCTGCTGTCACTACTTCTATTCACTATAGAGCTAGAAGTCCTAGACAGAGCAATAAGTAAGAGAATGAAATAAAAAGAATCCTAATTGGGAAAGAGGAAGTCAATCTATCACTTTTTACTGATAATATTATCTTATATTTAAAAAAATCCCGATACTCCACTGAAAGACTCCTGGAATTGATAAATTCAGCAAAGTCTTAGACTACAAAATCAATGTACGCATGTCAGTAAGTAGAATTGCTATATACCAATAATAATCAAGCTGATGGTCAAAGCAAAACTCAATACCTCCCGCAACAGATGCAACAAAAATAAAATACTTACAGTGATACTTAACTAAGGAGGTGACAGATTTCTAGCTCCATGGAGAACTGTGCAACATTGATGAAAGAAATTGCATATGACACAAACAAATGCAAAAACTTATTATGCTCATGGATCCATAGCCTCAATATTGTTAAAATGTCTGTATTGCCCAAAGTGATTTACAGAGTTAAAAAAAATCCTCAGAAAAATACTAGAATCATATTTTAGAGATCTAGAAAAAACAATTCTGTGCTTCATTGGAACCAAAAAAAAAAAGCAAAACCCAGAGTAATTGTAAGCTAAAAGAAAAAAATGTATAAGCATCACATTATCAGATTTCAAACTATGCTACAATGTTATAGTAACCAAAACAACATGGTTTTGGTACAAAAATACGGACATAGACAAATGGAATGAAACAGAGAATCCAGATATAAAGCCTATAACCAACTGATCTTCAACAAAGTGGACAAGAAAGACACTGGGGGGGGGGGGAATCCCTATTTAATGAATGGTCCTGGTAAAATTGGATAGACTCATGAAAAGAATAAAACAGGACCCTTATCTCTTACCAGTTACAAAAATTAATTCAAGATGGATAAAAGAATTAAAAGTAAGGTTTAAAAACCAAAAAATTCTAGAGAAAATGTAGGAAAAACTTTTCAGACATCAGCCTAGGCAAAGAATTAATGCCTAAGACATCATAGACAATTACAGCAATAACAAAAATAAATAAAGGGATGGGATCTGATTAAGTTAAGATGCTTCCACAGAGCAAAAGAAATAATCTACAGAGCAAATAGACAATCTACAGAATGGGAAAATATATTCACAAACTATAAGTCCAATAATGGGCTAATATCTAAACATAAAAAAGTTCAAAATTAGCAAGAAGCATAAAAAAAATTAAAAAGTGGGCAAAAGATATGATGAACTGAAGCTTTATTAAGAAAAGATGGAGTAATGGGTAACAGGCATATGAAAAAATGCCCTAATCATCAGAGAAATGCAAATTAAAATCACAAAGATATATCACCTTACCCCAATCAGAATGGTTATTATTAAAAAGTCCAAAAACAATAGATGCTGGCATAGATGCACAGAAAAAGGAACACTATGCACTATTGATGGAAATGCAAATTAGTAAACCTCTATGGAAAACATTATGGAGACTTCTCAAAGAACTAAAAGTATCAGTACCATATGATATAGCAATTCCACTACTGGCTCTCTACCCAAAGGAAAATAAATCATTTTATCAAAATGACACCTGCATCCGAATGTTTACTGCAGCACAATTTACAATTACAAAGATGTGGAATCAGTTCGAATGTCCATCAATTCATGAGTGGAATAACAAAATGTGGTATATACATAAATACCATGAAGTACTACTAAGCCATCCATAAAAAGGAATAAATTAATGGCTTTGGCAGCACGCTGGATAAAACTAGAAAGAATTATCCTAAGTGAAATTTCAGGGATGGAAAAACCAACAGCACATGTACTCTCCAATAATTTCAAACTACTTGTTGTGCACACATGGGCTCAAAGGGAAGTAAGAGTCATCGAAAATCAAGAAAGGGATAGGCAGGAGAATCGGATTGATTGGTGTCGTGAACACTATTTGGGTAATGGGCATACTAATAGCCCTCATGTAAGCATTATAAAACTATCCATGTAACAGAACCATTTGTTTTTCCCTTAAAAAGCCAGCAGCGGTGGCTCATGTCTGTAATCCTAAACCCAAGGAGGGTGGATGGCTTGAACTCAGGAGGTCCAGACCAGCATGAGCAGGAGTGAGATCCTTTCTCTACTAAAGATAGAAAAATTCACTGGGTGCAGTGGACGGTGCCTGTAGTCCCAACTACTTGGGAGGCTAAGGCAAGGGGATCACTTGGGCCCTGGACTTTGAAGTTGCTGTGAGCTATGATGCCACAGCACTCTACCCAAGGCAATAGAGTAAGACTTTGTCTGTAAAATACAAACAAACTAACAAACAACAAACAAAAAACAGGAAATAATGAAAGAAAAATAGAAAAGAAATACAATGCTATACAACTTAACTGGTATTAAGAGACTATGAAAATCTCTGCTTTCAAGGACATATCTTTGTCTTTTCAGCAACAAGTAGTAAATACACATAAGCCTCTTTCCTGGCTCAGATTGCCTCCTCACTTTCTCTTCTATTATAAAAAATAAATGAATAAATAAATATACTTTAAAAAATGTCACCGCTCATTCTACTGTTCTTCTATTGTGGATTCAAAGAACACTATCCCCTCAGAGTACTCATGGGTTCAAACAACAACTGGCAAGGAAACACAAAATCACAAGGTGTTTTAACAATGGTAAATGCCATGAAGTGATAACACAGAGATCAATTGTCTTTACATCAGAGGAGGCTTCAAAAAGGCTAAAGCTTGGGAGGTGCCTGAAGCTCAAAAGAGTAGGGCGCCAGCCCCATATGCTGGAGGTGGTGGGTTCAAACCCAGCCCCGGCCAAAAACTGCAATTAAAAAAAAAAAAAAAGACTAAAGCTTTCGGAAGAGGGTCTTTTGCAGCACTGTACTTGTTGACAAAGCAAACTAGCAAGGAAGAAAATGGGAATGAGCAAATAAAGGACTGGAAGGGTGGTTGGAAGTAATATTAGAAGAAATACTGATCCTCTCCAATTCATTCTTCAAACTTCAGTCAAATTGATTATCTCAAGACATAAATGAAATTGTGTCACTTCTCTGCTCTAACCTATTCTGCGACTTCCCATTGTATTTTAAATTAAGAAATAAATTTTCTTGGTCTACAACTTCTTTTCTATTTCTCCCACGTTCGACTGTATCTTTTCTCTTCTTTGCTACTGATTTTCAAATCCTCTGACCTACTTTCAATTTCTAGACTATGCCAGACACATCTCCCTGTCTGATTCTTACCCAGTTGGATCCTTCTCATCTTTTATCTCACAGGATTGATGTCAGAATCTCACAGCCACCTTCCTAAAACATCCTTTTAAAGTATTTCTACCATTCAATGTGCCCAGTAAAAACATAAGCAAATAATCTGTCTTGAACTTACCAATATTTGTCGTTATTTTATCCATTAATTTTTTGTGTATTTACAGCTTCTCTAAAATGAAGGAGTTTTAAGTCTCCCAGGAAGATTTCCTAAATAAGTAAATGGACATTTTAGTCCAGAGTCTACAGAAGAATAAAAAATAAAACAGAATATTTCATATAATATAGTAACATTTGTGTTTGTGAAAACAAAAGAAAACAGGCTCAGCGCCTGTGGCTCAAGCGGCTAAGGCGCCAGCCACATATACCTAAGGTGGCGGGTTCGAATCCCCAGCCCAGGCCCGCCAAACAACAATGATGGCTGCAAGCAAAAAATAGCCAGGCATTGTGGGGGGCACCTGTAGTCCCAGCTACTTGGGAGGCTTGGGCAGGAGACCCACTTGAGCCCAGGAGTTGGAGGTTGCTGTGAGCTGTGATGCCATAGCACTCTACCCAGGGGGATAGCTTGAGGCTCTGTCTCAAAAAAAAAAAAAAAGAAAACAAAACTACAAAGCCAAAACAAAAACTAATAAAAATGTTTGTTTACCAAAGGAGCCAGGGAACCAAGGGAGAAGATAAGAATTGAAGTAAAATGTTTCTGAACATACGTTGTTAATAATTCTGACTTAAAACATGCATGATTTGTCTATATTAAAAATAAATTTACATAAAAATGCAAATCTTAAAGTTTGAGGACAAACTAAAACAAATGGACATATCAAATTGGTGATATAATCACTCAGACAAAAATAAATCATTTAAACAACATTAAAAACATAGTATTTTGGTAGTAGTACATCCTTACAGAGAATATTTGCAAACAAAGAAAACTCAAGGTAAAATATTAATCAAATTTATTGCTCTAGTTAGGATATAATTATGGTTATTTAAATTTTACTTTGTGTGTACTACAAAATAAAGCAAATAAAAAATTAGAATTTTTAGAATTTTTATTATAAGAGAAAAAAGCTACAAGTATACATTTTTTCAAGTTAAGAAAACTACTGTATAATGTTAAATTTAACATTATGTATGAACTCACAATTTTTTTGTGTTTAAAGAAAATTTTCCCAGATGAAAGGAATAGAACAATAATAACTCATAGTTCTGAGCACTCACATGCACATACCATAGTCTTTAATCATTATTCCTTATTAAAAGTAATCAGGATGGCTTGGAAAAATAACTTATTTCAGGTCTAGAGCAATAAAAACCAAAAAAATCATAGAAGAGTTTGCTGTGCTAGAAATCAAGAAAGCTATCAGAAATTAATGTTTTCATGCCAAAAAATCATAGTGACAATCTTAAAGGATCACATTGTTAAAGATGGAATAATTCAAAAATCAAAAAGAATAATAACTGAAATTAATTTTAATAATTCATCAATGATTTTTTTTAGATAGAGTTTTACTTTGTCATCCTCAGTAAAGTGCAGTGGCATCATGGCTCACAGCAACCTCAAACTCTTGAGCTCAAGAGAGCCTCTTACCTCGGCCTCCCTAGTTGCTGGGATTACAGGCACCCACCACAATGTCCAGCTATTTGTTTTTAGACATGAGGGGTTGCTGTTGCTCAAGCTGGTCTGAAACTCCTGAGCTTGGGCGACTCACCTGCCTCAACCTCCCTGAGTGCTAAGATTACAGGCATGAACCACTGCACCAGGCCCCTAACGACTGTTCTTAAAAATATAGAAGACTAAAAATAAAAATCTCTCTTATCATTATTGAGGATAGTGATAGTGAAGGTACCAATAACTTAGTTAAGAGAGAAAACATTAAATATTTCCCTTCCTTTTAATTAAAAAATATTGTTTAAGTGACTGAATAATCCTGGTTGATAAGAATAAATTTCTTCTCTATATGTAAATTGTAGTCAACACATCCAAAGGAAAGATAGGATTAAAAAGCCATCATTTTATGATAATTATAATGATATTACCAAGTAAGAATAATCAAAGTAACTTAATAAACCAGTTTCTAAAAGGTAGATAACATCGTTTTCTTCCCAGAGAACACACATTATCAGCCAAAAGATTGCTGATTTCAAGATTTACAAGACCAAACAAATAAAAAACTATGGGATTTCAACAGAGAGAATAAATTGCCACTAGTCAACCAGTAATTATTGAGACAAGCAGACATTTTATGCCTCCTGATATGATGCCATATGCCATCTAGAGTTCCACCTAGAAAGTAACCCTAGCAAAATGCTGAATATAAATCTGATAGCCTTTAGATCTTACTTCTAGTGCACAGGAAATGTGGAAATTAGAGCAAAAATTATAATGGCATCGCAAGAAGTAATGTAGGTCATTTTACATGACAATTCATTGAGTTTCATCAATGAAACAATTTCTTAAGAAAAGAAGTAATTGTTATTGCTATTAAAAAAGTAAAGAAAAATAACAACCAAATACAACATACAGAGATTATATGGAATCTGATTGGAACAGCAAGTATAAAGATATTTTTGAGGAAATAAAGTAATTTGAAACATGGGATTGGTATTATGATATTGAAGACTACTGCTTTTTCAAAACATATCCTTAAGTTTATTTGATATTCTTCCTATGGAGAATTAGAGTGTATGTTCCCCCTAGACATGCTTTTGTCAAGAGTACATCAGAAGTGACACTATGTGACTTCCCAAGATAAGTTATAAAAAGTTCTGTGTTTTCTGCCTGGTAATCTTGAGTTACTCACTCAAGAGAAGCCAGTTTCTATGAAGAATGTCCAACTACCTGGAAGTGCCATGCTGGAGAGGATATATCTCAACATTGTAGTCAATAATCCAGAATATCCTAGCTGAGGGAAAAGACACAGGAGTCAGTCTCAGGTACTGTAGACTGGCCGTGGCCAGCTGAATACCACTGAGTAGCCACACAGACAGAAAACCACCTGGCTGAAGACCACCCAGATTCCTGTCCAGAAATATTTTTACTACAAAGTTTGGGATGGATTATTTTTATGCAGAAATTATGACTGGAACAATTAATTATTATTAATTTTTTGTAGGTGAATCATAGTATTGGGGTTATGAAATTACATTTATTTGTGAGAAATGCAAAATAATAGAAATAAAATATAATGTCTGGGTTTTTCAAGGAGCATATATGACTAAATAATTATAATTTTTAAGGCTATGTAATGTGAGTAGGAGAATGTATTATGTCATACTCTACATTTTTTTCATTGTTTAAAAAGTTTCATTTTCGAAGGACCTATTGTGAGAAAAAGTAAAGATTTTCTGTTAGAAAATTAAATAGGGAGAGAGGACTATGGCTCCTTGAAATTCTAATCCAAATCCTACAAAAAAGCAGAATTAACATAGGATTTGAAAAGAAGTTAAAAGGCAAATTTGGGAAGAATGAAAGGTAGACGGAAGGCTGAGACATCACAGGGAACCTTGATACAGTCACTTTGTACTGTAAATCTATGGTTTCTGTGGTTGTACTTTCCACTAGTTTGTGAAATAATTTTGGTCAAGGGCATTATCTTTCCATCTCCACCTTTGTTTGCCTAGTGGCGAGCATCTATCCCAGCATATTACATGTCCTCAGTAAATGTCACAGAAAGGAAAAATAAAATTGGTGGAAAATAGAATTTAAAAAACAGCATATATTAGTTCAAAAACTTAGCACTGAATCTCTAGAAGAGCACTTGTTGAGGAGAAGGATCTATTTTCAAGACTCAAGGGTGTGATGGTGGAGTGGATTCTAGGGATGTTCAGAGTATGACACTCAATCTGTATGATGTATAATGGAAATATGAAATGGAAAGAAAGAAATGAACATTGTAAATTAAAGTAACCTAATCTCTCATTTTAAACAAATACATATGTATCTGGATGCCTGAAAATTCCCAGTGTATTTTAAAAAACTGATATTGAAAGTTCATATTAGCATGGAGTTGGAGAGAAGGGAACATTTCTGCACTGCTGGTGGGAGCGTAAACTAAGACAGCCTTTTTTGGAGAAAAGTATAGAGAATCCCAAAGATCTAAAAGTTGACCTTCCATCTGATCCGGCAATCCCATTACTATGTATCTACCCAGAAGAACAAAAATTATTTTAGTGAAAAGACGTTTGCTACAGAATGTTTATTGTAGTTCAATTCATAATTGCTAAGTTGTGGAAGCAACCTAAGTGCCCATCAACCCATGAATGGATCAACGAACTGTGGCATATGTATACCATAGAATACTATTCAGCCTTTAAAAAAGATGGCGACTTAACATCTTTTACATTTATCTGGATGGAGTTGAAATACATTGTTCTTAGTAAAATATTGCAAGAATGGAAAAATAAATATCCCCATGTACTCCATACTAATATGAAATAAGTATACAAACAATTACATGCTCATATGAACAATAAAACACAAAGTCTAGTGTAGGTATAGAGGGAGGTTGGAGGGTAGAGGAAAGGGGAGAAGATGATTGGCAGAAGGAGGGAGAGAGTGAGGTGGGATCTCACCTAATGTGCACATTGCGAGAGTGTATATATAACATGCTCTCTAAGTCAGGGATTCTTTTACAACTGGAACTTACCCTAAAAATGAAAACAATGTAAGCTGAAAATTTGTCCCCTTCTATTAATTTGAAATAAAAAAAATTCTCTTGGAATAGAATAAACATTTAAAGATAAATTATGGTGATGAAAATTATCATGATAATCACCAATACCATCATTTATTATGAGGTACTTTATAATGATTATTGCTAACATATAATCTGCAAAGGACATAATATTATTATAATTTCATATATAGGAAAATTGAAAGTCATATTTAAGCACCTGGTAAAACATCTCACATGTAAGAAATACATATGAAATGTGACTAGAAGCACAGAGTTAATAATAATTCTCTATTTCTTCATGAAAAAACTGAAACACAGGCTCGGCATCTATACCTCAGTGACTAGGGCACCAGCCGCATACGCTGGAGCTGGGGTTTGTACCCAGCCTGGGCCTGCCAAACAACAACTACAACCAAAAAAAAAAAAAGTAGCCAGGCTTTGTGGCTGGCACTGTAGTCCTAGCTACATGGGAGGCTGAGGCAAGCGAATTGCTTAAGCCCAAGAGTTAGAGGTTGCTGTGAGCTGGGACACCAAAGCACTCTACCGAGGGTGACATAGTGAGACTCTGTCTCAAAAAAAAACAACAAAAAAAGAAAAACGTGAAACACAGCATCATGCACTTCATAATTGGCATAGTCTGCCTCACTCTAAAATACTTGTCAGTGAAGTCAAAGTGTAAGCCTATCTGTAATTCCAGACTGAGAGATCCTAATTTAGATAGACTATATGCTCGCACTAGTAAATATTTACCAAAGAACCAGAAAAGTGGATTAGAGGAATTAATAGTACTTTTATACAAAACAAAATAGAGGTTGTATAATGCAGTGGGAAAGATATTAGCTTTTCTGAACCTGGTATGGTAATAGCTGAAATTAATTTCTCAAAAGCTGCAAAATTTGGCAGAGCTTTCAGGAGGTTGAGAATATCCCTATGAGAACAAGAAGAAATTAAAATATATAAGAGAGATGATCAAGGGTAGAGAATCCCTGCTCACCTTTCCAGATGCCACAAAGTAGTAGTTCATGTTTAAAAAATGATATAAAGAAAATTCCCCAGGGAAGGAATCAAGCCAACAGCTTTAAAGAGCAAAATAGCTGCAGAAATGTTTAAAGGAGTACACAGACAGAGAAAATCAGGTGAAGCCTTGGAAGCAGGAATCTATACAGAAATAACAGTCTGCAAAAATAGTCAGGGTGATGAGAGAAGAAAGAGAAAGCAAGACAAAAATAAAGGCACTTCCCACAGACACCTGAGGTCGCGCAGGGAAGCAAGCCAGAGTGGGGAGCAGAAAAGGCACAGGTTAAGTCCACACTAAAGAACTACAATGGCACCCTTGCATTGCCTGAATAATTGGAGTGATCTTGATTGAACAACTTCAGAAATGGGCGGTGCCTGTGGCTCAAAGGAGTAGGACGCTGGCCCCATATACTGGAGGTGGTAGGTTCAAACCCAGCCCCGGTCAAAACTTCAAAAAGGAAAAAGAAAAACTTCAGAAACAAGAAAGAAGAAGGTTGCTGAGCTGATTCAGGGTCCCAGCAAAAGAAGAAGGAAGTGATTTACCAGAAAGGATCACAGCTCAAGTAGTGAGGAGTTCAACACAGAAAGTACTCTAATGAGATACGGAGGTCCAATTAAGCACACTTCAAAATATTTCTTATGACAATATTTGAAAATGTTCATTACAGTGGAATCTTGAGTAGGTAATTTTTAAGAATTGAAAGATACGTTTTGAAAGTTGGAGACCTATAAAATTAGACACTGATTTCCAGATTCTTTGAAGCATAGCATAAAACATGTGATAGATGTCCTGGTAGGAGGGAAAAAAGCTGTTGGCTTGGGCAATCTGAGGAGACATCATGCTTTAGGAGGAAAGTGGAAAAACGTTAATTTTATTTCAATGAAGCAAATGTTTGATCAGGAAAACAACAACACAAACAGTTACTCGTCAAGGCCATCTGTCTGAACATTGCTGAAATATGGGAAGACATTTCCCAACACCACCAGCAGCCCATACTCAACAGTGGGGGAAAGTGGGAGAAGACTGTAATTCAACGTGCCAGAGAAGTGACACAAACCTGTTTTTGAGCTTCTGTCTCTCTCTTTCTCTCTGCGTGTGAGATCTACAGACTCTTTTATAAAGACATTCCTAGGCACTTCCAGGGAAGTATAGTAAAATATAAAAATGAAAACAAGATGCTGATATATAGGGTGAAATCAATTTTATTTCATACAGGTGACACCCTTCCTTGAGTTAGAGAGGAAAACAAGGATGTAGACAAATACAAATAATGTTCTCCAGAAAGCTGGAGATGAACCATTAAACAGACCAAAGTAGCAAAACAATAAACATGTGTGCCAGGTGCAAAAGTGGCCCTGTGAAACGTGGAATGTAGACTGGCTCAAGGAGAATTGTTTCTCTATATTTTATGGAGGAAACAGTGATGTAAAATAAAACGAGATACAGAAAAGTGAAATAAAATGAAGAAACTAAGTAGAAACTCTTATAAGAAAATAAGGCAAGGCTGAATGAACACTTTCCAGTCATATATATTTTTGTGCCTTAGTTCTGTATGTTTACCCCACAGGCAAAGGGCACTTCTGGCAGGGGATGTTTCAGGTTGCATTGATAAGTTGGAATAAGTTAAAAGGAAGCTGACATACCTGAAAGAAAAACTACACAATTTACTACTGTGTTTCCATGTTTCCAAGTCAACTGTAACGACATAGTTCTTGGGGAAATAAACTTCAGACTCCACCAGTTCATGTGAAGGAATGTGGAAATGGGAACGCTTTATTGAAGATAAAATATTTTTGAAGAAAAAACAGCAAATTATGAAAAAGATATGATGAGGTAGATGATAGTACACGTTACGGTATAAAGCCTAAGATTTAAAAAGGAAAGCTAGGAAAGTTTTCAAACCTAGAAATATAAAAGATTTTTGTGTATAAAATAGAATTGATGATCTTGAGGATGAAGATGCTAAAAAAGGTTTGTAACATCCAGAGGAAGTAGTACAAATGACTCGGGGTAAACATGTCTTTTTGGAATGAAACAAACTTCTCATTAAATTTCATACAAAGTACTGTCTCAGAGAACTGTAATAAGTTCAGAGACAGTGCTTCAGAGTATTGGTCTGGGTGTCAGGGCCCAGCTTAGGTAGGTTCTGGATGCGGACCACTAAGCTACCTTGCTCAGGAACAGTTTCTCTTAGGTGCTTGAGGGCTATCTACTTTAGCTGGAGAGAGAGAGATAGAGTATCTTAGAGAGAGTAAAGGTCTTCTTAGAACAAATAGCTGTTAGTCTTTAGCAGAGCTTGGTAATCTTCAGCAGAGACGCCGTGCTGGCATTCTGCAGGCAGGAGAGGAGACAGAGTCAGAGTAAGTGGATCCCTGATAGAATGCGCATGCCTCTTGACTGCCTTCTCCTCCAGCCTAAGATAAGGCTGAGCTCATGCTTCTCAACACCACAGGTGTAGAGACTGCCAATTCACCAATGCTCTCATCTCGCGAGCTCACGCATGCTAGTTAGGACCAAATCTCTCTCCATGCCCTTTTCACCAAGGTGTTCCATTACAGGTATTTCTTATAACTCTCACTCTTCTTAGCCATAGGCTATACGGGCTGCTACATCTGGGCAAGGACTTCATGAGGAGGACCCGCAAAGGGCAGGCAACCATAGCAAAATTAGACATATAGGCTCACATCCAGCTGCAAAGCTTCCATACAGCAAAAGAAACAATTGACAAGGTAAAGAGACAACCCACAGAATGGGAGAAAATTATTTCCAAACTCATTATCTGAAAAGGGATTAATAACTCGATTATATAAGAAACTCTAACAACTCAACAGGAAAAAGTAAAATGATCCAGTGTGCAAAGAATCCAATAGATATTTCTCCAAAGTAGACAAATGACAAACAAGTGCATGAAAAATGCTCAACATCATTAGTCATTAGAAAAATGCACATCAAAACTGCAATGAAATATCATCTCCCCCCAATTTCTATCAAAGAAAAAAAAAGGCAATAATGAATGTTGGAGAGGATGTAGTAAAAGAGGAAACCTTGTGCACTGTGGGTAGGAATGGACAGCAGTAAGGAGGTGCCTCAAAAAACTAAAAATAGAACTATTTTAGGACCCAGTAACTCCACTGCTAGAAATATATGCAAAAGAAAGGAAATCAGTATATCAATAGGCATCTGCACTGGTGGGGTTATTGCACTACTATTTACAAGATTTGGGATCGATCTATGTGCCCTTCCATGGATAAATGTGGCTAAGTGGTACATATATAAAAGAGTATATATGCTCAAAGAACTGAAGAACTTTATAGTGAGTGAAATAAGCCAAAACAGAAAGACAAATCTCGCATGTTCTCACTAATTTATGGAAACTAAATGTGAAAGATAATTGATCTCATGGAGACAGAGAGTAGAAAGATGGTTACCAGAGAGAAAGATGAAGTGAGTGTGGTTAATGGGTGCAACGATATTAGATAGTTAGAATTAATAATATTTGATCGCATAACAAAGTGACAATAATCAACAATAAGTCACAGTATATTTTAAAATAACTAAAGAGTGTTCCTATCTCTACCTCTATCTATCTCTATCTATCTATTGCTATGAGCTGCTGGATGCCAGTTTCTGGGCCCTGGGTTCTCAGGGACTATAGGTCCTCAGATTTTTCTACGGTCATGTGGGGATTGAACAGAAGCTATTTCTTGGAAGAAACTTTGAGGATAAGGATAAATGCAAGGTTTAGACCTGCATCTAGAGCTAATCTAGGGGAAAGGCTAGTGGGAAAGTCTTAGGAGGTGGTGAATTTCACAGACAAAGGTCAGGAATTGTGGCTGTTAGAAAGCTGTCTATAGAAAAAGGGATTATATAAGAAATAAGCACTTGCAGAGAAGGGGTATTGATGGGAGCAATAAGGAACATACGTTTCCAAGTGCAACTCCCTGGATTTGGAGGTAACTGGGGGGAGAAAATGAAAGTCTTATGTCTGCTTGCGTATTGTTATTTATCGACATAACAAGGAGTAGTGCTTGGGATTTACCAGTAACAGAAAATTTATCATGGCTAAACATGTACCCTATTTTCCAATAAAAATAATTAGAAAGAGTTTGAAGTTATTAATCAATCAGGTATCAATTAATGCAAATAAGTTTTTGCTTATTGCTTTTTTTGTAAGAAATATAAATTACTCTCGAAAAAGGGAAATTGTAATTTCATCTGAGTTTGCAGTGCTTTGGAATGTTGGTTATATAGGCAAGTTAGAGGTCCCTTTAGCTCCCTAAGTGGAGACATGAAGAAACATATTGGGCATAGAGAAGGAAAACACAACATGTTAAGGAGGATTGGAGATTAGAACTGCAGTTGCCGGGTTGACTTGACCTGTTGCAAAATTGTGACTAAGGTTGTGGCTTGGGTCGAAAATGAAGAGAAAACTGAATCCTCCCTAACTTCCTAGACATCAGCTCCTCCCACTTGAACTTCATATTATTCCAATTGTCCTATGAATTTCACTAGCAATAATTTATGTGGCGTTTTTGGTGCGGGCTGGGTCTCTACTGCTTGTAGCTGGCATTCTATGGAAAAATGTCTTCCAACATTCCCTCCACAAAGACATTATTGTCTGTTTCTGGTATTTGCTAATAGCAACTCTAGTTAAGCTTAATGTCACGAAAGCAAAATCAATTGAAAAGTCTCCTCTAATAAACAAGAAATTTTTAGGCTTTTGAGGAGAGCAGATGCAATGATAATACCTTATAAATTATGATGGTGATTTATAGCACCAGTGCACACCAGTAAAGGGGGTCATACCACTTTTTTATGAACCAAATCTCAGGATATCATTTCCCCTTTTATGAATCATTTGAAAAGCAAAAGCAAGACACCAAACCAATTCAGAATATGACTTTTTTTATCAGAATAAGACAGAGAAGTCATCTATACTTTTAGCCATTAACAAAATAATTAATTATTTAAATGAGAGACGTGATTCACAATCATATTTATGTT
Source organism: Otolemur garnettii (assembly GCF_000181295.1). Lineage (NCBI taxonomy): Eukaryota > Metazoa > Chordata > Mammalia > Primates > Galagidae > Otolemur > Otolemur garnettii. Next base: position 28,501,893 of record NW_003852404.1, on the reverse strand, counting down.
TGCACCAACACATAGAGTTATTTGCAAACAAGTCTAAGATTCTTTCAGCACACACACAGATACCCAGACACAAACAAACCAATTTCCATTTTCTAACCACTCTATTTGCTATTTGCTGAAGATGTTTTGAGAAATGATTCCTTATGGTGAGGAGCTTTCTAAAATGGGTTAGAAATGGAATAAATGATACTGGAAGGCCAAGGCAGAGATGAATAATGATTTGAAAGAGTGGGCTGTAGGGCAAGTTATGTAAACACGTATTACGTAGAGAAAATCAAGTTTTCAATGTCCTTTTGGAAAGCATTTTGTTTTGTTTTGTTTTGCAGTGTTTGCTTTACTGTGATTCTTATTCCTAAAGGATACACCCATAAACAGATTCCCACAGGGAAGTTTTCAGTATCAGAATTAAACCAAATTAGGCTTCTTTGCTATGTTTAAAAAATAATCGGTCGTGATTGTGCGTGTGTGTGTGTGTGTGTGTGTGTGTGTGTATGTGTGTGTGTTTGAGAGACAGGGATACAGAGAGAAGTGGAAAGAAAGGATGAGGGAAGTAATGAGATTTGGGTCTACAATTAAAAGCAGTATATCTCTGGGCCCTGATTTTTTTGTTGTTATTTTATTTTCCTTCATTCCAATATCACACTACTTTTTTGTTTCCTTTTTCCTCATTATATACGTATCAGCGTATCTGTTAATGCATTCATTCTTAAAGATGGCAAAATTACTAAATGTGCAAGTTCTTACAGCTCATCTAGCAGCCGGCCTATACTGCATCCGGAGAATGAACCTACACACCTAGGAGTGCTTAATAGTTTCTTTTCCCCCTAGATTTAAAAATCATTCTCTACTAAAATATTTGGTGTTTGGGAACTCATTTTAAGCTTACTACTGAAAATCACTGAATTTATATCCATCCCTTTCCAAATAACAAAATAAGCCAGGATGTTTTATCATTTTGGTTACACTGGAGACCCCTAAGAAGTAAAAATTTGAGATTTCCTAGTGTAAAATTGATCCATTGAAATTCTGAGCCTGAGTTTGCATGATTTAATTTCTTTATAGATAAGAAAATGGATATTTATAATGATCCTCCTCTTCAAGCTTTCCTATCACAGAGGGGAAATTTGCCAGACAAGCATGTAAGCATATTGGTCAATCTAGCTTGATTGCTTTCCTCCAGCAATGGGTAATTTTAATTTCCTATCACTTTTATAGTCATCATATTTGAGAAAGGGCAAAATAGGTTAATGAAACCATTATAATTTCATTCAAATGATATATATTTTAAAAGCTCAATTAAAGAAATAGATACCAGGGTGCCACATTTTATTTTGGAAACCACTGCTCTGTAGCACCTGTAAAGATCCTGGGAAACACATTTCCCAGTGATAAATGAATGCGAATTCATTATCATCACTGATAATATCTATAAAGCAAATCTATTGTGAAAACAGATGACTTTTCCTCAAAATTTCACTTATTCCTTCATCTATTTAAGTTTTACAGAGTTCCTGTTTCTTTTAAGGTAGGGTACAAAAAAAGTAGATTCTAAAGAGTACTCAGAAATTAAACTCAGATGAAACATTAGTTCCTTCCCAAAGACTTGGTTTTGAGGAAGTTGACAAACTTCTCTAATTGATGGTTTAGTCTTCTGTACGATGACTATGTTAATAGTATTAGCCTCACCATGATATAAGGATGAGATAAGAAATGTATAATTTCTTCTTATACATGTCACAGTGACTGACATAGTAAGGGTTAACAGATTTTGTCTATTATCCTTATTGTTTTTATTACTGTTACTATTATGTCACAGCCTTTAGGGATGTGGTACACTCTGAGACAAACTGTTTCTGTGGCTCTCAATTTCCCTGTGTCCAAGAGGGGAAAGAGGTAACATCGTGTTAGTATTGTACCAAGATTTGGTCTAAACACTTTATCTGTATTAGCTCATGTATATTGTCAGTGATTACGTTAGGGAGATTTTACAAGCATTTCTATTACACAGATGAAGACAAGGTGACATTGGAGGATAAGGGATTGCTCAAAGTTACACACCAGCTAGAGTTGTGCTGGGACATGACCTCTAAGGATATCTAGTGTCATTTTTCTCTTTTTCTGCAGTGCTGTAAGTGTACACATTATGGACAAGTGCTTGAATTCTTGCACCAGGACAACACCTAAGAAAATCTGAACTATTTCAGTCTATCTGTACTCAGTCATTGCTTAGGAAATCTCAGGTAACAGACACAATCCATCTCAAAGAGGAAAGAGGAATGATTATTCTTAACCATATTAAATTCTTGTCCTACAGTTATAACTCATCCCCTAGGACACTTACCTCTGTGCACAAAACTTCTCAAATTTTCAGTATGGTAAGCAGTTTCTTCCCAGGATCCCTTACCCAAAACAAGGAACATTCTCAAGGGCATTCAGTCATACCTTGGTCCCAAAACACTACTGCTCTTTCAGGCTCTGGAACAAAGGAAACCTTTTCTTCACTTAAGTCATTTGCTGAACATCTGCTCTGGGTTCAGCAGTGGGCAAGATAATGAGAGAAACTCAATGCCACTATCTCTGCTTTTAGGAAGCTTGCAAACCTTTAAAACAAATATGCGCTTTTAGTGTATGACCTTTTTATGGAATCTTGGAAGATGAATTCTGTCTCCAAAACAAAATTACTTGTGTATAAAGCTGTGACATTTTCTTATGAAAAAGAATACTGCCTGTTTTAGAACTATTTTCTGAAGTCCACTTAATGATAAGAATTTAGGCATATTCAGGGCCGCACCTGTGGCTCAGTGAATAGGGCTCTGGCCCCATATAGAGAGAGTGGTGGGTTTGAATCCAGTCCCAGTCAAACTGCAACAATGACAACAACAACAAAAATAGGAATTATAACAAAGAGAAGAAGGGTTATAATTCCTATTTCATCCTTATAGGGATAATGTATAATATATTCTGGGAATATGTAAGAAAAAAAAAGCAAGAAAGAATGACATCATGCAAATCAGCAAACACCAGAATAAAATCTGTCCAGGTTCTAAACACATGTTTTTTAAAATGAAACTTTAGGTAGAAGAAAAGTAATCCCAGATTATATGGCCTGATATGACAGGAGGAATAAAGAACTAGGAAAGTGGGTAATATGTGTGTGCATCAAAACAAACTCAATGACTACATAAAACACTGTTACTAGAAAAAATAATGATAATAAATTGTGGAGTTGAAAGATGCATTGGACTAAATAAATAACAGTAGCAGATAAATTAGAAGAGAGTGATTGGGATATAAGGGTTCTCAAGTCTTCCTAACGTCAGGAATAAGGCAGAGACGATGTGAACAGAGTTTGTGATTAAGTATGCACACTAAAAATCTCTAGAGTAATCATTAAACCCAAAATAATGATTATAACTTATCACATAATAGAGAAAAAATAAATGAAAAATACAATGTTAATCCATTAAAGACTAGAGAAGATAAAAAGCGAGAGAGAGATAAATAGCATTCAACTATTAGAAGTTTGGTTTTAAAGTAAAGTAAACTTATTAAGTCTAGTAGATATAGGACTCCTGGAATTTTGGCTTGTCCCTGCCATACAAAATAGTACCCCAAACAACCTAATCATTACTTAATTATTTTGTCTTTTTGGTGTTGCAATGCAAAGAAAAAGCACAATAAATACAACTATATACCTCACATTAATCTTTACATTAAAGTGAATTCCAGGTTGAATAAAGACAAATGTAAAAGACAAAATAATACAACCATTAGAAGTCATTTTAGAGGAATATAATGATGAATTGAAGATAGCAAAAAAATTGACACAAAGCACAAAAAAACATTAACTATGTAATATGACTTCATCAATTAAAAATTGTTATCAAAATGTTGTAAAAAGTGCAATAAGAATCTCAAATTGAAAGATATTATTTCTAATACATAAACATAACAAGTGAAAAGTATTCAGGATGTATAACTAAAAACTCCACAACCAATAAGAGGACAAAAAATAATAAAACAAGAACAAAGACAAAAAGACAGAAGAAATTTGAATTATCATTAAAAACTTAAAATATGCTCAAATGTATTGACAATATGAAAATACAAATCAAAATCATAAAGTGGTATGATTTTACATGTAACCACATTGTTATGAAAATTCATAGCTTTCAAATATCAAATGCTGGTGATGATATGAAATGACAGAACTTTCATACAATGCTGGCAGGCAGGAATGCAAATTAATACACATACTTTGGCAAATTGTTATTGTCTAAAAACTTTGATGACTTATATTTTCTAGTGCATAAATATCTTCATAGAAGTAGTTTTCCTACAGTTAAAAAAAACTGAGAAAAAGCTTAAAAGAGCCTCAGCAATAGAATGAATACATTGTGTTGGATATGTACAATATAATAATATATAGCAATTTAAATGAAGGAACTTCAGCTACCTGAAGTATCATTGAGGGAAGAAACTAAAGTTCAAAAATCTTAAGTTAAGCTAAAAATGCAAGTCTTAGATAAATAAATACAATTCAACTTTATCTTAATACATTATAGAAGCAAATGAATTAAACAATAAATTGTTTGAAAACTCAAAATGAGTGATATTAATAACATTTTTCTGAAGCCAATGAGAAATTAATCCAAAAGTCAGAATAGCGCTTACCAATAAAGGAAAAGGAAGATTAGAAAGAAAACATTAAAAATAATGAGATCGAGCTTTCTTCCAAACAGAGTAGTTTGTACATAGAGATTGCTTATTAGGATTCTTTATATTTTATAACTAATTTTTAGTCAATATTTATTATGTAATATAAATTAAATTTACAAATGACTCTTTTCAAGTAACTTAAAATAGGATTTCTAAAATTCCCTAGATGAAAAAAATCATAAAAGTGCCCTGAAAGAAATCTGTATAAAACTATATTCAATACATTTTTATGTAAAATAATATGTAACACAATTGAATATATATCTAACTTTATAAAAATATAAATTTAATTATGTTGTCTGCTAAAAATGCTATATAGCTATGAGAATTCCCACACATATTTATTTGAAAACTAATTTATGCACGTCTGAAATCTATTTTTTATTGCATCATTATGAAGTAGGTGTCAGCCTCTTTAGCATAGGAAATAAAAATTTTGGATAATGCCTACCTTCAATCTCATTAAACTAATTTTCAAAGACATTCTGCTTCTTTCCGTGTAAACTTTTCTACTACTGAGATTCTCATTAATATCTATACGATTTGATGCCCATGTTTGGAATTCTCCAATAAATAGCCAAAGTCAGAGCAATAATTTAAATTATTTCTGATTCTTTTTTTGACTGAATCCTAGAGCTGGGTGAACTCCTACTTGCAGGCTTGATTTTCCCCAGTATATCTTTTTCAATGGATTCACCTGACTTGGAAATGTCTATTCTCTCTCTCTGTTTATAAACTCCTTTAGAACAGGGATCTTATCTGTCCTTTTCATTGCAGTGCCTAGCACAGTGGCCAGACTTCATTTGTGAAATAAAAAGGGATCATTTACCAGGAGCAAGTACACAGTGGAAACATAAAAATAAATACAACATTTGCCAGGTAACATAAGGTACCAATTCTTTCTTTGACTTAATGCTCACTGCTTACATGGCTTTATTAGGTAGAGAGCAAGGGCCCTCCAAGACTCTCCTAAGGGACACAGTGGGTGTTTTGCTTTGGTGCTGCTTTAAACAATTACTCCACCTGAGGACAAGGGCAGGTCTCATCTTAGTTTTGCTCCCACCTTCATTCATCCTATCCTGAGTGACTCCTACCCCTAGCTGAAGGAACGTGTGGTGTGCCCAGCACCCCTGACACAATAGGATTTGGAAAGTCACCTGGAGTAATCTAAGGCTAATTATCATGCTGTTCACAGACCACCTAAACCACAGAGGAAGGGTCAATCTAGACAATATAAAACAGGACCCCACGCATAACTGAGGACTTCTCGTCCTGACAAGAGGTCTGTCGGCTGTCTGTGATGAACTTATCTTTCTTTGTAAGCTTGTCTTTCTCTTCCTCAATAAACTTTGTTTCATGTTTGCCTTGCTTTTGGTAAGTCTGATCACTCCAAGAGTACACCAACAACACAAACAGCTGCCTGAATTTCAACAGTTTCAATAAGATTCATTTATTTTTTACTAAATTTATTTTTTATAATATATTTACATGGTTCAAATTTCAGTACAATGTATATATTGAGTGAATGTGGTTGTGCCCATTTCCCTCTCTACTAAATTTCTTTTCTTCTACTCCCTAAAATAATTCCTTTCATAATATATTAAGTATACTCAGTGTTTCATTAAGAAAATATGAAGATATATTTTTATTACTCCCATTTATTGACATAAAAGTTGCATATGCACATATGCCCTTCTGCCTCTTACTTTCTTTTCTTAAAAACATAGCCTGTAATTGGCACATGTCTTTACTCCCAGCTACTTGGGTGTCTGAAGCAGGAGAATTACTGAATCCCAGGAGTTTAATGTTATAGTGTGCTATGATTTCACCTGTGAATGATCACTGTATGGCAGCCTAGGAAACATAGTGACAACTCTACTCTAATGAAAAAAAATGCTCCAAAGTTTGCCCAATAAACTCCATATTTGGCACACTGAGAGCTACCTCAATCATTTATGTAAATATATAGCATTCCATTATGTGAATGTACCCTATCTCATTGAATGTATCCCCTTATTTTCTTTCTAATCTTGTATTATTAATGCTGTTGATATATAAACTTGTAAATAGATCATTTTGGATTTGGGCAGGTATTAATGTACTCTGAAGGATAAACTCTCAGAGGTGGAATGCTAAAGGGTAGAGCAAGGTGCCCATCAGTAATTATGAAGGATATCACTCCACAGCAATTGTGCTGTTATGTGTGTTCCCAGTGTGTTGATCCAGGTCTTCCAAGAAACAAATGCCAATGTGGTATTAAACCCAAAGGGAGTTCATTTAGATAAATGCCTGAGAGTAAATAAAAAGAAGCCAGTTAAGGTTGAAAAAGTCATCTTCAATGATTTAAACCTTATCCTGCTAAAAGGGAGAGAGGAGTGGGTGGACGGAGGCTCCTAGTCAGCCTTGTAGTCTAAGGAAAACTTAGAAAAACCATCAGGAAATCCTTGAGCCAAAGTTGGCCAACAAACATTCCCTCTTTCTCCAGAAAATGGACCTGCTTTAGGATTCTTGCTTGGTCTTGTTGGCAGGTAGTGGCCCTGAGAGAACAGAGGACAGCAGAGAGGGCCCTATGTCAACTATACTTGCTCTAGTTGGATACTTACGAGGTGTGCAGAAACATGAAAATTAAAAATGAGAGGCTTAATTCTTCCCATTGAAAATGGGGTCAATTTTCCTGCCCTCATTTTCCTTTTATGACATTTATCTTACAAATACTTCCTCATCTCGTTGAAAGGTGTATAAATTCTTTTGAAGACTAGGTGGGCATTTGTTCACCTTTGTGACCTGGGAATGTCTTTCTTAAGTTCATATGAACATCTCAGAAATGCAAACATCAGGGGACCTAGCACACTTATCTCCCAGGTTCTGAGGAAGAGTTGGAGCCTAACTTTGATGGGCACCTGCCTCCTGTCACAAAGAGAAGTTTGTTCTGGACAAAGGATAAAGACAATTTACTAACAGAGTCAACGAACCCAATAACCGTGTAAGGTTAGGATGAATAATGTTGGACAAATGGTGTTGCTAAGTCCTCTTATTTGAGGACTAGTTGATTGTTTATTTTGAAAATATCTATGTAATGGGTTTTATCTGCTGGTTAAATGAGAGCGTTAGATACCTTGCTGTCTTTGTAATCATAGTGGATTGCCTGCAATATACAACACATCCGGGTTTAACACTTTCTTGGTAATACAAGTGTTTTCTTTCTCTACTACCTGTGGAAAGGATCTCCTGCATCAGGAGATTTTATTTTTAATTATATTTCCTCAACAGTTGCAATAGGCAGGTATTGATATAAATTTGCCCACAGATTCATCAAAGTGGCTTGTCCGGGCTTTTCACTAACCTAGTCTGGGTGCTTAATTTTCATGTCTTAAATGGGCATAGTTAGATTTGCCTGCTCATCTGTATACCTGTGTGCTCCGGAGAGGGTAAAAGAAATTACGAAAATCAAATAATTCTGAAAATACAAACCATTGTATGAATATAAGTTTATTTGCTATTTTAAAACTAAACACAGTTTTAATTATTATGGGCACATAATTGGTGTAAGTTTATTAATATTCATTTTTATTAACTTTCAGTTGAAGGTGTTATCTCAGAAATACTTATAAGTTTTATTATTTCAAATGCTTAGGAAATCATGAAATATACTAAAAAAACATATAAAATCAGTAAGTTTAGCATACTATGTTTATTACATATTCCCCCAAAAGCACTCTTATTAGAACTTCAATTTAACATGAATGGAATTTACATGAATAGCTCAGGAGAAACACTGAGTCCCTAATAGCAGAGAAATGCTAGGAAAAACATTAGTGATTTTGAGCCGCAAAAGGGCTTTGCATGAATTAATAAATAAGCTATTTGTTCATGATAATTATAGCGTTTATTTCTACCCTTGTGTGATACAAATGTATCTGGGAAGAGCAAATAGATCTGAGTTGGGGAAATACAACATTAATATAACGTATCACAGAATAGATCTTAGTTGAATGGTTATACTCGCTTTAAATAAAGTATTAGAAAATGATGAATTCCACAACTCTAAAAGGGTTTTCTTTACCCATTCTTTTTAATAGCTTTTGCTGTGTCCCAATTTTGACATAAAATGTAGTTCCTCTTGTTGAATTTGTTTTCTTCATTCTGCCACTCTTAAACTGGCTTTAAAGAAAACTGTTTCCTGTAATGTAGGCATAGGGCACTGGCAGAAGATGGTTCCCCAATAATAGGAGCATGGTGCCAAGCAAACAACATTTAGATGCTACCATTATTAGGCTCAGTAATCAATGACACAAACACTTATCTAAAGTAGGGGCAATTAAATACATACTCACAATGGAAAATTCTCTATTCCAATGACTTAACACAAAGCTTAAAGATCAGATCTGGCACTGAATTCCGTACATCTAGACTGAGATGTGTGCCATTGTTTTTATGCCATTCGTGCTGTGTTTTCCCCTGGGGATGCATTTAACCTATTCTGCATTCTATCTTGGTTACTTTCTTTGACCTTTTCTTACTTTCATTTCACTTCTTTTGACTTACAAATCCCTTTCAATCTATCGTAAATGCAATGAATAAATAGCACCATTTTAACGTGTCACCTCTTTATTTTAAATACACTCTTTCTGAAAACTGCTGGTAGTATTTATAGCAACACACCAATATTCTACTTTTCCATAAGAGATAATAGTCAATACTTCTGAAATTTTTAATCTCTTTCCATTTTACACAAAGAAAAACTACTTTTGTTTCTACTGTATAGAGAAAATTCAAATGACAAGAATGTGCGTCTAAATGTTTCTAACAGGTCAAGATTTCACTTATTACTAAAAAATGGGGGTGAGGGATCAATCATATATATTAGTTGAGATAACTGAGACAATCAAGTTATTAATATGTAAAGCTTCTCTCATTAAAAAAATCATAATTCTTAAGGCTTTATTCCATAACAATGCTACATGTATGGATTAACTAACATTGATACTAGATAATGATTTAAATGATTACATGATTCTTATTACCAAAAATATCCATTTTTAAAGATTCTTTGTAAAGGAAAGCTTTCATTTGGAAAAAATAGATACAACAATTTAAGACAAACATAAGATGGCCTAGCATAGAAATCTGCTCATCAAAAATAAAATGATGTATATATATGCATTGATTTAGGAGGATCATATAATATAAATTATAGCTGTTCCATTGTATTCCAATTTGAGCTCACGATAAGACTGTTGAAAACCTAATGATAAAAGATGGGTCACTGCTATGTTTCACTATTTTCATCTAAGTAGTAACTTGTTTTTTCTTTACCTCGAGAAAGAGAGTTCCTTTTTGTAACAGAACCTACATTTCACCCTTATTGCTTGTCAAATCCCCTTCACTATTTGCAATTAGGTTTGTTTTGTTTTGCATTGTTTTTCATTCACCACCAATCTGAAGAGATTCTGCAAAGTTTGCAGTTGCTCAACATTTACATTTTGTAAAATATTTTTTAAACTATCATGGGGCACTTACTCCCTACTGTATTTTATTTTTCAGTTGGTAAGACACCTATGTACATACTGCTCCCCCTCTCCCTCTCTGATTACGGCGAGCAAACTACATGTAGAAAGTTAGAGGTTCTTCTTCGCTTCTCCTGGGGATGAGTGGCTCGCTGGAGTTGAGGAAGTACCTTTAGAGCCAGGGATGCTTTCTAATTCTGTAATAGAAAGTGGACTGACGCACAAATATATTCTTTAATAGCAACTCTAGCAGGTTTCTGTATATAGACTACTTTGCTTTATTTCTCATTTGGTTCATTGTTTAGGCAAAGACAAGGAACCATGTCATTGGTTCATTTTAAAAGCACCCTCTCCGTAAGCTTCCTCCATGCTCATTTAAAATACCCTGTCTGAAAAGTGACTGTCACCAATTACTTAATATAAGGAATACGCACGCCATTACTTCTATAGTTTTAAAAATTTATTTAGTTCTTTTATAGCTTTTGTATTTAAAATATTGTATTTAAATAACAAATTTGATGTTACCTGAATATCAATAACAGTATGCTATTTTATTACTTAGCTGAGAAGATCTGAAATGTGTCCAATGGATTCCACAGATCAGGTCCTCGTGTTCTCCACCTTATTTTATTTTATTTTACCCTTATCCCAAATGGGATGATACACTCTTTATTCTACTTCCCTTCTAATTTGGCTCTACTCACTTGCAGTTAAGTTGTACGTGAGTTTGATTCCAACTAACTCAAAAGAAAAATGAAGCATCCTAAAAGAACAAAAAAACTAATGAAAATCAACATGTTTATGCATATAAAGTGATAAAAACCATGCATTTAAAATAAAGATTAATTTTAAAACATCATTTCATATCTCAATTTCTCAGACTACTTGGAGATTCTTCTAATATTAACATGCCATTATTATTAGGCTTGACTGCCTGCTGTGAACCACAGTGAAGCATGCAGAAGAATCTCACTACAGGCAAATGCGAATGCTGAGATTCTAATGGTTGTTAAGCAAATTTGAACTTAAAAATAAACAACGGTCTTAATAGCAACTTAATTACGATCAGATGCAGTGTTTAAAAGAACTCCAGAATTTATCTCCATACCTGCCACGAAAATACATTTCTTCTGGAAAGAAAACCTTATTTGTATTTTTAAATATGGGATCTGCAAGGCAAACAAGTACTTTTCTATTTAATTATTAATTACTTTGCTTTAGATAAAAGAGCAATCTTGAAGACGGAATAATATTAAACCATCAAACTATAAAAATGTAGCATGCAAACACAAGCTCATTTTTGTCATACACACTCATGTGCCCAATTTCTTTGGACACTTAATTTGAAATATTAGTTGAGCTGGGACTTGGTTTTGGCCTTTGTTCTATATGCTTTGGTTTTTCTCTTATTACTAATCTTGCTAACCTGCCTTTTCGAACTGCAACTCCTATATTTTTATTGATTATAATTTCATATTGATGTGTCTGATGCACATCTAAAGACATAGAGACACATGAAAGAGCATAAATACCTTGCTTTCTTCACATTACTCTTCAATTTGTATATAAATATGAATGGATATATGTATGTATCTATCTATCTATCTAAATCCTAATTGGCAAGAATGACACAGAATTGGCAGAAAATAACTCTTAATAATAATTTCTCTTAATCTCATCAGTTTACAGATGGGGAAATCAGGGCATGAAGAGATTAACAAACAGATGGTTTATGATACAACTATGGCCTAATGCAAGGTCTCCTGATTCTAAAGATATGAAGTTATTACATTTGATCTAGCACAGGAGGATTTCTTATGTCCAATCAGAAGTTGGTTGCCATATTGGAGGATTCCATCTCCATGCAGTGCTAAGCAAAGCCAAAAGTTTGGGGAAATATCTCACTGTTATAGTGTGCTAGGTATCGTTACTTGAACTTTCATCCATACTTTCCTTATTTTTTTCTTTTAATAAAATGTTTTACAAATATATTTTAACATACATATATATGAAGGTGAGCAATTTGTACATTCCAGCTTGGGGAATAATTGCAAGTGCATATACTTGCATAGCCACTATTTAAATCAAGACCTGGAAAATTACCAACACTGTCACGTTCTCCAACATAATATATGTTATGTTATGTTATGTTACTGAATGTCATATCAATAAAACATACCAAATGTTTTCTTTAGTATTTGGCTTCTTTCATCAAACTGCATTTCACTCTTGATATTGGAAATGTATCTTCATTGCTATATGGTATTCCATCATATAAATACACCTCAATTTATTCATTTGTTCTATCATTGGTGAGCATTTGAGTTATTTTCACTTTTGATTGTTGTAAACAGTGTTGTTATTAATATTCTTGCACAAGTCTTTTTGTTAACAAAATCACACACTTCTATTATACAGAAATGAAATTGTTTGGCTGTAGTCTGCTCCAGTTTTAGTAGAATATAAAAAGTCATAAATCCATTTACATTCGGGAAAGTAATATTTGATGGGGTAGATTGTTCTATTTCCTCAGCAATACTTGGTTATATCAATTTTTTATTTCTGTTCTATTTATTTGATTTTTTTCTATTCTATTTATTTGGTTTTTAGCCATGCTAATGGGGGAGGGTAAATAGAATATTATTTTAAATTTGTATTTCCCTGAGGATTATCCATATTAAACACCCTTTTATTCATTTTATGCATCTCTCTTTACACATATATAAAAACTAAGTATATTTTTTATGATTCTTCATTTAACTCTATGCCTCTGGAGAGTGCTCATTTCTATAACAAGACTTATGTGAAGTTATATAATGCTACAGTGGTGGTAATATTCCGAATCTTGATATGATTGTTGACTATGCAGTGGTGGCTCTATGTTCTAATGACTACACCAACAGACTCTGCTGCCTTCTGAGCTCCTTCTCTGGGCATCATTGGCGGGAATAAAAGGAGACAGGAAGAAAAGTGCATCAAACATTGATTCTCTCTACTCTCTTTCAGCTATGCTGAAGGCTCTCTGACCTTCCACAAAAAGTGCCTCAGTGCCTGTACATCAACTTAGCCTTCAGCCTTCTCTATCTACAGTTACCTGGTTAACTGCTCCTCATCCATCCCAAATACCTGGGGTTAGTGTAGAAGACTTGCCAGGTCTATATATGTCACTGTGGTCTTCCTATTCCTATCTACAACTATATAAATAGTTCTTTTACTAAGCTTTCCTCACTTTATTTGAATTTAAATATGCTATTTCTTGCTGGAAACCTGCACGACATGCATGGTTATTTCTGAATTGTACTAAGCATGTGTGGAAAGATGGCATATGCATGACATGGGAATTTCAAAATTGAGTAAAAGGTGTTTACCAAAAAATGCAGTATTGTAAAGTAGACCTCCCACCAGGATCTTAGGTGGTAATACTTGCCGAGGTACAACTCAAGATAGTCTATCAAACTGCCATCTAAATTCAAATCTTTAAGTAAATTTTGGTTGCTTTCAAAATGATTTAATCTGTGTTCTGTAGCAAAAACACTGAGATCAATACCTGTTTATTACCTACTTATTTGTGATAAAGTAAATCGAACATTTTGAAACATCTTCTGAAATAATGAGGTACCATCTTCTTTTTATGTATATGTAAGTATTGTCTTAGATATTATTTTCAAACGTGAGTTAAGTAAAACTCTTCCTTTAAGGGAATAAACACACTTTACCATAGGTATCAAAATGCTACATTCAGAGAAGAGAGGTTTTAAAGGGATTGGAAATTCAGAGAAGGAAGAGTTTAGAAGGATTAGAAATTTATAAATTCCCAGGAAATGTGAGAGAAATAATTTTACTTTCAGTGTTAACTGTCTTTAAGCTAAGGGACTAATCTCATTTGAGTATTGGTTAAGAAAAGGGCTCACAGTTATGAGAAAACTAGCACTGTCTTGAAGCAGTGCCAATTTAGATCTAAATGAAGATGAAGTGTAATAAGGTAGTCCTGTCATGTAAGAAAATAAAACTAATACACAAGGTAACAACAGAGGACAGTTTCATGGGCTCCTGAGCTCTTCACCTTCTAGCTTAATCCTGATGCCCATTGCAAGTAGTGTTTGCCCCAAATACTCATTTGAAAACTTCTCACTGTCTCTTAATCGTGAACTCTTCCCCAAATTACTGGCACAGTTAACAGTGTGTAGATCATGCCTTCTCTCTTGGGTCTCAGTGGTATAAGATCCAAGCCCTTAATTCTGCCTTCTTCCTTCTGGCTACTTCTTGGTTTGCTTTAAATACTTGTGTTCCACAAGATTCAGGATTTAGTTATTAGAACTTTGCTCACCCTACATGATTTTAGTGGATTAATTTCTTCATGAGAGTGGTCTTTTATTCCACTGAGTTCTAAAACTTGTATTTTGACTATCCCTCTAATTATGTCATATAAACTTTACAAGATATATTTTACTAAGATGCCCTTAAGAGACTTTAGTTTCAACATATCCAAGTCAAAGTTTTTATCTTCTTTTCTAAAGCTGTTCTTTCCTCTTCAGTTTTCCTTACAGGTAATCAAATCACTATTCAGTAAGTCACCCAAGCTGGGAAACCTTATTACGATCCTCGAGTCATTCATTTATCTCATCTCTCACATTCAATCAGTCAGCACATTGAGCTAATCCCATCTCCTGAATATCTCCAAGATCTTTATTCTACTTTTCATTCTCACAGCTACCTTGTTTACAGGCCCCTCATCCCTTTTTTTGCTTCTAACCATGGCCTCCTAACCTCCCTGACTCCTTTGATTGGTTCACAAATGTCCTGACCTTCCACTGATCTTTGGCACTGCTATAAATATATGTGAGTAAAACAGTACCACATTCCACTCTTCCTTTACAGCCTGCAGTTACAGAACTAAATGTACATTTATATGACATCTGGCTAAGGATGAGCCAGAATTCCAAATAGTAATATGATCTTTGTAAAGAAATATATAAGAAAATATAAGAAAAAGAACTGGCTCCTTCCACAGAAAACATAGAAAATGCATAAAGAGAAGCAGTCTTATTAATTTTTAATGCAGTATTTGATTTTTTAAAAAATTATACATTGCTTATATTTAGCTATTCAAGGATGCAATACAAAATTATTATACTCATTGCTTACTTCTGATTTTCTCTTTAAATAAAGTTATTCCATGGTCACCCTCCCATTCTCTGTCTCTCACCCATACACATGCATATATATATATACACATATACATATAACATATATTAGGTAAGTATGTATACACATGTATATGCTGCTTAAGCAATAATATGAAAGAAATAATATTTATAAATTCATAAAAATTTATGAATTCGTTAAAAATGAATCTAACTATCTAATTAGAGACTTTTTTAGAAAGAAAGAACTCTTGGGGTGCACTGAAAAATGAAAATTGTTTCTAATCAGCACTTTTCCCTTAATGAATAGGGCCGATGAGTTGGTATTAAAATGTGCATTTATAAGTAGGATTCCACGGGCATGTGACATGACACACCTGCCCAATAACTTTAAATTGCAAATGTGGTTTTTTCCTGTCTCTTTCTATTTTGTATATATTTATAGCAATTGATCCAATTGTTTTTCATACACGATGAAACTTCTATTGTTTTCTGTTATTTAATGGTCCCAGTGCTTAGCCAAATAGCGATATGCTGGCTTAATTAGGGTATTAATAAATTATATCAAATAAGGAGAATATGGTAAATTGCAATCTCATAAATTATTATTTCACTATAGGTCTAGAAAAATACTTTCATTGTAGTAACCTGTTACTGCTAAAGAAGTTGCTTTTGCACTTTGGTTTATGCTTCTGGACAGACCACAGACTTCAGAAATGCACACTGAGTGTGTGAGCAAATGCATCATGACTAATTAAAATTGGAAACAGGGTATTCCTCCCTTCCCATGATTACTTTCCATTAAGGAATGAAAAAGCAACAAAATAAAAAATGCTTGCTTGGTAACTAATCGTCAGTTAAAAGAATCAATATTATTTTTCAGTGTCTGTATCTTATTCCTTGACATTACTGATAAAAGAAAGGCACTTTTGAAGGTCTAAGGAATGATTCTGGAGCCCTATTATTTTGCATATAAGAATGCAAAGCATGAGCATCGGTTGCATTACAGGATGATAGGAATTACAACAGAAGAATATTATTTTATGACTCACTAGCTTGGAAACTGACACCCAAGATATAAAGACCCTCTTAGTATACTGGCTAAATGACAATCTAAAATCAATGCCGCTGCTGACCGTAATCAATGAGCAACATTCTTTGGATGAGTTTCAATCTATTGAGTTGGGATGGGGAAATATGTTTGTTTCAATGTTGTTATATGTAATGTTAGTAACCCAAACAGTTTTCATGACTTTTTGAAGAACCCATAGAACTAACATATAGCCTAGATTACAATTCAGGTAACCAGAATTCTATTTCTGCATCTTTTCTAATCAGGGTCTGAAGTAGGCCAGACCCAGTCAGTTTTATTAGCTTCAGAGATCAGTGATGGAGGAAACAAAAGGTCTTCATGTCCCCTCCTTGAAGAGAAATCCTAAAATGTGTTTGTATTTGTGGCCTGAAGGAAAAACACTGCTTTACTTAGGACAGTCTATAGCCTTTATAACTTAACTACTATCACTGTTTGAGCTTAAAGTTTTGCATAACTAGAATGCTTTCCTAACATTCAAAATTCAACAAGAGGTAATGTGGATTGGTGAGTAATAAATGGCACTGCAGCAGTGGGCACCCATCTCACGCAATACACACAGGAACTTTCCTGTGGAATTTATGTCCATCAAAAGACACCTATAAATTCTATCAGCAATCCAGAAGAAGAACTCACAACAAGTAAAGCCAATAGAGTGTGTATTCAGAATATATAATTAGTAATTACTATGGATCAATAAGAAAAAGACAAATATCACAATTTCAGAAATTTCATTGAAGAAGGAGCACAAATAGACCATAAAAATTTTTAAAAGATGTTGAATTTATTAATAGTTACAGAAATGAAAATTGATATCACAATAATATACAATTTCATACACAGCATAGAAGCATAGTCAATTAATATCATGTTTGACGTGGATATTGGCTGGTGAAATTTTAATTGTTACAACTGCTTTAGAAAGCACTTTGTTGTAACTTCATAAAGATGGAAATGAATGTATATATTTGATAATTAGCAACTTCACTTCTTATTATCTCTCATAGAAAATAATCTTCTACCTGGGGATTGAGATATGTTATAAAAATGCTTCTATCAGTTATGTTGTAATAACAAGAAAAAATACTCCTAATATCCACAAACTGGATAATAATTTGTGGTATACTAATACAATGATTATAATATAGCAGTGAAAATTAAAAATCTGGAGCCATAACACATCAAAATAAATTAATTTGAAACCAAAATTTTGAGCTCAAAGAAGTCCTTCACAAAAGAGTTTATCAACATAGCAGAGACATTAACACATGGGAGAACATACCATGCTCACGGCTGGGAAGACTCAACATTGTTAAAATGACCACACTACCCAAAGTGATCCATAGATTTAGTGCAATCCCCGAGTGATCCTCCTGCCTCAGCCTCCTGAGTAACTGGAACTATAGGTACACACCACAGTACCCAACTAAGTTTCTATTTCCTGTGGAGAGAAAGTTCTTGCTCTTCCTCAGGCTGGTCTTGAACTCCTCATCTCTAGGGATGCTTCTGCTTTGCTTCCCTGAGTGAGAGGATGGAGGGGTGAGCTACATAACTGGCCTCATGGAGTTTACTTTTGACTCATTTTTTGAGCTTCAGATTTCTGGTTTATTTTTACAATTTCTGCCCCCCTCACCTCAGATCTTTATTTGGCACAGCTGTGGAAGTTGACTACTAAAAGCAAAAAACCTAGTTTTTTATCATATCCTTGGAAAGGTGGGTGTATAAGGTATCAGTGCTTTTGACATTGCTTCATAGCATATGAATTGTTGATAGGAAGGCACTATCAGCAAGATCAACAGCATTGGCATTGATAGAGGATCCAATCGTACCAACAGCAGTAACCTAAGCCTTGAAAATAAGTACCGCTAACAAAAGCAATGTTATCTGTGGTCATCGTTGGCAGTTTAATGGTTGACCATAAAAATGGATACAGTGTGAAAAGAGAAAAGGAGAACACTAGTAGATGGGCTAGAATAGATTATACATAATGCCTTTGAGGGTAAATTCTTATAGCCCATGTGAAACACTTAGTTGAGGACTTCCAGTACAATGAGCAATTAGAAATTATAAAACAAACTGAATGGAGCAGCACCAGGTTTGGGAGTGGCTGCTTATGGTGGTAATAGATGTAATTTTAAAACATGCTTATTTGGTTAATACTCAGCAATTTCTTATCTCCAAGTCATAACAAACTTAGAAATGAGTTATACAAATGTGGAAAATGTGGAAGTAGAAATATCTTTCCTATAGTAAATACGTTGTAATGATTTGACTTCATACAGCCAAAAACACTGTCGAAAGTTCCTGGTGTTACCTTCATGCTGTAAACACAATTTATAATTTTTTTACTAGAAATAATGCATTTGGGACATTCAATAAATATGGATCTGGAAATTTATAGAAGGTATAATTTGTTGACAAATATTAAATGGAATATTTGCCAAGTAGTAGGGCATTTTAGGAGTCCACAAAAAGAAACCAATATGCTAATTGAACAAGATCTGTCTCAGGCAGTTTGGGTGCTGTAATAAAATATCATAAACTAATTTGCTTATAAACAGCAGATTTATTCCTCACAGTTCTGGAGACTGGAAATTTAAGGTCAGGATGTCAGCTCAGTCAAGGCTGTGGGGAGGCCTGTTTTCTGGGTTACAGACGGATGACTTAGTACATCTTCACGTGACAGAGAGAGAGAGAAGTGGCTCTCTGGCATTACTTCCATTCACAGGAGTTCCACCTCGTAACGCCATCACTTTTGGGGTTAGGATTTCAACATCATCTGTCGGGATCTCACAAATCTTCCATCTAAGCAGCACCCCTTCTGGAGGATGGAAGTGATGCCTGCTCACTGAAAAGAGAAATAAGTGGAAGATAGAGGGAAAATGAGGAGTGAGGTCAGTTTTCGTCCTCCAGTGAGATGAGGAGGGGAAGTGTTCCTGATAGGAGAATCCATTGTGATAGATTTTACAATGAGACCCACAAATGCCAAAGCAACAATAACAATAAAATTCATAGCAATTCTGAGAGGTATTCATTGTAAAGAAAAGTCTTGTTGTTTGTATTTTTCTTTTGTTTTTTGTTTTTTTGGAAGATGTCCAAATAAGTTTCTCACATAACCGGGAATGGTCACCTTCATATGTTATAGACTGTTACAAAATTAGATGCCTAAGGGAATGGTAGAAGTTAGCTTTTCCAGTGTCCTAAATTCATGCCACTGAAATAAGGCTGCTTTTGTTAATTAAGTTTATTAATACAATTCCATGATAAGAATACCTGTTCTGAATTTTAGATTTCTGTCAGAACCAGAGAGATAGAGGGTTTTAGAAGAGGAAAGTAAAAATGATATGCCAATCTGGCAATAAAACTAAAAGTAAATACTTGTGTAAATGTAGGAAAGAATACATAAACACGAGAAGACCTTACAGGAATACATTAAGATATAAGAAACATTAACATAATTACATAGTAATGGTTATGAAATATCATAGAAATACAGAGAAATAAAAGTGAAATTAAGGTAGGACTTGTGGTGGCTTTTATTTGCAATATATAAATAATCATATTTATAAGTAAGTATATTCATATTATCTAGATCCTTTGGGTTTCCTAAACAACAGCAACAATAAAATGAAACTATGTCTTTTAATCTTTCTCAACTTAAAGGGTACTGCTTATGGAACATTACATATTATATCATGACAAAACAATTGTGTATGTGTGATATGATTTTTAATGTAGATAAAAATTCAGATTGATATTCTTTGTGGTGAGTTTTAAAATAAAACTGTGAATATACACATTAACAAAATCCTTTCTACACATATTTATTCAATAAATACATACTTGAAAGTATCAGGCATGATTTTATGTGGGTGGGTTTTTTTTTTTTTTTTGCAGTTTTTGACTGGGGCTGGGTTTGAACCTGCCCCCTCCAGCATATGGGGCTGGTGCCCTACTCCTTTGAGCCACAGGCACTGCCCAGCTTTTATGTGTTTTAAAAAGTAGTGAATGAAATAAATTTCTTTCCCTGTAGAATTTAAATTCCATTTCATAAAGTTTTTCTTAAGTTGTATTTTCTTTTTTAAATATGTAGTTTTCCACAGTATTTAAAAATTACAAATTACCAATGATCAAGTAAAACAAGAGAAAGTGCAGAAATGTTAATTTTTATTGTTAGCATTAACATTAAAACAAAAATCAAAATTTGTACTTCCATGGTCATTTTTGTGATTATCAAAGAACAATAGCACTCTAATTTTTCAGCACCCAAGAGAGATAGGTAAGTATTATTCTTTCAATTTTGCAGATGAGGGCACTACAACATAGAAGCTGAATTCAAGTTTTCTTTCAGATCTCAAGAGAGCTTTTAAGAAACCCCACAGCCCTTGTGAGGTTTTAGATTATACATTGGTATGCACCTCCGTGAACTGTTTTTCATTACTCAAGACGGACATTATTTGGGAAATGATATAGAGGAAGTCTTTAGAGGGACTGGGTTTCTGAATAGTGTTATATAGTTGATAAGACCCTTCCAGAAAATGATATGGCAAAATAGACTTGCCCATGGTCACTTCTTAAGCCATTTCCACATAGATGTAAATCCAGACATACTTTCGGTTCAGAAATAAAAACAAAGATAATTTGCCCCACATCTCCTGAGGCTGTAACTTGGAAAGTACAAATACAATTTTAAATACCATTCTTTCACTGTAATGAAAACCATCCAACAAGCAACAATCAACAGAAAAACAAACAGAAAAACTAAACATTTCTTTCTCCCATAAACAGACAAATTAATTATTGCTATATCCTAAGAAGTACATTAATGCTCAATTAACTCATAGGATAAAATAAAATCCAATTGTAGTACTCAGGAAGTAGTCAGAGATTAAAAACTAACAACAGGTAGTTCAATAGAGAAAATATAATACAGCAAGTATTGTAATGATGCTAAAATCATTGAAATAGGAAGGTGACACCATCATAAGGCACAAAGGCCACTGAATTACGCTCGGGAGGGATGTAGAAAGGAGGTGGTGTAGGAGTGGGGACTGCCAGGCTGGAGCAGGGAGAAGATTGTTCGTACTCTATCTTCTTTCTGAGAGGTCAAAAACAACTTTTCACATTAATGTAAATTTTCCAGTCTGGTTTCTCTAAGTCCCTCACAAACCGATAAAACCCAGTAGCCAATGCTCATGATTTAGGATCATGGAATATCGTTCCTTCCACGCAAAATGAACAACTAGATGTATTTGTCCAAAATTCAGCTCGCTGGGAGTGTTCCGTTTTGAGGACACATCAACTGGATTATTGCACTAGTCTTTTAAATGGTTTTCTTGGATCTACCTCTTATTCCTGCTCTCCACGGGCAGCTAGGGTGATCACTTAAAAATATAAAGTATGTCACGGCAGTCCTCTGTTCACAGCTCCAGAGAAGTTTACATTCACTCAAAGGAAAGTCCCAATTGTGACATAGTCAAAATATCGTTTGTGATCTGGCTGTTCCCTAGTGTTGTGAACAATCTCCTATCACAGGCCTAACTCAGAGATATTGCCGATCTGGCTCCAATCTTCTTCACATTAAAGCAAATATCACAATAGAGTTACACAAATATTTTGGTTTTCCCGTGCATATAAGAGTAATGTTCGCATCATTCTGTAGTCAAAGTATGTATACCATCATATCTAAAAAATGCACATACTTTTATTGCAAAAAATGCTAATGATCATCTGAGTCTTCAGTGAACTGTAATCTTTTTGCGGGTGGAGGGTGCTGTCTTGATGTTGATGGCTGTTGATTGTTGGGGTGGTGGTTGCTAATGTTTAAGTGGCTACACTGATTTCTGAAAATAATACAATGAAGTTTGGTGCCTTAATTGATTAATGTTCCCAAAAGATGATCCATAGCATGCAAAGCTGCTGGATAGTATTTAACCCATAGTAGAACTTTAAAATTAGAGTAAATCCTCTGAAATCATGGTGCTAATTCATCAAATAAGTTTATGTAACATTCTAAATTCCTTTTTGTCATTCAAACAATATTCACAGCATCTTCATCAGAAGTAGATTCCTTCTCGAGACATCACTTTCTTTGCTCCTGTGTAAGAAGCGTCTCCTCATTTGTTCAAGCTTTATTATAGATAGCAGCAATTCATCACATCTGTGGCCTCTACTTCTAATTCTAATTCTTTTGCTATTTCTATCACATTTGCAGTTACTTCTTCCAAGGAAGTCTTGAGCCCCTTAAAGTCATTCATGAGTTTTGGAATCAACTTCTTACAAATTTCTGTTAATGCTGATATTTTGATTTCCCTCCATGAATTATGAAAATTCAAAATGGCGTCTAGACTGGTGAATGCTCTCCAGAAGATTTTCAATTTATTTTTCCAAGACCCATCAAAGAAATCATTACCTATGGCAGCTATAGACTGATAACATGCATTTCTTAAAAGGTAAGACTTAAAAAATCAAAAGTACTCATTGATCCATAGGCTACAGAATGGATGTTATGTTAGCAGACATAAAAATGAAATGACCTTGTAAATCTTCATCAGAGGTCTTGGGTGACTAACTTTATTGTCAATGAGCAGTAATATTTTGAAATTACTTTTTTTCTGAGGAGTAGGTCTAAACTGGACTTAAAATATGTAGTAAATCATGTAATGTACAAATGTGCTGTTCGGCCAGATTTTGCTGTTCCATTTATACAGCACAATCAGAATTGATTTAGAATAATTCTTCAAGAGCCTAGTATTTTCAGAATGGCGAGGAAGCATTTGGTAAAATTTAAAATCACCAGCTGCATCGGTCCTTACCAAGAGAGTCAACCTGCCCTTTGACGTTTTGAATCCAGGCATCAACCACTCCTCTTTAGCTATGTAAACATTTGGTGCTATCTTATTAGAGAAGGCTGCTTCATCTACATTGAAAATCTATTGTGCAGTGTAGACATCTTCATCAGTGATCTCAGTTAGGACTTCTGGAAAACTTGCTGTGGTTTCTATGTCAATACTTGTTGTTTCACCTTGCACTTCATGTTCTAGAGGTACCTTTTTCCCTTAAACCTCCTGAAACAACTTCTACTAGCTTCCAACTTTTTTCCCCTGCAGCTTCCTTATCTGTCTTAGCCTATATAGAATAAAAGAGACTTAGGGCCTTTCCCTGGATTATGCTTTATATTAAGAGAATACTGTGGCTGGTTTTGTCTTTTATCCAGCCACTAAGATTTTCCCTGTATTAGCAATAAGGCTGTTTCACTTTCTTATTATTTGTGTGTCAATTTAAAGAACATTTTTAATTTCCTATAAGAACTTTTGCTTACCTTCACAACTTAACTACCTGGTGCAAAGTCCTAGCTTTTAGCCTGTACTGGCTTTGACATGCCTTGTCATAATGCTCTCTGGCTTTTGTTTTAAAAGTGAGAAACGTATGACTCTTCTTTGCCATTGCAGGATTATTAACGTGTTTAATTTCAATATTCTTGTGTCTCAGGGAAAAGACAGAGAATGAGATGAAGGAATAGCTGGTGAGTGGAGTCCTCAGAACACATAACTACACAGGCAGGAAAGGCTTCATGCAATACTACCACCATAGCAGAGAGCAACTAAAGTCAACTCTGCTAAAACAAAGGTCTGCAGGTATTTTAAGAGGTAGTGTAGGAATCAGGGAATCATAAACTATCTGTTTTATTGATTGGACTCAACCAAAGGAAAAGTAAACCTTCATCTATCATCTTGACAGTAGTAGATTCACAGCCGGAGACAAGATGCCCACTGAAGGTAAGTTCCTCATTTTCAACAGATACTGAGAGAGAGAAGTGTTCATCTCCTTTGGTGTTTAACCATCAAAGGCATGGATCTGAATTCCCAGAGAAAGACTTTTCCCTGGATGCAAAACTGGCAAGAAGATTTACACACATTTTAAAGGGGCATGGAAAGAATTTACAACTGCAAGTTTGCTAAAGTAAGTGCTATAAAAAAATAAAAGAAAGGGGGTGGTGCCTGTGGCTCAAGGAGTAGGGTGCCGGCCACATATGCCAAGGGTAGTGAGTTTGAGCCCAACCCCGGCCAAAAACTACAAAAAAGAAAAAGAAAGGTCTGGAGCACCAAGTCAGGAGGAAGCCCACCTAAAGTTTAGTCCCACTGAGGGGAATATTAAAGCCCCATCATGCTCTGCATTTAAACTTTTCACACTTTCAGCCTCAGCATTAAGCGTAATTTATCAGATATAGAATGGAGAACAATAGTAATGCACTAATTGTTTGTAGTTTTCAGGGCCATAACTCTCATTCTTGTCCTCATTGGCTAACATTTTTCATGGCTACATAATTTCCAGGTGATTTCTTTTCTTCAACTTTTTTCTCCTTCAAATAATCCTCTGCAACATTGTTTCACAGTTCAATCACATATCGACCCTTTTAGATAGGATAGATTAAAATGCCTCAGCATGGCTTTTAATCTTTTCCAAAGAATAAAAGGGTCTCTTAGTGCTCCCCAGTGTAAATCTACTTTAACCAGCTTTCTAGCCCACATGTCTTCAAATCGACTGTGCTTATTAGAGTTACAAAACATTTACCATTCCCTCCCCCGAGCCACTTTCTTTTTATCTATGCCACTAACCTTTCAAGATCTATCCAGCAATATTTTTTTTTCTTTAAATACTTCATCCTCATTTTGTCAAATTAATGTTGATGTCATCTAAATACATTTTGATTCCTCATATTTTATGTCAGGAATCTAAAATGCTTAACTTATGTTGTCACCTTGAACGTAATTCTGCTTCTATCGTTATGACAGTCTTTCCCAAGGATCTTATAAAAACAAAAACTGAATTGTTTGCAAAAGAGGAATTCAGACTAAAACCAACAAAGAGATTCATAGGCTCATCCCTTTTTTGAACTATAAGCTTGTATCATTTAATTCTATTAAAATTTTTTTCTTATATATAACAGCTCTCTTATCAGACTACAATACTCTTAAGAAGAAAGGTTCCTATAATGGCACTAAACACAAAGTAGACCTTTTAGAAAGTATTAATGATGGTCAGTATTTTAAAAAAAGTCCTCAAAATTTGAAAAAAACAAACAAAAAGAACATAAAATTTCAAATTTGCAAATGCAACGCTACTGGCAACATGTTCAAAGCAAATGAGTCTGGCAACAGTGGGGGATGACATTTTGAGATCTTTGTACTCTGCTGATCAGTAGCCTAAAGTAAAATATTTAAAGTGTATATTTAGAGACAAAACTCTTTTTTTTTATTTTCAGAACATTAGGGGGTACATACACATGTTTTATTCACATACTTTGTTTTTGTACAGATTGAGTCAGTTATCCACGTAAGTACGGCCCCCATCCAGACAGCATGCTCTATATCAGATAGCTGTGAATTCACCCATTCCCTCCTCTTATCTTCCTCCAGCTTAATTTTCTCTGAAATTTACATCCATATGTGCACCAAAGTATTGATCAATTAGTTCCAGTCTCATATTGAGGACATGTGTTTGATTCTCAATTCCTGTGATGTTTCACTTAGAAGAGTGGTTTCTAGTTCCCTACTAGTTGGCCAAAAGGATACTAGACAGCCATCTTTTTATGGCTCAGTAATACTCCATAGTACGCATACACTACATTTTATTAATCTGTTCGTGTGTTGGTGGGCATTTGGGTTGTTTCTGTCTTTGTGACTGTGAATTGTGCTGCTGTAAACATTGGAGTGCAGGTGTCGTTTTTATAAAATGACCCTTTTTCCTTGGTGTATATACCCAGCAGTGAGAAACCAGAAAATTGATTATTTGATTATGACTTCTTAAATTTCTTCCAATTGATTTGATATATCATAGCAAAAATTTGACAGATGGGCCTAAAATTATGAATAAACAATATGTCACAATTCAGCAACACAAAAGTATTCATTCTTATAAAGGTAAAACAAATTTTGAGAGCCTTTTGTCTGCTAAAATTTTTCAAAATGTAATATAATTTGAAAAGCAATGTCATAATCATTTCAAGTTATCAAACAAAATAATCATTGTGAAATTAAATATTCAAACTTAAAGCTGTTGGAAGGTTAAATTATTCTGAGCTTTAAGAGGAATGTGGCTACGTGGCCTGAGTCACCTCGCTGCCTTTTTCTTTCTCTAATAATAACGAGAAAAGCATGATAAGCCTGAGATATGAGACACCCCTGGCCCTACCACCATATCACCACTCCTCTTTACAGAGTAACAAAGTAACATTCCTTGACATATTGTGGTCTGTAACCAATCAAATTGCTATACCATTTCCATTAGTCTTGTTTGAAAAATGTAATCTTGATAAAATTTCCCTGTCCCCATTTATTTAGAGTTGGTATTTCCCAGGTCATATACCTCAAGTTTTGTGCTCAAATAAACTCTCCACTTAACCATATTTTCTTAATTTCATCAGTTAAGGTTGACAGCATAGTTGGCTTAGTATGAAAGTTTGAATATTTTTTGGTGTAAAATTTCTCAAACTAACATTTGGAATTAAATAAATAACTAGCAGTCATGATTTACATGAAAAGCTATTCGATGGTTGAAATTTTTCGCTTCTAAACATTTATAGAAACAGCACGAGCAAATAAACAAAGGTATAAATACAGTTTATCTAGTGCTTATCTTCTCACTCAAGTTCAAGTGTTCTGTCAATTAGAACTTAAACTAATTCAAGACATCTGCATAATGCGTTCTTATCAGTGCTCTAAGAGGAATCAGGGTGGATAAACAGATTCAGGAATATAGTGGCAGGCTAAAAATGAGTTATGCTACCAGGTGGTATGCACAATGCTGAGCTCAAATTAGGAAATTTTATAGGTGATTTAGTTATACAGGTGTCTGTGATAAAAACTTTTATATCAGAAGAGTAATTCTTAATAATATTTACGGGAATAGACCTGTAAATTGAAATAAAGACAATACCTCTCAGTGGAAACACTGATCTTTTTCTCAATGGCCTCTTTCAGACTCTTTCCTGTCTACAGAGCTACTGGTTGAAAAGTGGTAGAATAGGACCTTTCAAATGCAAATCCCTCCAACAACCTGGGGGGATTTTGCCTGCAAGTTGTTCTCTTTCCCCAGAGTGGGCAGGGATCAAGAGCAGCAGGTTGAAGACGCGGCCGCACAGCCAGCCACTTTCCTAGCTGCTGCAGCTGCTGGGGACAGATCTGGTCTATTTGCCAGGTCCCCATAGGATTATCCTTCTTGCTCACCCACCAGGCCAACCATAAACCAATCAATCTCAGCCTCCATTTGAGACTTTTCTAGGGTTCTGAAGAATCAATGCATCTCTGAATACCCTTTATATTCAGGGAATAGCTCATTAAATCATGAGGGTCAAACGTAATGTATAAGATGGCCCATTTGGAGGGATCAGACCATCATAAACATAATTAGAGATGGGATTTATGGAAGGTAATGCCCACCAGAGCATGGCTTGCATGTGATTACTGGCATCTAACTAAAGGAATAGGGGCCAGCACACCACATTGGCCTTTGGTCTCAGAATTCCATTAGTCCTGAATTCAGCAGTTGAACTCCTCATATCTCTATTATGCATTTGTGCTGTGATTAATTCCCAGGAAGCCAAGAAAAGCTCATCTGAAATCAGCATCATAGGTATTACCTTCACTTCCATCACTCCTGTTATGCTGTTGCAGGAGACTTTCCTCCTAAATTAATAAAAGATAAATTTTGAAGTTGTCCCCAATGGGTAGCTATCCCTCTCTCACAGGTACCTCTGTGAACAAAGAGACTGAAGGAGTCCCATAAGAAAAAGATGAGTGTTTCCACTGAGAGGTATTGTCTTAAATTCAAGTTGCAAAATCTGTTCCAATAAATATTATTAGGAATTACTCTTCCAGTACAAAGGTCTTATTATAGACACCTGTATAACTAAACTACATTTCAAATATCCAGGAAAGAATGCCGATTCACACTATTAGTTTTCTTGATCCTTATACCTTGCATCATTGTAGAAGTTACATAAAATCTATCTTGCTCTGGGTAACACCCTGTGGCTTTGGTTTTTTTTTTTCAAAAAATTCAACGATTTATATTCTAGTCCATTTGTATGGTGTATATAGAGTCTAGTTCAGTCCTTGGGAATGCTCTGTAGTACTCTATTGAATAAATAGACCAAACATTATGTTATCTACTTCTCTACTGATGGAAATGTTTGGATTAGTTCCAGTTGTTCAGTCCTACAAATAGTATTTCAGGGCTCATAGCTTTGCATGTCTTCTTCTTTATAGGTAAGAGAATTTTAGTAGGTTTTAAAATAAAAGTGTCCTGGCTGCATCACACAATAGGTCTGCTCTCAATTATCCTGGAAAGACTGAAACTTCTATCCCAAATGGTTTAACCAATACACCATTCAACAAAAGGTCTATGGGAGTTTTCTTTCCCCAACATCCTACAAATACTTAATAGTGCCAGATTAATTTTTTTATTTTGCTAATCACCTGCATGTGAAAAGAATCTCATTTTTCAAAATTTGCATTTCTCCACAGAAATGCAAAACGGTCGAGTCTTTTCATATGTTTATTGGCCATTGTGTTTCCTTGTTTACAAATTTCTGTTTATATCCTTTGTGCGTATTTCCTTTTGAGATATTTATCTTTCCTTATTGATTTGTAGCAGTTACTCACATTTTCTCAGTACCTTTTATTTATTGTAATTGCTAAAAACATCTCCTCTAAGTCTATGGCTTAGCACCATGATCTTATTTATAGTACATTTGTCATATAGAAGATTTTTATTCAATGGAGTCATATTAATCAATCTTCTGATTTTGTTTTGTACTTTTTCTTCTTCTTTTTTTTTTTTTTTTGGTTGCAGCCGTCATTGTTGTTTGGCGGGTCCGAGCTGGGGATTCAAACCCGCCACCTTAGGTGTACATGGCTGGTGCCTTAGCCAGTTGAGCTATAGGCGTCGAGCCTTGTTTTGTACTTTTTATATCTTGTAGAGTGCTATGTATTCAATTGTTCTACCCTGAAATTTATATGTTGAAGCCTTAAACTTTAATGTGACTGTATTTGAAGATTGGGACTTTAGGAGGTAATTATGGTTAAATGAGGTCATAACAGTGTTATATTAATCTGCTCAGAGTATCGTAACAAAATATTACAGACTGGGTGACTAAAACAACAGAAATTTATCAGAATTTTGGAGTCTGGGAAGCCGAGTTCAAGGTAGAAGCAAGTTAGGTTTCTTCTGACACTTCTTCTCTTGGTTTGTAATGATAATAATTGTTTGCTTGACCAAACTTTAGGAAGGTTTCTGAACCTTCTCCTATGCCCTTCTGTGCATTTCTTTGTAGAAATCCAGTTTGGGCAAAAGAACCACCTGTCAAAGGAAAAGAAGTCATGTTCAGAAAAATAATTTGAGGAGGTTTATTCTGAGCCAAATTTGAGGACCATGACCTGGAGCCACATCTAAGAAGCCTTGAGCAAATGGACTGGAGGTGGTGGGATTCCAGTTCGGTTTCCTACATTTTAGGGAGACAGAGATTACAGAGATCATAATCAATCCAATACCTGGAAAATGTACATGGATTTGGCCCCAAATGGGATGTCTGCAAGTGGGAGCTTACAGGTTACAAGTGGGTTTAAAGATTCTTTTGCTGACAACTTGCTGAAAGTTAGGCTCCTCTAAAACAAGGAAGTCAGTGAAAAGGAATGCTTAAGATGAAGGGTCTGTTAATTAGAGACAAATTATCAGACAGACTCAAGTGGTTTGTTATGTATATCAAGGACCTGCGGGTGGGTCTTGCACAGCCTCGGGCCTGTTAGTGAGTCACAAAGGACACCTCTAAGAAGGGGAGGGGGCAAGATGAGGCATGCCTGATCTCTTTTCTCATGGCTAGCAACTCAGTTTTAGGGATCCTGTTGGCCAAGAGGGGTTCCACTCAGTCACTGAAGGGGGAGCTTTAAAATTTTACTTTAGTTCACATCTGTTTGGTCAGTTTAGTCATGATCCCCCATCCTCAGTATCTGGTCAGGTTCCTCTTGTTCCTATCTTGCCCAAGGCAATGTCTGATCCCCTGGCCTATTTCCAACATTTCTATTAGGTTGGCTAGAAAATTAGTTTAGCCTTACCCCTGACACGCCCTGTTAGTAATTTTTTCCATCTACTACCTCCCTCCCCATGGTGTTTTTCAGTTATAAATTCCCACTTGCCCACACTGTATTTGGAATTGAGGACAATTTCTCTCCCCCACTGCAAGACCCCTTTGCAGTTGTCCTTATACATATCACGATGGCCTCGAATAAAGTCTTCTTCACCATGCTTGAACAAGTATCACTGCATAGGTGTTTTTTCTTGAAGAGTAGGTGGCCTTCATCTCATTGTGTGTTCACATGACTCCTTGTGTGCAGGTAGAGAGCACTAGAGCTCTCTGCTGTCTCTTTTTCAAGAACACAAACCTATTAGATTAACACCGAGTCATTATGGCTTTATTTAACCCGGAGTACTTCTGTAAAGCCCCTTTCTTTATATAGTAGTTTGCATTGTGGGTCAGTGCTTCAAATTTGAATTTTTGAGGTGACACAAAAATTTAGTCTGTAACAGGTTGGACCCTAATTTGATATCACTGGTAAAGAGATGTATCTGTTGATCTGTCTTTCTGTCTCTCTTTCCACACATGCTAAGAGCTGTATGCAAGCCAGGAAAAAGAACCAGTGCCAGAAACTGAGTCGGCTAAAACTTAGACCTTGATCTTAGCCTCTAGAACTGTGAGAAAATTACTATGGTATAAGCCACGTGGTCTGTGCTATTTTGTTATGGCAGCCTGAGTTGATTAAGACATGTAGTAAAATTTTCCTTCTACCAAGCTTATACAAAATTACTATTATTAATGTAGTTATTCATAATTACTTTAAATATTTATAAAATTTTGCTTTTATCATGTAGGGCATTTGACCAACATAGCATATATGTAAATATACATATACATTTTTATGTAGATAGATATGCATATATGAAATGAAAACACAGTGTCCCAGAGACATTTACTAAAGAAACAAGCCTTTCATCCTGATTTGCAATGTTTCATTTATTTTTTGCCATGATGCTATGTTAAATAGGTTCTATTCCTATTGTCTATTTTTACTTATTATTCATCTATCCATGTATCAAAGCCACTTTGCCTTAAATGGAATTGTAGTAAAGGTAAATCTTGGTATATGATATGTCAAGGTCCCTCTAATTTTTGTTCTTTAAGACTGTTTTGTTCATTCTTAGATTTTTCAAAAACAGTGCTTCTAAAACTTTGAAGCACTGAAACTTTCATACAAACCACCCATGTGACTCAATGGGTCTGAAACTCAATGGGTCTAAAATTCTCCATTTTCTCTGACTCTTCTAGAACTTAACATTGAGCAGTATGCTTTTAGAAATAGTTTGTCAAGTTTTATTTGAAAAATTAAACTGCAATACGTACGGTAAATGTATTCATTTACAAAATAACCTGGTGATAATTGATTTTGATTTAAAATGTTACCAAGTCTTTTCATAATGGAACATGAAATTTTCTTCATATTTTATTTTTATAAATTTCAATAATATGTTTAAATTTTGTTTATAAAGGGGTGCCTCTTTTGTTTGATGTTTTACCCAGTCTATACCTTACTTTTATAAATGGTAATCTGTTTCCCTGTACTAATACCTGAAATAGTAAAACAGGTGGGATATATGAATACTACACTTTCTTCATGCTGAGTTCATATGCATTAATCCAAATGAATTCTCTCATCAATTCTAGTAATGAGGTAGCTGAAATTTGCTTTCTTGTTACAAGTTGCTTGCCTGCATTACACTCACCACACAGGGGACTCACCTTCCTTTTTCTATTTTTTCCTTATTTTCAATTACTTGTTCTTGACAGACCGGTATAATTTATCTAGTATCATTCCTGTCCCCTTTCCCTTTGTTTAGGAATGGAATTGGCCCAGATTTTTGATTGCCGATCTTCTATTTTAATGGTGAAAAATTTAGTCATGTTTTAAATTTCTTCAGATGTGTTTATATTTATTATAGAATAGCTTGTTTCAAATTGTGATCTAGGAACCCTTCTGGTTCCTACAGAAACTTTCAGAGGGTTCATAAAGTAAAAAAAAACTTTTATAATTATGTTATACTTAAATACTGTTTTAACTTTTTCCTTTTATTCTCTCACAAGTGTTCAGAATTTTATTTCAGAATTTCAGAGATTAAACTCCGATACCTGAGCAGATTTTTTGTAATATTAAGCCAGGTTTAAATAAACAAGGACACTATCCTGGAAACATTTATAGTTTATTTCATCAAAGCACAGTTATTTTATGTAGTTCATATATACATGTACAGCTAAAGTATGTTAATTATATTAAAAAACAATGAGTTCATTATTATTATGTTATAAAATGTATTAATAAGTGAATAAACAATGTATCTTTTAACATTGTTTTATTTTTTAAAAGGTAAATTATTATAAATAAAGCCTGCATAAGTACAAGCACTTGGGGTCCTCAATAGTTTTTAAAATCATAGTGTTCCAGAGACCAAAATATTTGAGAACTGCCTCTCTGGAAAATAATTTATTTTGTCTAATGTATTAATGTAAAAGCGTTCATTAATTGCCCTTCTTTTAAAAATACAAATGTATTAATCTCCCTATTCTTGTGCTGAATTCAATTTGGAAAGTTTGTATATTTTGTTAAACTTTTAAAATAATCATCTTTTAGTTATTTTATTTTACTCTCTCACTCTTCTGGTTGTTGAGTATTTTATTAGTATTGCTCTTTGTGAATTTTCTTCATTTTATGTTTCTTTGGCTTACTTTTATGTCATTAATCTAGCCTCTTAAGCATTAACTAGTCATTTTTTTTAAAGAAAGATGAAAAAGTCTTTCTAGGTATTAATTTTACTTTATACCACAAGTTCTTTGATACAGAATTTTCTTATCACTTAACTATAAGCATTTTAAATTATGAATGGTTATTTATTTTATACAATTACACTATAGTGAAATGCTATTTTAACTTTTTTGCTCTTATTCTCTTACAAGTTTGAGAGTTATTATGACTGTCTTTTAATTATTAAAAAAAAAAATCACTGCAGGGCAGCACCTGTGGCTCAGGGAGTAGGACGCTGGCCTCATATACCAAGGGTAGTAGGTTCGAGCCCTGCCCCGGCCAAACTGCAACAAAAAAATAACTGGGCATTGTGGTGGGTGCCCATGGTCCCAGCTACTTGGGAGGCTAAGGCAAGAGAATCACCTAAGCCTAGGAACTGGAGGTTGCTGTGAGCTGTGACACCACAGCTCTCTACTGAGGGTGAAAAACCTAGCATGTGGCAAACGTTAGTAAATATCTGCATGGACTTTGACACTCTTGAACACTTTGATCCATGTGCATACTATGCATTTATACATCTAGTAGCTTGAGCTTTATGTAAATATTTTTGATTAATCACAATTTTTATTTTCTTTTTTATTTCAAAATAGCAAAGGTGTACAAATGTCTTTGTTACATGGATATCTGTTATGTTTAAGTCTGCACTTTTAATGTGCCCATCACCTAAATACTGTGTGTTGTACCTGACAGGTTTTTATCCCTACCCCTTCTTGATTTCCAAGGACCTTTACATCTCTTTGTGCCCATGCATGCCCATCAGGTAGCTCCCAGTTACTAGGAAGCACATGTGGTGTTTGCCCATTCCTGAGATACTTCACTTACCAGGATAGTCCCCATTTCCACCCAAGTTGCCACAAAAGACATTATGTCATTCCTTTCCTTGACTGAGCATTACTCTGTGGTACATATATATCATATTTTCTTAATCCATTCACAAATTGATAGGGACTTATGTAGATTCTACTTGTTTGTGATTGTGAATTGTGCTACAACAAACATTTGGGTGTAGATGTCTTTGAGACAAAATGAGTTATCCTTTGGGTAGACACCCAGTAGTGACATTGCTGGGTCTCATGGTACATCTACATTTATTATTTATTTGAGGAGTCTTTGTAATGTTTTTCATAGAGGTTGAACTGATCTGCAGTCTAACCAACAGACTGCATTGTATAATGTATACGTTGTGTAATGTATAAGCATTCCTATCTCTCCACATTCACTCTAGCATCTATCCATATATATATGGATACATATATACATACACACATATATATATATATACATACATATATATATCCATATATATATATGACATTTTCATAATGGCCATTCTGACAGGGATAAGATGATATCTCATTGTGGTTTCAATTTGTATTTCTCTGATGATTAGTGAGTTTGAGAACTTTTTCATTTGTTTGCTGGTTATTTGTATATCTTTTTTTGAGCCTTAAGGAATGACACAGGTGGAACCTCAGGGGATGAAGCTGGGATGAAGCTGTGGGCAGGCCAGGCTTCAGAAATGCCTCAGGAGCAGACATGAAGCATGCAGCCAGGTCAAGAGCTATGTAGGTCAGGGCATGAGGTTGGACAGGAGCATGTGAACTGTGGTGGTAGAGTCTCACTGGACCAGCAGTAGAATAAGGGTTACCTTAGTGGGGCTGCAGGACCAGGACCACCAGACAGCTGGGGCTCTGATCCAGCTCAGGTCCCACAAAGGCAGTCTGTGAAAGGCATCTTAGGTGGAGCATGTGGCATCTGTGGCACCTGTTCTGCTTGGCTCCTAGACATCGGGCAAGGCACAGGATGGTGCTCTGCTTACTCTTTCCCTTACTCAGCAGGGATGATGCAGCAAAACAGAGCCCAGTACACCTAGGGTACTGTACCTGAGAAATGACAGTTGCAGTAACTTGGAATGGTAGCCACCATATCCATTCTGTTCCTGATCTTTAGTGCCATGTTGTTACGGACTCCAAGCAGCTCTGTGATAAGAGCACATGTCTTTGGTGGCATTGGAGGTCCCCTCATACTTCAGCATGCAGTGTTTGCAGGGCTAGCATGGGGCCTCTGGGCTCTGTCCTCCAGTCCATCCCACATGTGGGTGCCTCCACAGGTACCATTCAATCTTGCAGAATGAATTATCTCATCATCTCCTTCACTCTGAATTTCCCCTGTCACTTTCTTGGTACTTATTCCAAGAAGGCCCATCTGCAGGTGGATATCTACTTAAAACTGAAAAAATCCTCTTATTAAGAGTGATGAGTATGAGCTATTTCTGTACTGCAATCTTGGCCCTCCACAATCATAAGCAATTATAAATGAGCTTGACCTGTCAATTTCTGAGATATAGATACTTAAATATTTTATTATAATTATCTATATTTCTTGATGACATTTTTTCCATATTTTCAGTCTATACTATATCAAGGCTATGTTATTGAGTGCATGTGGGCTTATTATTGTTATATGTTATGGGTGGGTTGTGTCAAGACCTATAAAGAATCTGAAATTTACTCATGTAAAAAGAAGTTAACCATGGTAAAAGGAGTAGTAGAGTCTTTGACTATTTTTTCAGCTTGACTATTGGTGGTATATATAAATGCTGCTGATTTGTGAGTATTAATTTTGTAGCCTGAGACTGCTATATTCCTTGATTGCTTCTAAGAGTTTTGTAGTTGAGTTCCTGGGGTTTTTCAAGTGTACAATCATATCATCTGTGAAGAGTGAAAGTTTGATCTCTGAGCCTACATGGATACCCTTGATCGCCTTCTCTTGCCTAACTGCAATGGCTAAGACTTCCATTACAACATTAAAAAGCAGTGGAGATAGTGGGCAACCTTGCCTGGTTCCTGATCTGAGTGGAAATGTTTTCAATTTTACTCCATTCAATACAATATTGGCTGTAGGTTTGCTGTAGATGGCTTCTATGAGTTTAAGAAATGTCCCTTCTATACCTATTTTCTTAAGTGTTCTGATCATGAAAGGATGCTTGTTACTATCAAAAGCTTTTTCTGCATCAATTGAGAGAATCATATGGTCTTTGTTTTTTATTTTGTTTATGTGATATATTATATTTATAGATTTACATATACTGAACCAGCCTTAAGACCCTGGGATAAAACCCACTTGG
The DNA here is from genome assembly GCF_000181295.1 of Otolemur garnettii. NCBI lineage: Eukaryota > Metazoa > Chordata > Mammalia > Primates > Galagidae > Otolemur > Otolemur garnettii. Next base: position 28,465,396 of record NW_003852404.1, on the reverse strand, counting down.
TCATGGTGTATGATTTGTTTGATGTGTTGCTGGATTCAGTTTGCTAGGATCTTAGTGAATATTTTTGCATCAATATTCATTAGAGACATTGGTCTACAATTTTCTTTTCTTATTAGATCTTTTCCTGGTTTGGGGATCAAAGTGATATTTGCTTCATAGAATGTGTTGGGAAGTATTCCTTCATTTTCTATGTTTTGGAAAAGGTTAAGTAATACGGGTACTAGTTCCTCTTTAAGGGTTTGGTAGAATTCTGATGTGAAGACATCTGGTCCCAGACTTTTCTTTTGGGGGCAATTTCATATAGTTGATGCTATTTCAAAACTTGATATATGCCTGTTAAACATTTCCAATTCTTTCTGGCTAAGTCTAGGAAGGTGGCATGCTTCCAAGTATTGATCTATTTCCTTCAGATTTTCATATTTCTGAGAGTAAAGTTTTTTGTAATATTCATTAACCAAAGAAGATTAAATATCTGGGAGTATACCTAACAAAGGACGTGAAAGATCTCTATAAGGAGAACTATGAAACTCTGAGAAAAGAAATAGCTGAAGATGTTAACAAATGAAAAAACATACCATACTTATCGCTGGGAAGAATCAACATTGTTAAAATGTCCATACAACCCAAAGCAATTTACAGGTTTAATTCAATCCCTATTAAAGCACCTCTGTCATACTTTAAAGATCTGGAAAAATTAATACTTCATTTTATATGGAAATGGAAAAAAAGCTTAAATAGCCAAGACATTACTCAGAAATAGAAACAAATCAGGAGGAATCACGCTACCAGACTTTAGATTATACTATAAATCTATAGGGATCAAAACAGCATGATACTGGCACAAAAATAGAGAGGTATATGTATGGAACAGAATTTAGAACCAAGAGACGAACCTAGGCACTTATCATTTGATCTTTGATAAGCCTATCAAAAATACAAACTGGGGGAAAGATTCTCTATTTAACAAACAGTGCTAGGAGAATTGTCTGGCGACTTGTAGGAGACTGAAACTGGACCCACAACGTTTACCTTTAACAAAAATTGACTCTCATTGGATAAAATATTTAAACTTAAGACATGAAACTATAAAGATTCTTGGTGAGAGTGGAGGGTAAACACTTGAAGACAATGGTCTAGGAAAATATTTTATGAGGAGGAACCCCTGGGCAATTGAAGCAATACCAAAAATACATTACTGGGATCTGATCAAACTAAAAGTGTCTTCTTCACTGTCAAGAACACAGTAAGTAAAGTAAGCAGATAGCCCTCAGAATGGGAGAGAATATTTTCAGGCTATATTTCTGACAAAGGTCTGATAACCAGAATATACAGAGAATGCAAACTTAGTAATAAGAAAAGAACAAGTGATCCCATTTCATTGTGGGCAAGAGACTTCAACAGAAGCTCTCTGGAGAAGACAACTGCATGGTTTATAGACACATGAAAAAATGCTCATCATCTTTATCATCAGAGAAATGCAAATCAAAACCACTTTGAGATATCATCTAACTCCAGTAAGAGTAGCCCACATAAAAAAATCCTAAAACTACAGATGTTGGCGTGGATGTGGAGAAAAAGGAACACTTCTGTACTGCTGGTCACAATGCAAACTAATATGTTCCTTTTGGAAAGAAGTTTGGAGAACACTCAGGGATCTAAAAGTAGACCTGCCATTTGATCCTGCAATTCTACTAGGTGTATATCCAAAAGACCAAAAATCACTTTTCAATAAAGATATTTGCACCAGATTGTTCATTGCAGCTCAATTCATAATAGCCAAGTCATGGAAGAAGCCCAAGTGCCCGTATACCCATGAATGGATTAATAAATTGTGGAATATGTATACCATGAAATACTATGAAGCCTTAAAAAAGATGGAGACTTTACCTCTTTTATGTTTACATGAATGGAGCTGGAATATAGTCTTCTCAGTAAAGTATCTCAAGAATGGAACAAAAAGTATCCGATGTACTCAGTACTTTTATGAAACCAATTTATAATTACACTTTCTTATGAAAGATAAATCATAACTATAAGCCAGGATGAAGGAGGGAAGTGAAGGGGGATTGAGGAGATGAGGAAGGTTTGATAGAGGGAGGGTAAACAGTAGGATCACACCTATGAAGCATATTACAAGTGTACAAGTCAAATCAATCAAGTATAGAACATAAATATCTTAACACTATAATTAAGTAAATGAGGTGAAAGCTATATTAATTATTTGGATGTAAGCATTCCAAATTGTATAAAAAATCAACACATTGTATCCCACAAATGCATAAATGTATTCATGATCTATGTGCATATATCTTAATAAAAGGAAAACAAATAAAAATGAATAAAAAGAAGTTAACCTTTTTAGAGTTCATGGATACCATCAGAAAACATGAGACTCCTGGTTTAGAACCAAAAGACAGTTTATTATTCAAAACAGTAGGAGTAATCACAGTATCTTCAAATTCTCATACTGGTTCCCACATTCCAAGTTCTCAAAAGGTAACACTATAAGGTGACACTTCTATTCCATTGCAAGAGAAGAACTTTAAACTTGAAAAACCTTCCTCTTTTGTAATGTGCTCCATTCAAATGAGCCCCAAGAGACGTTACTGAAATTGCAAGGAGGTTAGGTTTTGTCCTTTCAGTTGCTCATCATGGAAAGATTCCATTGAGTTAATGAGGATTACCAAGGAAGAAAGAAATTATTTTAATGTGAAAGATGTCTATTTCAGGAGAATGGGAGAAGGTGTCCTCAAAACTGTCTCCTCAAGCGATGAAGATCCAAGCCTTCTTAAAGCGTGACCATATGCTTTGGGGCAGGTCAAGAGACATGGTATGTTTTAGTATTAGGAATTCTGCCTTGAAGACTTCAGAATCTCAATTCCTTTGTCTTGTTGAAAATTCACCATTTCTGGGAAATAACTCACAAGCACTTAGTCAAGAAAAAGATTATATAAGTTATAAAACATATAGGGGTTCATTGAAATCTGTGTATGGAGCAGTTACAACTCCTTCCTTTTTATTTTTATTTTTGTTTATTAAATCAATCTGTGTACCTTGATGCATTTATGGGGTACAGTGTACTGATTTGATATACAATATGAAATGCTTACATTGAACTGCATTCACACATCCATCACCTCACTTACTTGTTTGTTGTGGTAAGACAATTATACTCTTTTCTTAATAGTTTGGAAATGTATCATTGCATTATGCACATTTTGTGAGGTCCTACCAAAGACCCTCCCTCCTCCCAACCTCCCCCCTTGCCTACCTTCTCTCACCTCTTCCTTCCTACTTTCTGGACTATAGTTATGTTTTACCATTTGTATGAATGTGTAGGGGATTATATATTGGTTTCACAGTAGTATTGCATACATTTGATACTTTCTTCCCTTTCTTGAGATACTTTACTAAGAAGAATATGTTCCAGCTCCATCCAGGTAAACATAAAAGATGTGAGGTTGCCATCCTTTTTACGGCTACATGGTATTCCATTGTGTACATATACTACAATTTGTAATTCCATTCATGGATGGATGGGCACTTGGACAGTTTCTATGTCTTAGCAATTATAAACTGGCCTGCAGTAAACATTCTGGTGCCAACCTCTTTATTGTAAAATGCTTTTGATCATTTAGGTATATACCTAGTATGAGCTCCATCCTTTTTAGTTCATTCCTCAGTCTTGGGCAATAGGGAGATTGTTTAGTTCCTTTCTGCTGAAATGGGACATATGAGGAAGATGAAATGATGGGTCTGTAACCAGACTTTTTAGTATATATTGTTGAGTTGCTACCTTCTCCCCACCAAAGTAGCAAAGTACAACAAAAAATGTATTCATCCCCTTCAGGGATCCCTCCTAGGAAATAGGAGCTCTATATCCTGAGCTGGAGTTTCCATCCAAAATCCCCCTACTCATTTGTGAAAACAGTTTTAGAAGCATTTCCAACAAGCAACTGTCCCTCATTATCCAGTGATTTAGAGAATCATGGGGCCAAGGATTTTTTTTTCCATTGACCCAGTAGACAAAGATATACTCAGAGGGTGCTCCAACAGCACCTGCTCCTGTTTGTCTAACCATCTGAGAGCTGGTATGTTATCAATTTCCCTAGACCTTGGGAAATTATTATTTGCTAATGTACTATTGTACAAATAGAGACCCCCCTGGCTGTCCATTTGGGGAGGGGATAATAAGCCAAATAGTTGGCAGGCTACTATTTTGGGCTTCAAGCTAACCATATACAATTCTCTGATATTTCTAAAAGGGCATGATGACTGCCTCCCCGGTCTGCTTTTAAATGGCTTTTAGTAATTCAAGAATTTGTGGTCCATATTCAATTTTCTTCTTTTCAGAGATAATTTACCCTTGTGTTTTGAATAGCTGTATAAGCATGTATCAAAATAAAAGCATAGTTAGAATTAGCCAGCTTAGTGCAATTAATTTATTCTTTTGAGCAGTTGTCCTAGGACTGTGGCTCAATTACTTGGTGTGTGCAAAGTACACCCAACTTTGCATTGTTTTTGTTCCATGAGGCTGCTTCCATCATTAAGGAGCTCACCTGACTCCAAAAGGGGGCTGCTAAGTTAAATCCAACTGTAATAATGGAATGTGGAACAAAAGTCCATTGGCAGCAAGATGCCTGGATTTAAGGTGGACAATACCGTCAGAATTACATTAGGATTGTCTCACAAAAGAGACTGATATTTAATGTACCATGTGGTCATTGGCCATTAACCAAAAGCCTCCCTTATGTTTTAGCAAGGGTATCATACGTAATTTATGGAGTGAACAATTATCAATTGCCCAAGGGTAAGGTTTTCAGTTTCCGAAAATATATATTAAGTAATAGTCACCACTCTCAAACAAGTGGGCCATCCTTTTGTTTCCACCTCAAATTATTTAAATAAGGTACAGGTTACTTGTGATAGCATCAAAGTTTGCACCAATACCTCAATCCATTTCCTTGTCTTTTTTGAATAAACAAATCAAAAGACTTATTATATAAGTCTATGGGGTCCCAGGCAGGGGAAGTCATTAATATTTTTTTAATAATCATGAATGCTTTATGGCAGTCCTTGGTCCAAGCAAGTGGTTCTTTTTCTTCCTCTTTTAAAGCTTTATAGAAGTTTTTTTGCTATTAATGTGAAATTAGGAATCTAAATCCAGCAAAAGCCAGCCATCTCTTAGAATCTGGCCATAACCAAGAATTCTTGCAATAGTTTGTGTGTGGTAGGAACTGCTATTTAATTTATAGCCTCTCCTATCTGGGAGGAAGTTTCAAGAGACATTTCAAACCCCACGTATTTGACAGCGGGAAGTGAGATTTGAGCTTTTTGTGAGATGCTTTATTTCATTTGTCAGCCAATAAATTTAATAAAATTATGGCATGGTGCCTTTCTTCAGCTTCAGTCTCACTGGTTATCAGGATATTGTCTATATAGTAAAATCGTTCCCTTGCTTAAAACTAGTTCCTTTAAACCTCTGACCAAAATTATTTCAAATATTTGACAGGGGTAGCCCCTGAGGAAGGAAAATCTATCAGTCCTGGCACTTGGCCTTATACTTTAAGTTTTCCCATTTTGACAAATAGTTCTCAGGATTCAGGAGCAAGAAGAATGCGAAAGAAAGCGTGTTTTAAATCTACTGCTGAAAACCAGGCAAAATTTCCAGATAAGATGTTATGGAGGGTGTCAGTATTAGGTACTATAGGATGAATATTCTTCCATTATTTTATTGATTGCTCTTAGATCTTGAACAAATCAGCATTTCCATGTTATGGTATTTTTAACTGACAGACAGAGTATAATGATCCAGAGACTTCTCCTTATACCAGAGACTCAGTTTTAAGGATTATTTTGAATTTATTTTGGCCAAAAGGAGATCCATTGAATTGATGTGGGGGGAACAGCATAGGATTTCATTTTAGTTCACCTTTCCTCCTATTGGGCCAAGATTTTCCAGATGTAACACTGATGGCTACATTTTTATTTTGTCCAGTTGTTGCCAGAGTGGTGTGGCCATCTGATCCATTTCCATCCTGTTCCTCAGTGGGACTCTGTGGCCAAGGAACTTAAAGCCAAAAAGCTTATAGCCCAGTGGTTCTCAACCTTCCTCATGCCGCAACCCTTTAATATGGTTCCTCATATTGTGGTGACCCCCAACCATAAAATTATTTTCATTGCTACTTCATAACTGTAAATTTACTAATGTTATGAATCATAATGTAAATATCTGGTATACAGGATGGTCTTAGGCAACCCCTGTGAAAGGATCATTCAACCCCCAAAGAGGTCATGACCCACAGGTTGAGAACTGCTGTATAGCCAATTAAACATGCCAGGCCAGATGAGAATGGAGGTAGACAGGCATTTGTTAATCTTCAAAACCTTTTAGGCAACATAAGAACAAAAAAACAAACACCAAAATCAAGATTATAAAATTAACTTACTTATGTGCATTGAGCTACTTACAAGTCATTCAGTGTCTAAATAAATTTAGTATATAAACACTTTTATAAACAAAATGGGGAAAAAACTTACTTTACACTTACTGTCAGACTTGTGGGAATTTGTCATATAAAAGATAAATATTTTGTTAAAACTATTTGAGTTAAAGATTTAGAGAATCTTGTATCAGAATGTTTTTCTTTTGTGAACTTTCTAAAGAATTAACAACATTTTAACTAAAAATGTTAAAAGTCCTGCCTAGTCGAGACAATGACAAGAAAAAGGAAAGTTACAAGTAGCTAAATATTTAAATTATCTAGATCTTAGGAATGTTTATCAAGGATGTTAAAAGGGTCAAAACATCTGATCAACACAGAATCACAGGTTATTGTAAGATAAAAGCAATTCATTTAAACAAGATGGACAATCAGAAGGTTTTTTGTTTATTTTTTTTATTGTTGGGGCATTCCTTGAGGGTACAAAGAACCAGGTTACATTGCTTGCATTTGTTAGGTGAAGTCCCTCTTACAATTGTGTCCTGCCATGTCACACACTGTCACTCACCCCACCCCCTCCTTCCCTCTCTCTGCTTTTCTCTTCCCCCATTCCCTCCCTCCTTCCCCCATCTTCTCTTCCCTTCCCACACTCTCTCCCTTCTTCTCTCCTTCCCTCTCTCTGCTCTCACCTTCCCCCACTCTCTCCCTTCTTCCCTCCTTCCCTCTCTCTGCTCTCACCTTCCCCCACTCTCTCCCTTCTTCCCTCCTTCTCTCTCTCTGCTCTCACCTTCCCCCACCCCCTACCCTGTACTAGATCATTAATTGTCCTCATATGAGAACTGAGTACATAGGATTCTTGCTTCTCCATTCTTGTGATGCTTTACTAAGAAAAATGTGTTCCACTTCCATCCAGGTTACTAGAAAGGATGTAAAGTCTCTATCTTTTTTAATAGCTGAATAGTATTCCATGGTATACATATGCCACAGCTTATTAATCCATTCCTAGGTTGGTGGGCATTTAAGTTGTTTCCACATTTTGGTGAGACAATCAGATTTTTATGTCAACACAGAAAAAAACTTTTAAAAGCTCAGTTTCCCCAAGTAATAATAATAAAAAAAAAAACTAAGAAGGACAACACAGAAATTATTTTGATAAAATCTAAAATTTTTGTTTGTTATATCAGTTACCAAAAGGTAAAGAAAATCCTTCTTTAGTGCAATTGATTTCTCTTATGGGAAACCCATTTAGATAACCTGAAAGTCAAGCCTAATGAGAAGAGTACCAGAATATATCACATATAAAGAAGACTGGCTCCCATGAGCGAAAATTATATTGTAAAGGAAACAAGAAAAGAGAAAACTAATATCTTGAATAGGGAAATACATTACTCTGAATCACAGCATAGCAAGATTTTTGAACATATTTAATAATTCAGTGATATCAAGAATCTACAAAAAAATGCTTTTCAAACCATTTAGGTAAACATTTCAGCATTGCATTGCGCTTTGAGGGCAGAATTAAATGGGGGCTGGGGGAAGTTACAGGAACCAAGAAAAAATATCATCTCAGGATTTCAAGGGTAAGAAAAGCTGAAACTAGTAAGAAACAGAAAAACTTGAACTTCTAAGATATAATTCTGAGAAGTTTCAAAAGAAGCAGATTATAGAATTAAAATTTCTTGTAATTTTATTAAGTACACATTATATTTTAAAAGAAACTTGTCTTAGCCTATTTTTTTCTTTTTAATTATAGCCAACTTGATCACATAGAAAATTTCTTTATAACTTTTTATAACATATGTAGACCATTTATGATATGGTTGGATATTTTGTCTTGTTCTAAATTTTGTTTAAAACACTTTTTTCTTTTAACTTTAGGACCAAAAACTTAACCATATAGGATCTAGTTCATATAAACTTACATTTTTTTCCTATTTAACCTTCTTTAACAAAATATATTTTCATATTTATAACTTTCCTCAAATCTCTTTCCTATGAATTGTTTTTATGTCTTTGTATAACAGACTTTTAAATAAATTCCAAATTAACCAAAATAATTTTTTAAATAAGGAGATTTTGGGGTGCACTTTAGAATTTTTTTTATAAAGGTATCTTATACATGCATCTTTATTTTTGCTTCACTTTATATATTGTATCACATACGGTAATCAGACATTTTAACTTCCAGCAACCCCAAACTGAGTGACAACCTGAAAAGCTACAATCATTTACATTTACCTGATTTATTTTAGTAGCTTATATTCTAGTTATCATTTTAAATTATTTTCCTATTAAACATTTTTATAGCCTATGAATATCAGATATACAATCAATATAATTAATTTTGTTCTCAACAAAGTCATTCAGTGTCTAAATAAGCTTAGTATGTAAACACAAAATGGGGAAAAAAGAGAAAGAAAGTAATTTTAAAACACAGACTAGGAAATAATCACAAAGTACAATTTTAAACATTACTTTTAAACTTAAAAAAACCTACCAAGATAGCACAAATAATTTTTCTAGTAAGATTTGCTAATCTGAAAAAATTGACATCTTTAAGTTATAGTAATACAGTTTTAGAACACATCTTGTTAGAAATGTTAACTAATTAGAACTTTCTGAAATACCAGCATCCCAAAATGAAGTTTATTGATATATGCATGACATCAACTGACTATGGACTGAATAAACCTTTAATATTAGTCCTTAACATCTCAAACAATAACACAAAGTCATAATATTTTTAGATAAGAGTCATGATCAAGCTATTTTGAAAATAATCTAAATGGTCTCAAAGGATTTTTCTACATAAGTTCAAATTTGAGAACATGTAATACTTCTGAAAATTAAGATTGTTTAGAGATTTCTTTTGGATTCTAAGAATAATGATTCAGTAATTCTTTTTCAAATTATCTTAGGCAAAGTCCTTTGCTATGGCAACACAACATATGCATAATGGGATAGCTTGCAACTAGTACTCAGAAAAAACCAATAGTGAGTAAGACTCCAATTTTATTTAAGCTGTTGTAACTATAGCTGTTAGGGCAGCTTTAAATCCCTAACATTACTCTTACTATCAGATGTCTGAATAAGTCAGAAACAGGTTTTGTGTGTACCTTTTCACCGACAGTGGAAGAAAGTATATCTACAGCTAGGATTAAGAGACTGAAACCAAAATATCTTCAGAAACCTTTACCATAGGTTTCTGTTTTTATCCTATCATTTACCTAAAGTTTTATTCATTCTAATACTGATACTTATTTGTGTATAGCCTAGTGTACTTTTACCTAAGCAAGAACCTTAAAGTTAAACACATGGGTAACTTTGCTCTTAACTCAAGAGATTTAGTTGCTTACATTACACCAACAATATTGAATTACTATTACTTATCAAAACTCACATAAAACTTTACTGTTTTGGTGACATTATTGCTTTGGGCATGCTGACAATTTTGAAGACATAATTTTATCTATAATTTTTTAAAAAACATTTTATTTACCAAAAGATTACTAAATTCACATCAACTTGGAAAATCTTTGGGCTAGTTTACGTAATTTATGAGAGCTCCTTTTATGTATAAGCAAATTTTGGTACCACATAGACATAACTTATAATACATGTATGCACACAACTCACGTCTAAACACATACGCATACACACAAAGTTTCAATAGCTTTTATCTCAGAATTCTAGATCCTCTGAAGTCCCATATACATTTATGTGCATTACATTTCCCTTCCTCTCATTCCCTTTCCAATAGCAAGCATCCTCACATCTCAGCCAGATTACCTCCATGGACAGAGGTAACTTTTATTCTCCTAGATGTAAGGGCAGAGATGTCTTCTCATCTCCCAGACCTGAGGATGAGGGTGTCTTTCATTTTTTAAAAATTTTATTTTGTTTTCATTCCAATTAATATGAGGGTACACATTTTTAGATTACATTTTTGTCACTTTGAAGGTAAACTTCCAGTTCTAAAAAAAATCCTCACCCAGAGGGTGTGCTGTACAACTGCACATTGTGTGCAGGTGCATTTTAATTTCTCAGTCTTTATAACCTGCCAGAAGAGAATTCACCATTGGAGGTGTCTTCAACCTCCCAGAGCTTGGAATATCCTTGTAATAACATGGACAGCAAATTCCAAGTAAGCAGAAAAGATAATAAAGACAGAGGCTCTACAGACTCCACATTTACATGGGACACACCAGTACAGGTAAACGTTCAATATAAAGAGAAATTCAAAGAGGTTCCAAACAAATGAAATGTAGTTCAGCTAAACCCGAGGCATGCAAAATCAAAATACTGTTCTCAAAAATTGTTGTGAGCTTACCCAACTCAAACCAAAAGAAATTACCTTGAAATTCCCCAGATTAGGAGGGGCATCCCTCCCTGTGTGGTACCTTCAAATAACACTCACCCATCTGGATGCAAATGTAGCCTCCCTAATTGTTATCAAAACTCCAAGGGGGTTTCAGCCTAGGTCCAGTTGCTCATCACACAAAGATCCAATTATTGAGACAACAAAGATTGCCAAAGAAGGAAGACTTTTTTTTAATATAAAAACTGAGTGTCAAAAGATGTTTTTTTTGGGAGAATGAGAAAAGCTGTCTCAAATTTATCTCCCTGAATAAAGGTGTTGATCATGGGCTTTTTAAGGTGTACTGTGTGACTTGGGACAGCTCAACGCTAATGATGAAACTGGCATCATGAATTCTGTCCATGGGCCCTCAGAATCTCAACTCCTTTATCTTGCAGAAAATCCACCATTCTGGGAAACAATGCAAAAGGTCAAGTAATTACTTAAGGCATACGGTTATACAAAACATATAAGAGTGATTAAAATTTATTCATGGAGCCAGTTATAGAGGGAGATAATATTATTTTATTAAACCTAGCAGTAAAAAAACCCATTTCTGCTCTGGAAAAAAAAAAATCCTTTCTTATCTTTCAAAGCTGTTCTCTATACAAACATTCTTAAAAAGATAATTGAAAAAAAAATGCTATCAGTATCTCTGTAAGCTGTGCAAAATGTGATGGAAGATTCTTAGAGAATTGTCTTCAAATAAGTTGTTTGTATTTGTCACTAGGGAAAATTTAATTTGTTATCACTAGAAATAACTTATCTTTTCTCCTTGATAACAATTATGTAATATTCATTTTCTTTATGTAGTAAACCTTAAAATCTGGCTGCAGCAGTGCTAGGATACTAGCATAAATTGCTGTGTGATTGACTGATAGACTTTCTCAACACTTTACATATTATTTTTAACTTGAATTTTTATTTTGATTTGAAGGTGGGAGCATATGAACTTTAAAAATCTAAGTTGATACATTTTGGCTTTTCATAGTAAAAAAAAAAATCACACACATACATAAAAAATTAACAGTTTTTCCTATAGTTTGAATACATCCCCCAAAGTTTATATGTTAGAAATTTCATTCCCAGTGTAACTGTGTTGAGAGGTGGGATCTTTGAAGTGTGATTAGATCTGTAAGCACCTGCCCTCATGAATGGATTAAATTATTATCAAAGGAGCAGGTTAGCTATCATGGATTACTGACAAAATGATGAATTTGGCCCCATTTCTCTTGCTCTCTTTCACCCTCTCTTACCTTCTCACCTTCCTACCTGGGATGATGCATCAGGAAGGCCCTCACCAGATGTTGGCTCCTTGATGTTAGACTTTCTAGCCTCCAAACAGTGAGAAATAAATATATTTTTAAAATACAAATTACCCAGTGTGTGGAATTCTGTTATAGCAACACAAAATGACAAAGACAGGTCCTATACACTATGTCCAGTTAGCCCTCTGTATCCATGGATTCAACTAATCATGAACTAAAAATAAGGAAAAAATTGTGTCCATACCAAACACATAAAGACATTTTTATTGTTATTTTTCTCTAAACAATAGAGCATAACACTTATTTATGTAACACTTATTTTAGGTATTATAAGTAATCTGGAGGTGATTTAAAGTCTATAAGAGGATATTTATTAGTTATTGGATAATACTATGCTATTTTATATCAAGGACTTGAGCACTCAAAAATTTTGCTATCCCTGGGACTTCCTGAACTCAATCCTCCATGGATAACAAGGAAAAATGATATTTTGGGTTTATTTTTATCATTTAAATTTGATTTTATGTTTTATCTCCTTTGTCTTGAATATTAAATAATAAAATATTTATTATTCACTAAATAATTAAATATTTATCAAATAATAAAATTTTAAATTGTCCTCTATCTATAGTTGGTTGGGATAAAATATACTATAAAACTTTCTCTTCCTTTCCTGATCTACTATGTAATACCTCCTTTAGACAAATACAACCTGGAAAATCAAAACTCACCTCCTCTTCATGCCCTTATGGGTGGTAATGTCATATTACTTGATTTTATGAAGTGGTTTTCTTTGGTAGGCATTCACTGCACTGATTTGGTTGCCATTATCCTACTGGATGAGAATTTTCAGTTACCTGTTTCTACCTTCCAATCTTGAGTTTCAAAAGACTCCTGCAAAGTTAAAATCTCACAAGAAATCAGTGAAGTCTGGAGGAACTATAACTTCCTATCTAATCATCATTGTCATACATCAGAAAATGCCAAAAAGATAAAGTTTCTGAAAGGCAACATTCAGCCAGCCCATCCTTAATTCAGAATACTAGTATTCTTTGTAATTTTGAATAATGAAAATGAAAAGAGAAAATAGAATGGACTGAATAATAACATTTGAAAATGGAAACTGAAGGGAAGATGGTGCTTGATGGGCCAGAGCAGATGAGAGCGGGAGACAGGATGGCAGGAAGAGGACTTCACCAAGATTATCTGTTCAAGATTGAAGAACTCCAGCTGATTGTGAATGATAAGAGCCAAATCCTCCAGAGGCTGCAGGCTCAAAGAAATGAATGATATGCAAAAGTTCACCTTCTGTGGGAGGAGCTACAGCTACAGTGGGAAAAGGGCTCTTACCTAGGGGAAGTAGTCCAAGCCATGGATAAGAACAAAGTATTGATCAAGGCACATCCTGAGGGCAAGTTTGTCATAAATGTAAACATGAACATCAACATCAATGAGGTGACACTGAATTGCTGGGTGGCTCTAAGAAATGACAGCTACAATGTGTCTCAGAGATGTCTTATTTAGATTGATTCATGCTGGGGTTCTGAAACTGTCTGCTATCTGAATTTCAGAGTCTCCTGGCATATCTGGGAAGTTCTCTTTGATTATTTCATGGAGTAGAGCATCTGGGCATTTTGAAGCCACCTCCTCGCCTTCAGGAATTCCTATAAGACAAATGTTAGTTTTCTTCGAATTATTCCAGAGCTCTCTGAGAGAATGATCTGTTTTTGCTCCCCACTTCTCTTCCTTTTTGAGCATTTGAGCATGTTCAAAAGCTTTGTCTCCAATGTCAGAAATCCTTTCTTCTGCTTGCTCCATTCTGTTACTGAGGGATTCTACTGTATTTCTCAGATCTTTGAGGTTTGCAAGCTCTTGTCTCAATGTGTCAAAATCTTTGGTGATTTTGTCTTTGAATTCATTGAATTCTTGAGACAACTTTTGAAATGCTCCTTGAATTTCTAATTCCAACTTTACCTCCATTTTATTGATCTTATTTGCAATCCAAATTCTGAATTCAATTTCTGACATCTCAGCCATTTGTTTTCCTTGAGAGAGTTTATCTACTCTGGTTATTCATGTTGCTGGAGTTTTTCCACTGATTCTGCCCCATGATTATTTTATACCTTTGGCTAGATGAGCAGATAAGGTGAAGTTGGGTTGAGGGCTTCTGGAGTAGGGATTAACCAGCCCTTTGCCTAAGAGCTGGGACTGATATCTGTCCCTTTTACCCTAGAGCTTTGCAAAGGACCCGTACAGTGCTATGGCCTAAGACACTGGGGACTTAGTTGGTGTGGTGGGGCTAAGTGGCTCTGTCTTATTTTCAGCTGGTCTCTGTCCTACCCAAGTGAATCAGTTACTTTGGGTTGAAGTCTCAACTGTGGAGAAATACAAGCTACTGGCAATTAAGTCTCCTCACCCTCCATGGGCAACAACTGGAAAAGGAAAATCAAACCTTCCCACAACCACACACCCAGGGTACCACTTTGGATAGTCCTCAGCTGATTGGTCCAGTCCAAGATATCCAAATCAATTGTCCCAGTCAGCACCTGGTCTCAGTTGGGAGAGTTCAGCAACTAGATAGGAGGGGTCTGTTGGCAGCTCAAGTATCTTTTATTCTGGTGCTCCATGAAGTCAGAAGGGACTCCCCCCCCCCCACACACACAGCAAATGAATTAGTCTGGGAAGGTTGATGCTTCCTTCCCCACCTTGTGCCTCTGTCACACCTTGTCACTGGTTATCCCGCAGGGCTGTGACCCAGTTCCCTCCAATGAGCGGATGCTCCAGGGGTTTGAGCCAGCCTGACTCACATGGAAATCTATGTCTCCTCTGCCAGACCACCACACTCTGCCACCAGCCAGCAGGGGGTGCTGAAACTTGACAACCTCAGGTGCTTAATGGAAGCTGGTGTGAGTTCACTCAGTTCCAGCCCCACCCCAGATTGATGTTTCTGCCACTTATATTCTGGCAGAATTAGCGATTCTGTCCTGGCTATATTCCCCTATGGGCCAGGCTCTGTTTGAGTTCACAGAAACTGCAGCTCAGCCCTGCCCTGTGCTGCTGCCATTGTGCCAAATCTCACAGAGCTGGTGTCTCTGTTTTGGCTGCACTCTGTGTTGGGGTGGGCATGGTTAGAGCTCATGCTCAGCTCTCAATTTTTGCCTCTCCCTGGGCTGGTGCAGTTGCCCCACCTGCTTTTGTCTCAGCCATGTTCCGCTGGGGCCTGGGTGCTTCTTAGGCTCACTAATGCAGCACTTCTGACTCAGCCCCACCCTGGGAGGTTATGCAGCCTTTAAAAAAGATGGAGACTTTAACTCTTTCATGATTACATGGATGGAGCTGGGACATATTCTTCTTAGCAAAGTATCTCAAGAATGGAAGAAAAAGTATCCAGTGTACTCAGCCCTACTAGGAAACCAATTTATAGCTTTCATGTGAAAGCTATAACCCAACTATAGCCCAAGAAGAAGGGGAAAGAGGAGAGGGAGGGGAGGGGAGGAGGGAGGATGGGTGGAGGGAGGGTAATTGGTGGGAACACAACCGGGGTGCATTTTACAAGGGTACATGTTAAATTTACTAAGTGTAGAATATAAATGTCTTAACACAATAACTAGGAAAATGTGGTGAAGGCTGTTAACCAGTTTGATGAAAATATTTTAAATGGTATATAAAACCAGCACATTGTATCTCATAGTTGCATTAATGTACACAGCTATGATTTAATAAATTAAAATTAAAAAAAATAAATTTGGACAGCTACAAGAACCTACTGAACAAAAGGGACCCACTGGTTTCACTTATGATGCTGGAGAAGGTAACAGACTTGACTTATGAGATGATTGGTGGACTGGACAAGCAGATCAAGGAAATCAAAGAAGTAACCGTGCTGCCTGTTAAGCATCCAGAGCTCTCTGAAGCACTGGGCATTGCACAGACCAAAGGAGTGCTGCTGTACAGAACCCCAGGCTGTGGCTCATCATACAGAATATACCTTCATTCATGTGTCTGGTTCTGAGTTGGTACAGAAATTCATCAGGGAAGGTGCAAGAATGGTAAGGGAGCTATTTGTCATGGCAAGAGAATAGGCTCTCTCTATCATTTTCATGAATGAAATTGAGTCTATTTTTCCTCATAGCTGGAGGGGAATCTGGAGGGGGATCTGGAGGGGGATCTGGAGGGGGGAGTGAGGTGCAGCGCATGATGTTGGACATGCTTACCCAGCTAGATGGCTTTGAGGCCACCAAGAAGATCAAGGTTATAATGGCTACGAATAGGATTGATACCTTAGATTCAGTCCTGCTTTGCCCAGGGTGCATTGACAGAAAAATTGAATTCCCATTCCCCAACAAGGAAGCCCAAGTGGACATTCTGAAGATCTATTCTTGGAAAGTGAACCTAACCCGGGGCTTGAATCCAAGAAAAATTGCTGAGCTCGTGCCAGGAGCATCAGGGGCTGAAGTGAAGGGTGTGTGCACAGAAGCAGGCATGTATGCCCTGTGGGAACACTGAGTCCGTGTCACCCAAGAGGACTTGGAGACAATGGTAGCCAAGGTCATGCAGAAGGGGAGGAGAAAAACATGTCCATCAAGAAACTACGGAAGTAAACAGACATTTTTTGTGTGGATCCCTCAAATAAAACTGGGATAAGAAAAAAAATGGGGAGAGGGGAACTGGTCTTATTATAAAATATTTCCTAATTTTTCCCCCTTTTGGTCAGACATGAAGTTAAGTTTGTTTGTTAAGATGAGGCAACATGAGATTAATAAAAGTCTATAAAATTCGAAAGCCAATTTTTTTTGTCTGCTTTATTAATTCTGCTAAATTTAAAGAGCTATATATATTGAAAAGAGGATCTTAGTGCTGTGGTTACATAATATCATTTGTCATTGCTAATTTTATTTTACTGGATACTTTATCACACCTGCTGAAACACAGAAATAAATTGCAAAGCACTTTTTATGAAAACAAGACCAGCAAAATTGTACCTTACAAGAAAAATTTTATTTTTTATAGCATGATATTTTTTCTAATGAAATCAATGTGGTCATCAAATTTTCTTTTTAGTGAGTTTATTCAAAAATCAAAACACTGAACTACAGAAATGTGTTGTTCAGGCGATATAAATCTTTAGAGAAGAAGAAATATCACCTTTAAGTTTGAAACCTTGTGTGGCAGACAGACTCCTAACATGGCCTACGATGACTTTCATCTAGTTTTGAACTATTTTGTACAGAGGTCCTCAAACTTTTTAAACAGGAGGCCAGTTCACTGTCCCTCAGACTGTTGGAGGGCCGGACTGCAGGCCCCGGGACCAATCGCTGCTAAGCAGGACAGGCAGCGGGGCAAAAACACCTGGTGGGCTGGATAAATGTCCTCGGGGGCTGCATGTGGCCCGCGGGGGCTGTAGTTTGAGGACACCTGATTTTGTAATTCTCTTTTCTTGGATGTGGCCTGAATCTAGTGACTTCCTTACAACCAATATAATACAGCGAAAATCATGAGACATCACTTCCATGATTGTTGAAAAATAAGGTGACTTCATCTTGCCAACCGATTATCTCCTGCTGCTTTTGTTAAAAATGAGTTACTATACTGAAAAAGCCCATGTAAAAATGTGCTGAGAAGCACTTTTGGCCCATAGCTAGTAAAAAAATAAAAGGAGGTTCTCTGTTCAACAACCCTTGAAAAACTGAGCTCCACTAACCACCATTTAATTTAGCATGACAGTAGACCTGTCCCCAGTGAAGCCTTGAGGTGACTCCCCACCCTTGCCTATATAGTCATGAATATTCATTGTTGCTTTTTGAGAAATCTTGAAGCAGAACACCCAATAAAGAAGGGCTTATATTTCTGATCCACAGAAACTGTGAAAGAATGTGTGTTGTTTTCAGGTACTAATATTTACAGTAATTTTTTACACATTAATAGATAATTAATACAACTTTTAAGACCTTCAACCTAACATTATACGGTTTCCTTATGCCTGCTACAAGGATGTTAATTATACTGCCAGTATAATCTTTGTCATATGATATCATTTGCCAAGATCACTCAAGTTGAAATCTTTGAAGGCAAAGATCAACCTTCCAACAGCACTCCCAAACTGAGCAGAAATTTGATTCAAATTTTGGTTCTATTCTCCTCTGTGTTTGGGAGAGGAGTTATACCAAATCTGTCGAGGTCCTGTTGTTTAAATATAATCACTATCACTTAGAATGATCCATGTTAAATACCTATAATGATATATGTATTTCCTTTCACAAATGTATACTATGAATTATATAGTAAATAATGAATTTAATGTCATTGTCATTGTCCTTTATAGGCTAATTTCTGTTTTTGTGGTTTTTGGCCTCAATTTTCCTGATCAGCTTTATCTAGATGCTTATTTTCTGTGTCATTACTTCCTGGGAATGTTTTGAGCCATAGAAAGGATGAAAAAACTTTGAAAATATTTAAAATATACTTTCCACCAAGATATCCACTCTATACGTTATTAAAGCATTTCTGTTCTAGTTTCAATTAGTTGACTGTGTCCCTTTAAATCATAGTTTAAACAAAGATGTCCCTGTATCTAATAATTTGTGATAAATTTTTCCCCACAACAGAAACTGAAGGCTGAAAATACTCCCCATGGTTTCTCTTAATCATTACTCAGTGATTGTGTCAGTGCCGGGTACACAGAATTGAAAATGTTCTAAGTGAACTAAACCTGACTCAGCGGGGCTTGGGGAATCTAGCCATGAGGGATAAAAGTGAGAAGGCAGGGGCTCCATCTGCCTATAGGGAAACACCTGTTTGAAAGTCTTTTCTTAACTGACTTTGTCTGGTCCTGTAAAACATCGAAAGCCACTTGTGTGTAAAATCACAGCCTAAGAAGCAAAGAGCAGAAAGTCCTGAATCTGTCTTATTTGATTTCAAGTAAATAATCATCCTGGCCTAGAAAAAAGTGAGACCCACTAATGCAAGGCCAGCTGTGAGTTACAATTTGCCTGGGTTTTTTTTTTTTTTTTTTCTTTTCTTTTTCCTGTCTGTTTGTATGTGTGTGTGTGTGTGTGTGTGAGAGAGAGAGAGAGAGAGAGAGAGAGAAGCAGACAAACAGAAGGAAGGGTACACAGTATTTGAAACTTAAGAGAAAGAGGATTTGGGGGACACTTGCTTTCCCTATATTCCTAACGCTTTATAAATACTTCAGTAAATGTGTATGTATATATTTTGGGGTCTTCTGTACCAGGTTAGGTGACATAAGGTTGTCCCATGATTCCAGGTGGTTTATTCTAATACAAACCACATACTGTTAGCAAATAAAAAACACTTTCTCTGTTATTTTCCACCTTTTAATGCCTTCATCTTCAATTTATGCTTTCCGCCACAGGTGGCGGCAGAGTCTCATGGGTCCAGGAGCGTGAGCGTGCTGATGTGAGATCCAAATTTATCAACTCAGCTCACATGTCTTTTAAAAACACATTTTCATTTAATTCAATTTTACTTTTAAACTAGGCTTTCTAATCATGAAAATAATACATAATATACTATAAATATTCATATAGAATCACAAGGATTGATAATTAGAAGTTGTTTCACTATGACACTAGCAGTTTCATAAGACCATTTCTGGTGTAAGAACTTTTAAACTATTTAACTAACTTTCCATATAATTTCCATGTGCATATCAGAATGTTTCAGATACAAATGAGATTATATTTCACACTGGTGTTGAACTTGACTTTTAATATTAACTAAGAGCACATCACCCACATTCTCTTAATTATGTTCTAAACAATAATTATGTTCTTATATGCTAGTTCTTATTACATGGTATGGCTGTCCGTTAATTTATTTAAGCACCCCCCTATTCTCTTAATGTCATTTCTTTTGTATCACAAGGACTATTTAATTAGTATTGCTTCACATATATCTTTGTGTATATGTTTGAATTTATAGGTGGCTAAATTCTTACGGGAATTACTCACACTTATGGTATGGGATCTTAACATCTTCGTGAGAGGAAGAGGTAGAACAAATTTAAACTGCCACAAATAATGCTTGTGAATGCTTAATTCTCCTAGGGCTTTGTAAAGATTGGTTATAAATCTTAGCTTATCTGATTAATTTTGAAAAATGTTTATATTTTAATACTCTTATAATTTGGATTTTGTAAACATGAGTAAAGTTGATTATATTTTCTTGTGTTAATAAGCTATTTGGAACTTGGAGTTTGAGTTTATATAAAACAGATTTTCTTATGAAACTATACCATATTTCAGTGTTTTCTACCAAATTAACATTGATTTCTTCCTCGTGATTTATAAAGACATGGGTCTGGCTTTGCTGTAAGCCTTTTATTTTGAAACCCAGGTGACAAGCACAGTCACTAGCTATAGTTTGTAGTAGTTGAGATTGGAGAGCAGAGCAAAAGGACCCCTGTGCAGATGTACAATAACAACTAACGCTTCTGTTTAGATGTGGGACTTCAGACTTGTGCCAATACATCCCTATACAGAAGATTGAAAATGTGGATCACATGGCCAAGGCCAAATTCAACTGGGTATAAAAGCATATAAAGAACAAGGAGAGAAAAAAATTACTGTGAATACAAGTGGGAGGCAGGCGGGACGAATTCCTCCCGGAACTTCCAACTCAGGGTAAGGTGCCCAGTCAGGGGAATGTCTATGTGACTATCTCTGTATGGGGATTCAGCAGTACAGGAGGGCTGAGTTAGGAAAGTTAAGATAGCTCAAAGGGACAAAGCGTGTTTCCTATATATGTTATCTGAATGTTTCAGAAGTTCCATTACCCTGTGTCCCTGCTTACCCTTTATCCAACCTCCCTGGGGACTATAATCTCCTCTCTCTTACTCTTAACCTTGACTGCTACCTACGGACCTCTATGCATTCTTGCAAGTATACTCTGTTATGGCACCCAGTAAAAAGATTCCTGGGAAGTAGGACAGGTGGCTACATTGTTTCAGATGTCTGGCACATGAAACAGTGTACACCCTAATTGGCTTCCAGATTTTATGCACTATGTTTGATGTAAGTCTTGTAATTTCCCCAGTACTGTTCCCTTCATAGTCCACTGTCCTAGATTGGGGTCCACTAGATACCCGACAAATACATAATACATAACTAACATTATATTCTTCACCTGTTTTTCCATTGGTTTTATTTTCTTGCTGTGTATTTATGAAAAAACTTTGTGTATCAATCTTTGTCATAGTTGTAACAAATATTTTTCGAAGAGAGTTCTACTAGCCTTTGGCTTTTACAATTTTTTAATGCTACATATAATTTCAAAAATGTAAACTTCATTTAACATTTACTTTTATGGCTTCTGGTTTTATATCATAATAGAAAGAAAATCTCTACTTTGTGACTATGAAGTAAAATAAATATACATAAAATATACATCTTGATTACAAGTAAAATTGATTTTTAAAGCACACATTTAAAATAGTTAATTTCTATCTTTCTATTTCTTAAGCTGATTTAACTAAGAGCAAAGAGGATTCTGTCTAATCCTTATTTTATCTATCCAATTTTTGTTTCTCTCTGAATGGATATATGTATTATTTTGTGTGTAGGAGTTTTATATAATTTTTGAACATGTCATAAAGTTCAAGTATTTAAGTCATTCCATTTGATTTATTTTCAACTAATCTCTGTTGACATTTTCTATTTCCCAGAAAACATCATGTTTCTTTCTCCTGCACCTATATATATTTGTCTATTAAAATACGTATTTAAATACTAGCACTCTGGGAGGGTAAGGTGGTTGGATGGCCTACACTCAGTAGCTCGAGATCAGTCTGAGCAACAGTAAGCCTACAGGTGGGCACCTGTAGTCCCAGCTACTTTGGAGGCTGAGGCAAGGGACTCACTTGAGCCCAAATGTTTGAGGTTTCTGTGAGCTATGATGCCATGACATTCAACCCAGGGTGACAAAGTGAAACTCTGTCTCAAATAAAAAAAAAAAAAAAAGAAAGAAAGAAAGATAAATATATATGGATAAGTAGATATTCATTTCCATGTTATTAATCAAGTGTTTAACATTCTACTGCGGTGACTTGAGTCACTTTAAGTAGTTCAGTAATGGCTGAGATCTAGGTAGAAAATAAAATTGTAAAGGAATAAACAAACATTGAACAAAAGGACTGGATAAGCAAAGAAAAGGAGTCAAGGATTAGACTTACAGATACAGGAAATAATGTCTAGAACTAATCTGCTTGGTGAGAGCTGAAAGCACATGTTAATAAACAGTGGAAGCCGGATGGAGAGGCTCGCACCTGTAATCCTGGCACTCTGGAACGCTGAGGTGAGAGGATCTCTTGAGCTCGGGAGTTTGAGACCAGAATAAGCAAGAGTGAGATTCTATTTCTATTAAAAATAGAAAAATTAACTGGGCATGTAGCACGCACCTATAGTACAAGCTACTCAGGAGGCTGAGGTAGGAGGATTATTTGAACTCAGAAGTTTAAGGTTGCTGTGAGCTAGGGTGATGGCATAGCACTCTAGCCTGGGCACACAATAAAACTCAATCTGAAAAAAAAAAATCAGCAGTCACAGATCAACTTCTGCCATCATGGTATAACGAGTTCCAGTGAAACTGAAAAAAATTATTTAAAAGATACACAACTATTTAAAGCCTGGGGTTATGATCCTAACAGCTTATAATAAATAAAGAAATATTTATTCAAAACATCTATTAAAATTTGTTAAGCCAGAGTTAATGGCATTTGAAACAAAATCATTTCCTTCCAATTTTCCCCCAGCTGATTAAGGTAGAAACCCCACTCCACAGGAATGTCTTGAAGATCCCAGTGTTCTATCCCAGCTCCCAGGGAGGAAGAGCCAGATGTCAGCCACCTGCTGCCGAGTATAGGTTTTAGGCAGGTACAGTTGAAAAGTGAGGATTCCCCCGTACAACAAGCCCTCACTCAAGGAACCAAGTCTCTGCCTTGGGCATAGGGTCAACAGCTATGACCATGCTTATCATAACTTGTAAAATGAAGATTCTATGCCAGGAGAAACAAGAAAAGACCTCTGGTGACTGTCCATCTCCACCAGCCCAGTTCCTAAAGGAGGAGTAGCCCTTTCAGAGGTGGCCAACCTGCTGCCAGTGGGATGCATGCCGACATATATATGTGTGTGTGTATTTTTTTTGCTAATCAGCTTTCATTAAGTGTTTTTGTATTTAAGGTGTGGCCCAAGACAACTCTTCCAATGTGCATCAGAGAGAGGAAACAAACAAACAAAAAGGTTAGACACTCCTGATACTAAAGTGGGGCATTGACCCTACCCCCAGTTCTAAAGCCATGAGTCAGAGATTTTGCCTGGAGGGAGAAGCAGAATTTAAAACAGATAGCTTCTAATGTATTCCCTAAGAACTGACTTTATTTGCAATAAGGTATAAAGGTTTGTGAGCATTCCTAAGGACAGCAGAGATCATGGTTGGGATAACTGGAAGATAGTTAAATGGGTAAAGATGCAGTCTAAATTGTGCACTAGCTACTTTGCAGGAAAAGAGATGGGGGAGAAATCTGCTGGGAGGAGCTCATATGGGAACAGAGCAAATATCCGTCACGGACGCATGGAGCCTTCCTTCAGGGGAGTCTGAGTTTGACTGGATTAGTCAGTAGAGCAATTTACAACCCAAAGAATGTTGAAAATAATAGAACACTCACTCAACTAGTTAGCGGAGCTTCCTAGCTGGGTAAGATCAGGAGAGAAGACAAAAAAGCCTCAGCAAAACATTGTCGTTCCGGGATACTAAGCGGCACTTTCCAGAGGACCCTTATCCCAAGTTGAGCACAGCCACAGGGAGAGGTAGGGGGGATAGGGGGAGAGTAGTTGGGGAAGAGGTAATAGACTAATCCAGCCGGTCACTAAACAAACAGCAAGGTCCCTCTTCTTCAGGAGAGTGAGAGGATTTCCAGAATTTGCTGTAATATATTGTATTTTGCAGTATATAATATGTACTTTTGTGCCCAAAATTTTGAGGGAAAAATAAAGATGCACATAATACTCGAGTAGTTAGATTTGGGAATGGAGGGAACCCAGCAGGTTTCTTGTGGCTGTCACACTCTCCCACCTGGGCTCGCTTGGGCTACAGGGTTTCCAGTCTGGGAGGGTCTGGGATCCAGTGGTAGCCAGAGGGAATGGCCTCTTCTGAGCGCCTGGATCAAGGCAAGGGGCAGAGACCGTGTGAGGCAAGAGCCAAGGCCTGAGGCCTGGCGGCACCCAGGGGACCTGCCTGGATGCCCCGGTGTCAAGCAGACTCAGAAACTTCTGCCCCAGCAGTCACAGGGGACGCTTTCTCAGCTATGGCCCCCAGCATGGTGCAGAGGGATAAGGACTCTTAGGACGGAGGGAAAGAGCATCCTTCACAGAGTGGGAAGCCTCAGGAGGGTGGTGCCATCTGCACATTTATCAGGGAGCATTAGCCCCCCACAGAAGTATCTTTCCTGGCTGGGAGCTGGCCACTTTCTCGAGGGGCATTTTCCTGAGACTTTGAGACCAAAATGTGG
Source organism: Otolemur garnettii (assembly GCF_000181295.1). Taxonomy (NCBI): domain Eukaryota; kingdom Metazoa; phylum Chordata; class Mammalia; order Primates; family Galagidae; genus Otolemur; species Otolemur garnettii. The sequence continues at coordinate 28,440,805 of NW_003852404.1, read as the reverse complement.
GTGCACATTATACACAACAGTACATCTTACGTGGCCAAAATATGAAATGAATTATCCAAAATGTCCACTTTCTAACACAGAAAAATGAGACATGTCGCTAACCCAGGAGAGGACGGTGTATAATCCGTGCATTAGAAAAAGCAGGAAATAGGCTCGATGCCTGTGGCTCAAGCGGCTAAGGCGCCAGCCACATAAACCTGAGCTGGTGGGTTCGAATCCAGCCCAGGCCCGCCAAAAACAACAATGACAACTGCAATCAAAAAATAGCCGGGTGTTGTGGCAGGCGCCTGTGGTCCCAGCTACTTGGGAGGCAGAGGCAGGAGAATCACTTGAGCCCAGGAGTTGGAGGTTGCTGTGAACTGTGAGATGCTATGGCACTCTGCCCAGGGTGACAGCTTGAGGCTCTGTCTCAAACAAAAGAAAAGAAAAGAAAAAGCAAGAAATAGAAGTAAAGCAACCAGTATGAGATTTAACAGGATGAAATTTCTTGCCATTATAACTATGTTCAAATAACTGAAAAGAAAAAGGGTGATTAACGAAGCAAAGAAAGATATAATGACTGTACCTCAGAAAACAATAAAAAACAGATGTTATTAAAATATTTAAAATTCTGAAGTTACAAAGAATAATAACTAAGATGAAATATTCATCAGTGTGAATTAATAAAATATTTAAAGGGGCAGAAAAAAGAGTTAGCACACTTGAAGACAAATCAATAGATATCATGCAATCCAAAGAACAAGAGAAAAAAAAGAATGGAGAAAAATGTAGAAAGCCTCATAGAAATGTGGAAAACCTTTAAGTATATCAATATGCACCTAACAGCAGTGCTATATAGACATGGAAAAAGCAGAGAGAAAAAAAAAAAACAACAATGGCTGAAAACTTTTCAAATCAAAGGGAATTCAAACAGTACTTTGTTATAACTGAGAATTAAGATGCAACATATCAAAACATCAAATGGTGCTCAGAGAAAAAATTAGTAACACTAAATAATTATATTCAGAAAGAAGAAAGATCTCAAATTAATAATTTAATAACCAACTTAAGGCACAAAAGAAAAGCAAACTAAATCAAAAGCAAGTGGAAAGAAGAAAACAAATATTAGATCAGGATTAATGAAATAGAAAAACAAAAAAAAATTAATGACACCAATTTTTTGGTGACCAACAAAAAAATGACAAACTTTTACCTATATTAAACAAAACAAACAGAATGAAAAACAGTAGCATACTAAAACCAGAAATAAATATAGGGGAGATATTACTCTGGATCCCAGAGAAATGCTGTATATACTGTGTATATTGAAAAACTAGATAACTTAGATGAATTGGACAAACTCCTAGAAAGACACAAACTAATAAAACTGACTTGAGTTAATAAAATCTGAATCAACCTTTAACAAAGTGTTTTAAAAAATCATCTGAAAATTATCCACAAAGAAAAACTCAGGCAGGCAAGCATGGTGGCTCACGCCTGTAATCCTAGCACTCTGGGAGGCCAAGGTGCGTGGATTGCCTGAGCTCACAGGTTTGAGAACAGCCTGAATGCCAACGAGACCTCGTCTCTAAAAAAATAGGTAGGCATTGTGGTAGATGCCTGTAGTCCCAGCTACTTGGGAGGCCAAGGCAAGAGAATTACTTGAGCCCAAGAGTTTGAAGTTGCTCTGAGCTATCACACCATGGCACTCTACTCACGGCAACAAAGTGAGTGAGACTCTGTCTCAAAAAAAAAAAAAAAAAAAAACCCAAAAAACTCAGGCCCATTGTGTACTTATTTCAAACACATAAAAATAATTGAATACCAATTCTTCAAACATCTTTCAAATGATAGTAATGGAGGGAGAATTTCCAATTTATTTTGAGGATAGGCATACCAAGATCAGAAAAAAAAAAAAAAAAGAGTTCTTGAGAAAACACCAGACCAACATCTTTTATAAATGTGGACACAAAAATCCTTCAGATGATAATAGCAAATGAAATCCAGCAACACATAGAAAGGATTACACACCATAACCATGTTGGATTTATTTAAGGAATGGGAGGTTGGCACATTTAGTAATCAAGCAATGTAATATATCATATCAATAGATTAAAAAACAAAAACCACGTGATTATCTCAACAGATACAGAGAAAGCATTTGACAAAACCAAATACCCTTTCATGATAAAAACAAATATTTTTTCTCATAGGTGTAAAAATCTTAATGATGAAACACTGGATGCTCTTTCTGTAGTATCAGGAGCAGGTCAGGATGTTTGCTTTCACTAGCTATCTTTAACACTATACTGGAAGTTTTAGCTTGGGCCAGGACAATTACTTAATTGAAAAAAAATTAGATTTGAAAGAAAGAAGTAAAATTATTATTTGCAAATGATGTGATATTTTATATAGGGGGCCCTGGGAAATCCACTAAACCTATTAGAATTAATAAATGAGTTCAGCAAGGTAGTAGCCACAAGTTCGGTATATAAAATAAATTGTGTTTCTAAATTGTGATGGCTAATTTTAGGTGTCAACTTGACTTGTGCTGTCGGCCTAAGTGCTTGAGCTTGGACGAGTCTTCCGCTCTGAGTCCTCTTGATTCTCAGGGTTTCAGACTTGACTGGACTCTTATACTGTCAGTTATCTGGCTCTAAGGCTTTCTAACTATGTTATAAGCTTTTCTAGGTCTTCACCTTGCAAGTGCCAGACTGTGGGACTCCAGCCTTCATATTGGTGTAAGCCAATAATTTGTCATAAATATCCATTTCTCAATTATACATATGCATATATTACGTATGCATACCAGTGTACTGATCTGCTACTATCTTTGACAAACACAAAGTCTGCATTGAAAAACAGACAAATACCAATTTCTTTGGAGATTTGTTTTCTCTTTTGTAGTTATATTAGTATAATTTCTTGAAGGCATATTAAAAGTATTTTAAATTAATAAAATAAGAAATGTTTAATAAACAGCATTATACTACATGTCATTTCATTTGAAAATTGCTGCTTCATGTGACTGGTCACTTCTAGCTCCCTATGCCTAACTGAGCAGTTATTCAAAATTTCCCAAAGAAATAAACTGTACTAGTAATAAATGTTTTACTTCCAGTTATGGTTTTCTATTTTGCTAGAAGAGAGATCCATTTATATTTGTCAAAGGAAGTCTGGTGATGTTGGTCTACCTTATAATGACTGAGCTAAGACATCTGCCTTATTCACTTACCACTTAATGCACTTTGGCTGTGTAAAGTAGCAGCCTTCTCTTCCTCTTTTCTCAGCCTACCTGTAATTTCTAATGTGAACAGGGAAACAACAAGTATTTTCAGTAAACAGTATGGTTTATTGGAGAGTGTATTAAAAATGAGGGTGTGTGATTTAATGTCATAATCTACCAGTGTGGGCCAAGCTGCTGTCGGAAGAAAATCATCAATTATTTTAGCTAATCTTATTTCTTTAAATTGACAAAAAATAATGTTTAAAAAACAGATTTAAAACAATTTTGGACAAATAAAAAATTAATCATTAGTTCCTATGTCTAGGTTAACTTACGCATGGTAGTCTATCTCATTTGGCTTTGAAATATGTTTGTATGACTGGTAGACTTGGGCTGTCAGTATCTGACGCTAAACTGGATTCTTCTCCAAATACAGAAAATAAATAAGGTTTAAAATAATTGGTAGTGAAAGAGTACTTTTATACTATCTGGTTATTTGGTATCATTTATAAATAAACAAAGAAACAAAAACATCCAAAATAACTCATAGGCCTTGGGGAGGTGGTTGTGCAGGCAGGTGCATTTACGAATTTTAAAACCCTCTAAGACCAATGTTCAAATGGACATTGAGGAAGAACTTGAAATAATAACATACTTCCCCTTCTGGTTAACAAGCATTCATGATAGTACTTGTGATGCAAAAACTTCATAATAATTACTTCACTAGATATATAGAGTGCTTGATATTTTTTTATTTAGGTAGGTGAAATTATAGACAACAAATCTACTTTGTCTGTTAATTTGTATTAATTTACACTTATCTCAAATTTCCAAATTCTGCAAGTAACATTGTTTTTACCATATTTATAAAAATTATCAGGTGAATTTATAGAAATAATAGTAAATATACTATGCTCTAAAAATAACACTTTCTATATGACAAGGCAATGACAAGGGTTTTTAAATTCTCTGCTCTCCATTTAACTAGTTATAAAATAGCCTATCCCTAAGATTAATTTGAACCTACTGTGACTTATAAAATAACTGAGTGTGCAACAGAGATTTTAAAGGTCACAGGGAATTGAAAAGGAGTAGATGGATAAGACGGTTAAGTGCTTTTTTTTTTTTTTTTTTTTTTAGGTATGAGTTTTTCTGTAAAGCTTTAGAGAAACCTTTGGCCCAGAAAGTAGTTGAGTAAGGATTAAGTTCTTGCACAAAAAATAAAAAAAGTTTGTTCCCTGAAGGTATTATAAGGATCCCAGCTGTTGGGGTACATACTCCCTGGTTATGATTGGCACTGACATGTCAAAACTCAAAATCCCAAGCCACTAAATTGCCTGCCTTAATCAGGCAGAGCTTGTCTACCCCCCACTGCTCTGGATCAGCCAGAGCTGCCTGTCTCAGTTTGTTTCAGTCTTTGTGCTGCGGAGACACCTCCTTTGCCCCTTCAATTATGCTACTCTTTTATTTATCCCGGCGAGGATCTTTTTCCTCTATTTATTCCTTTATAAAACCATTTTACTTACAAAACATTTAGTTTCAAAACTTACAAACACTTCCCTTTTTGTTAGCTACATAGAGATTTTAAAACGATCTATGACCATTTAATCAATCATTCAAAGAAGAGCATAATTTGCCTTCATGTATGTAGATCTGTGAGAAGAGACATGGATACAGAATTACATTAGTGATTAATAATAATAATAGCTTAGATAATACTATAATCATAGTAAGTTCCATGTAGACATATATACTCACTTAAGACAAAAATACATGGGGATATGTGTATATGTATCCTACATATATATATAGATAGATATACTGTAGAGAGAGAATCAGAGACAGAAAATTCATAACATTCCAGGCAGGCCTTAAAAGCTATTACGTAGGCTGTCTTTCTTGTTAGAGTTGATTCTTTAGTAAGCAAATATGTTTTATATTTTTTTAATTTTTATCTTTACTGGAAGTCTAACTTGTCATTTAAAAAAAAACCCTGCCCTGCTCATTTGTTCTAATGATAGCTTATGAGTTTTCTTCAGTTCCCCAACGGTCAATTAATTTCTTCTAAGTATTTGCACATGTCACAAAGTTTTCGAATGGTCTACAATGATTCATTGACCTACAATTTTTTGCATGAAAAAAATCAACCTTACTCTTTTTTATCATTGTCCTATAAATCAGTACCAGTGTGCCATCTGGAGAGAGTGTTAAAATGAATATTCTGTTTGAGAAGAATCAGAGTGGGTCCTAAGAGTCTCTATTCTTACCAAGTGGCTGGCTGCTGCTGCTGCTGTTGCAGTGGGAACCACGGTTTGAGGAACGTGGTTGTAAATGAGTCCTTCAAATAATTCTTCTGTGGCCATGTGAACAAACCTTGCCCATCTCATTGGATTTCTGGCAGGTCTAGGTCTTGAAAAATCTACTCAAGTAGATTGAGAGATTGAAAACAATCTCTCACCTGACTAAGCAGTGATCATTCAGTTCTCATTTAGTCTCATAAACTTGAGGAGGGGTTATGGGAGGGCACCTTGGTGTCAGCTCCGTCAGTCATGCTGAGTAGAATCAGAGACAGCAACGTGGAGAAGCAGCAGTAGAATGCCTTCTTGAGGATGGGGGAGAAAAGGGAATAGGAGGAAGTGCTTACTTGATATATATAACACTACATGATATTGGTCTGTTTGTGTGTCAGCTGTCTAAATTTTCATTCCAAATATGGGCCTCCTAAAAAACTTCATTATTGAGGATTTTTCCATTTGTAGTTTCTTGATTTCCCATTTGGATTATTTCCCTATTTACCTTCTTTGGTTATCTGCTGCACGACTTGTTTTCAGGTCATTGGTTTAAGCATTCTGTGATAATCACCTTGGAGGAAAAATCTTTTAAGATGAGCCAGGACTGCTACCCTTTTACAAAACCCTCATTGTCTAGTGAAGAACATCAGCCTTTGCCCTACCGATGCTCACAGTGCAGTTGCGTCCACGCAGCCCATCTCCATCCCTGCCCTGGACAGGTGCTTTGCCATTAGCCTTCCCAGGCATGCATCCATCAAGTACCAGTCCTTGCATCCTTCATGTTAAACTATTGTAGTAGTTTTTTTGAAGTAACCTCATCCTCAGAAATTCCCAGAAGGTTGAAGAAAAAACATCTACACAACTTTCTATAGAAATCCTTATGCTTTGATCTTATTCTCTTCCCTCTTTAAGGCTCTTCTCATATACTTCAAAATGTCTTATCTATTATGGCCAGAAAAATAATTTCCTTAATTTACTTATATTATATTGTACATAAAAGCACTGGAATTTTGCTTTAAAATGTGGATGCGATTAGTGTTAATTGTTTCCAACTTTGTGTTTTCAGTGAAACCTTGCCAGAGATAATAGAATCCTATTACAAAATCTTATTCTGGCTGTATTATGTCATTTAATGTTAACAACCCCGTGAGATAGGGCTATTATTATTTCTTATTTTAGAGATGAGAAAAAAATGAGATACGGAAATAAAGAACTGTAAATCAAAGACCAGCAATGTGCGTTGGTTTCTTGTCCATGGCACATATTTATTTACCTTGTAAGTGTTGGGTTCCATCCGGTGCTTGTGTGATGCCATTATTCTACAATGTCAGGGAGTCTGATTGATGGAGAGCATGATACAAACAGTGAATTCAATTGACATCAATCCACAGGCTTCCTTCTTTTCTTGAGCAGTAAAAGTTTTATTGGAAGCCAGGCTTTGTGAGTTATTATGGCAGCATCTATGGCATTCTATTCGTGCATGGATAGTGCTAGCAGGGAAGGAGTGGAAGCAGATCTGAATGAAAATAAATTATATTTTCATTGATAATAGATCTTCACCTTCTTCATGAAAGAAAGATTTCATGTTTGTCCAGAAGCCGATCTTGAGACAAGGATTCAAAGGCACACTGTGTATTTGAGAAAGCAGGGAGCACAAATGTGGAGCTAGTAAAGTGATACACAGAAGATAAGACCACCATGGGAAACTGTGCTTAATCCCACAGAGGGACTGCAACATGGATGCCTCAAAATTATCCCACAAGAAGGGTGAAAAAATGAGGCATTCATACATGACATCTTGAGAATTTTTGGTCAAGCATTACCATGGCGTATTACTTTTTCCAGTAGTTCTGGCCTGCAGATGCAGACCAAGCCACCCAACTGGGAGTGGTTGCTGTGTGGTGGTAGCAACATTCAGTAACAGAGATGCACATACTGGAAGCTGGAACTCTTTCAGAACATTCTGGAAAGTTGGAGAACGATAAATGGAACACTGGCAATATCTTCTATGGAAAAGTGTATAGGGATAGCTGAGAACTACTATGTGGATGGTACACCAGGTGAATGGATTTTGGAAGATTGGTTGTTGATTACATTATTTTTCTTTTCTCAGAAAGAATTTTATTGGTTTATTACCAGTTCCTAGGTACCAAGCATGTATGTAGCTGGTGTGCTCAGACAGAGTTATATTCAGATTATAAATATAAGTTACCAATGGAGGTAGTGAGTGATGTCAAGAGCATTGGGTACCTTTTTAGGGGATACATGAAATCATTTTCTTGGGAGAAGTGGTGTTTTCATGCTCTTTGCAGTAATCTCCATGCAGTTAAATATCATATCCATTTCTTACATTATATGTGCAAGTTGTCTTGGCCTGTATCAGTCTATTTGTATCAGACATTGTCACTTTGTAGGACTGAAAATAATCCACAGGCTGCTGTCAGTGAAATGGCTCCACATACATAGGCTCAGAGTTTGTTGACACGCCTAGAAAGCTAAGTAATTGTCAGTAACATAGCTAGGACTTACCTGGATTAACCAAGTAAGTCCATGCTCATGTTATTAAAACTCTTACATGGTCTTGGTCCCTGCCATCATGGAGAATGTGTTTATGACACTGAAGGGGGATAGTTAGGACACCTGAGGTAAAAAGCTGACTGATACTGAGTTTTTGTCTTTTCAATGTCATTTTGTATGGATGGTCAGTGGACCATCAAATAGGTCAGCTCCTTATCCAAAATCAACACATAGAATCCTCAGTCAGGAGTCCTCAGACTTTTTAAACAGGGAGCCAGTTCACTGTCCCACAGACCGTTGGACGGCCGGACTGCGGGCCCTGGAACCAGTCAGCTGCTAAGCAGGACAGGCAGTAGCGGCAAAAACACCCGATGGGCAGGATAAATGTCCTAGGCAGGCTGCATGTGGCCCACAGGTTGTAGTTTGCGGACGCCTGCATAGAATCATAGGCTTTCTCTATATTAATGAATTCAGGATGCTTTAAAACTAGGTCTCACTTTTGTTTAGCATCTTCAGTATTTAATTTCTACCAATTTGCTATTTCTGATTTTAAAGCTGATCCATGTATATCTTTTTTTCCTATTTTTTGCTCTCACTCTGAATTTTACTATAATCTCCTGCTTTACTCAAAGCCATGTATAATTTATATTCCTTTCAATTTACATTCCATATTCAACCACTGGGCAAGAAAAACATTAGGTTCTGATTTACCTAGCCACAGCTGCCACAGTCAAGGATGAGTCTGAGTTTCCAAAAGAGATCACAGTGAGGCATGTGTCACTGGAAGTTTGGAGATTGGCCTGTTTTATGTATTTTGATTAATCTGCAGTATCTTCACATCAATTAGCAAGTGCCCAGTCTTTCCTGATCAATTCTCTAATGTTCATACAAGAGACGATCAAGCTGTAAATCAACTAACACTGTAATACTCGAAGTTGCAACATCAGTATCTAGGTTTGATCTTCAGTGATTTCTATCTCGGCAATGGTTTCTTCTTTCAACTAGGTCACAAGAAATCTTTGCGTGCTATTACAGTCTTCGGGAGAAAATTTAGGAATTTAATTTGTCCTTTATTTAGTTTTACCAAATGCTGCCTGTAGTGTCCATTTGACCCTGACACAGTGATTTTCATTTCTCCATAGTGGAGATGATCTGTTTCCCCAGAGTTTCATTCACCAGCAGTGACCGCTGTTTGCTAACCTAGCAGCTACTTCCCTCCTTTCCTTTTCTAAATGTATCAAAAATTTAATATCCCGTTATGTCCTTGCATTAGATGAAGATTTGCTCCATTCCAGTTCTAGAGGAAGGTGGTGATTTTCTTTAGGTAATCAGTAGTTTTCATCCATCTAGCCAGAATCCTGGGTAAATATGTTACCTACTTTGTCCATGTAGGCTGAATGCAAAGATTAATTTCAGCATACTGGGAAAGCAATCTACTCATGTAAAGGTTAGAACTGCTCCACTTTTTTGTACAATTAGAGAAAACAGAGTGAGGAAAAAGGCTACATATAGGGTAGGACTAAGAAGAAAGAAAAATCTCAGATAAATGGGACCTGGAACCCAATGAAACTGTGCATATAATTGATGTGTCACCTTTGCTTTTTACAGACACAACCTCTCACCTGATTCCAAAATACACATTATTAAGGCAGTTGCGGCAAGGATTTTTGTCAAAAGAGTATAAAGCAGTAGTTCTCAACTTTCCTAATGCCATGAGCAGTCCAAAGGGGTCGTGACCCACAGGTTGAGAACCGCCGGTATAAAGACATCTACTGCCACATCTTCAGTGAGCAAAGGGTTCTCGGGGACCCCAGACAAAAACTTCATCAACAGGTTTGTCACTGAGTCTTACTGATAGCCAGAAAGTTATCCGCTACTATGAATGATAATCTTATTTTCTCTTGTTTGCACTTAGCCTAATGAAGAACTCTAAGTACTACATGTTTCCCTGATTCCTTGTTTCTAGTACATTTAATTGCACAATTTCTTTATTGGACAGTACATTTAATGTTGCAAGTATAAGGAAACCTGGTTAAAACTGCTCCAGGCAAAAAGGGAATATTACAGTCAGATTTTATGAAAGTTCCTAACAATAGAACCAGTTTGGGCATGAATGGGTCCAAGATTTCAACTGATGTGACTCGTTCTTTCTTTCTCTCACCTCCACCACCCCTTAGTTTTCTGCTTTTTTTTTTTTTTTAATTTTCTTTTAACTAGGCTGTCTACTTCAGTTGATTGGATGATGACTCTTTTTTTTGTGTTTACTTTCAATCATTTTAGCCAGGAAGTTAAATTATACTAATTGAATGAACTGTGGACACAAGTGTACAACTGAGAAAATAGAATGAGGGAACATTGTTCCAAAATCACACAAGTTTGGAAACAATACTTTACCGAAGGGAAATCAGGAAGGTGATGTCTTAAAATGTGTTATGAAATTTAAATTCTGATAGTTTTTAATTTTTATAGGTGCATAATAGTTGTATGTATTTATACAGCACATGTGATGCTTTGACACGGGTATACAATATGTATTAACCAAACCAGGGCCATTGGTGTATCCATCACCTCAAATATTTGTGTTAAAAACATTCTAGCTTTACTCCTTTAGTTATTTTAAAGTACACCCTAACCTATTGGTGATTATAGTCCTTTGGCTGTGCCATCAAATATTGGTCATTCTATTGAACTAAGTATAAATTTCTGAATGTTATGTGATGTTCAAAATTTTCTGAGAATGTATTTTTCATTATATTTAAAATAAAAAATCAAATAGCTATATGGCTTTCTCCTTCTCTTTCTTAAAAGGCTTTTTCCCTGGAGAGTAATTCTGCAAGAAACACCCTGTACAGAAGTGAGGCTTCTCACTGGCAGGATATATTTTAAGATTAGCTTACTGATAGCCAGCTCACAGCGTGGACCCTTCCCTTCCCCATCCCCCCACTGCAGGGGGTTTGAGGGATTAGGAGGGGGGTGCTAATCAAGGACAGAGATATGACCACAATGTGGCAGTGGCACACAGAAATTTTATCTGGGTAACATTTGATGATTTGGGCTGTAGGGGATGTCCCTCACAGCATGAAACTGTCCAGAGGCTAAGGCGAGGGATTGTTATTCAGAAGGGGAGGGAGTCTAGGAAGCTGGAGGGGAGAAGAGGAGTCAGAAGGGGGACTTGCAAGTCTGGGTAGTGTCACTCAGAAGCACAGTGGGGAGCCTTTGGGTCAGAAAGTTCTGAATGAAAGTGGCAGCCTGGGCTCTTTATATCCCTGGGATTAATCTTATATGTGGCCAGTAGTTGTTGGGCAGTTTTGAGGGTTATGTAAAGCAGGAAGGCTCTAAATGGCAAAAAATCTGCTTATTTGGGCTATGTTTAAAAGAAGTGCATATGTAAAAAATGCATTCATCGCAGGCTGGCCCTCCAGCTCACTAGGATTCACCTGTTGCAAAGAAGTAGACCACCCAGAAGCCAAAATCTAAAGGCCATCTTTGGTTCATTTAAAAAATACCACAGAATGACACTATGAGGGTAGTGACAATCCATTTTTCTGGATTGTCAAAGTCAAGGTGTAATTCTTAGATCCCATCAGGTGGTTTATTTTATTAAATTTACATGGAAAAACATTTTTGCAGCCCCTCATACTGTGTTCTGAGTAGTTCTTATTCTCTCTGGTCTCTTTCTTTTTTGGAATTCTTTCCAATCACTTCTCTGTTATAAGAGCATCCCTTTTGAAAATTTCTGTTTATTTTGTTTTTAATGGGATATTTGGGAAAGTGAAGGACAAACATAAGAACACAATCTACTAATCTACTAATTTGAACAGGAACTAAATACTTCCAACAAATATTTATTGAACTTCTACCAGGTGTACTGCAGTAATCAAAATCCATACAAACTCTATTTTGTAAGATTTTATTATAGTAAATTCCAAAGTGCATGGCCAGGATTTCAATAGAGGGATCAGAGTACCTCTAAATCCCAGACAATTACATGAACTGAGTGAATGGAGGATTTTTTTTTATATATATATATACCCTCTAGCATGTCTGAACTCAATAAGAAACTAATCAATTAGATTACAATATGTTTTTGTGAATATTCTTGAGTTTCTTATTAGAATTATTTGTACGGTTTGTAGTCAGAATTTAATTCTTTATATTAGTGACTCATTCTTGAGCCATATTCCTTGTACACATTCTTGAGGTTATTATTTGATTTTTTCAGCCTAGAGTGCACTTAAAAGTGCTTCTTTGGTAAAATATTATAAATTCCTGGAGGACATGCACACTTTTTCCCCAAGGTTTCTATAACAACAAAATCATAGTTAACTATTTCTTTGTTGGCTAATGTTAAATGAAGAATGGAATTTTATTTTATTGTGTGTTTGAATTATCAGTAAAGCCAATAATTATTCAATATTAAGCTTTTAGTAAAAATAGAATTCTATAAATTTTTTGGTGGGGGGGACAGAGTTTCACTATGTCGCCATCGGTAGAGTGCTATGAGATCACAGCTCACAGCAACCTCAAACTCTTGGGCTTAAGCAATTCTCTTGCCTCAGCCTCCCAAGGCTCAGCTGTTACTACAGGCACCTGCCACAAATGCCCAGCTATTTTTTGTTGCAGTTGTCATTGTTGTGTAGCTGGCCCACGCCGGGTTTGAACCCACCAGCCTCGGTGTATGTGGCTGGTGTCGTAACTACTGTATTATAGGCACCAAGCCTAGAATTATATAGTTTATAGATAATTTTCAACCTCATTATTACTCCTGTCTTTTCTATGTGAACAGGTTAGAACTCAAATGAAGCAGCTGGTTTCAAACTTCTTTCTGACCTGGTCATTTGCATATTGTATGTCAATGTGATGCTTTTATTTCTGTTTGACAAAATACCTGGCTCTCCTCGGCTCAATCAGTAAAAGTCAATTCATTATTTCCATAATCACAACGTAAAGAATTTAAAATGAACTATATGTATACTGTGATCCAGAATCAGGGGCCATTTTTCTGCCATTCTCTCAGCTACATTCCCTCTTTGCTTGCCAGCTTTCTCTTCAGGAGGCTTCCTTTATAATCTCAGAATAGCAATATGCAGGGCAACAGGTTTCTTCATTCATATACTGCATATGTACATTTCACCTTCAGAAAGCAGAATAAAAGGCATTCACTCAGTCTTATTCTGTTAATTTAAATCATATGAGCAGGCTTTGACCAATTACTGTTGCTGAAGAATTATTGACCTCTGATTGGGTTACAGAAGTATTTCTGGTAAAATATTAGTGTAATTTCACTTAGAACAGAAGACAAGGTTTGGTGCAAGAAATATTGTATTATTTTTCTTTTGCTATATAGCAGTTTAGCACATATTTAGTGACTTAAAAATAGTACTCCAACCTGTTTCTACAGGTCAGGAGCCTGGGCAGGCATGGCCCAATTCTCTGTTCAGGTTCTCAAGGAGGTAATATCAAGACAGTTGTAGGCTGTATTCACATCTGGAACACGGAATCCTCTTACAAGCTCATTTAGGCTATTGATAGAATTCACTTCCTTATAGTTGCAGGATTGAAAATGCTGTTTTCCTGCTATCAGCTGAATACTGTTCTCAGCTCCTAGCAGTGGTTCTCAACCTTCCTAATTGCCTCATTGTTACAAATGGAACAAAGGGATCGTGACCCACAGGTTGAGAACCTCTGTAGGAGGCTACCCAATTTGCCACGTGAGCTCTTCCATCTTCAAAGACTGTATTGGAGAATTTCCCTAGAACAGCAAAACAGTCCCTATTAAGAGTTAGATCAGATTCACCTAGGATCAGGTCTCTTTCTTAAGGGCAACTGTGCCTTATAACATAATGTAATCACAAGTGTTATTCCCCATTATATCCATGAGTCCTATTTGCTCTCAAGGAAAAGTATTACATAAGAACATGTATACCAAGAGTTGGGACTCCTAGAGACCATCTCAGAATTATACTGACGATAAATATCTGCTAGACAATAGGTATGATGATACTTACTGATTTCATGGATGCTCATGGCTGACAGGCATGAAATAAGAGAAATTGTGGAATTATTCCTTGAGTTCTAAGATGCAACTGACTTTACTACTGTTTGCAAATACAAAATTGGGTAAAAATCTGAAGAAATGGAGATTATGAACAAAATCGTGGGTTTAATTTGAACTTTGATGCTTGTGATGTTTTCAAATATTTTAAACACCTCATTATTATTAATATCAAATCAGAAAAAATGGGGAGAATCAATTGTCTGCATCTACTTCGGAGGCCTAGTTGTCTTACATTGTCTTTCTAGTTCATTACTCACTGAAATATCTAGAAAATGACTTGAAGTTTAGAACTCCATATTGTATGAGAAAAGACAGGTTCTCGAAGAGACTCACTTTATGGGGAAGTCGAAGCAAAAGCTTTATTCTCCATCTGTCAGGCATCTGCTTTGACACACATTGAGCCCTTAAGATCTTGGACAAGAAACTCCTATTAATAGAAGCTGTATCTATTTATTTTTTTACACCACCAACAAAAAATATCAATCTCTTGGTTTTGAATCTGCTTTAATAATATAGAATTCACTATATTATTGCTTTTGGAATATTTGACTTTTACTTTTAATATTTTACTTTTTATATTTTACTTTTACTTTTAATATTTTTCAAGTTCCTGTCTTCATCCCTGAGTCACATTTGAAATTTTGTTATTGTCTTGAGTTCCATGTCTGCCTTGAATGATCCCAACATAAAGCAATAATAATTGTTTGAGATTACAGATATTCTAACTACCCAGTTCTGCTCACTATACATGCTGTATATATGTATGTACCAAATAAATATGTTTGGTTGTTATGTTAATTACAAAACAAAATTAAGAGATTTAAATATCTGATCTTCAAATGAAAGTAGGGATAAAATTCTCCTATGACCTTAAGAAAAATTGCATAGGTTTTTGGGATTTTGTGATATGGGCTAATCTTACTGGTATTAGATGATATTTCACGTGGTTGTGGAGAAAGGGGAACATTTCTACACTGCTGGTGGGATTGCAAACTAATACATTCCTTTTGGAAAGACATCTGGAGAACACTTAAAGAACTAAAAATAGACCTACCATTTGATCCTATAATTCCTCTATTAGGTATATATTCATAGGACCAAAAATCACACTAAAATACAGATGTTTGTATCAGAATGTTCATTGCAGCCAAATTCATAATTACCAGGTCATGAAAGAAGCCCAAGAGCCCATCAACCCACGAATGGATCAATAAACTGTGGTATATGTATACCATGGAATACTATGCAGCCATTAAGAAAGATGGAGACTTTACCTCCTTCACGTTTACATGGGTGGAGCTGGAACATATTCTTCTTAGCAAAGTATCCCAAGAATGGAAGAAAAAATATCCAATGTACTCAGCCCTACTATGAAACTAATTTATAGCTTTCATAGGAAAGCATAACCCAATTTTAGCCCAGGAATATGGGGAGACGGGAGAGAGAGGGGAGGGGAGGAAGTGGGTGGGTGGAAGGAGGGTGATTAGTGGGATCACACCTATGGTTCATCCTATAAGGGTACATGTGAATCTCCCTAATTGTAGAACATAAATGTCTTAACACAATAACTAAGAAAAAGACATGAAGACTATGTTAACCAGTTGGATGAAAGTATTTCAAATTGTATACAGAAACAGTACACTGTACCCCATGATAGTATTAATGTACACTGCTATGATTTAATTTAAAAAAAAAGAAAACTTGCATATGTTTTTCTATACTTTACCCTCATGATCAACTCTTCGACATGATGTACTTCTTTATAGGCATCTTTTGGCTGTATCATTTATTCCTACATCAACAGAAGACATTAGCAGTTGGAGAAGTTTATTTGTTCAGACAGTTTTAGTGTTTATTAGACACTATTGTTAGTGAAAACACAAAGAAATATTTCAGTTTAATCGTACTCTAAAATTTTGGCTCTCTGAACTCTTAAGAGTCATGGGATTTGGTGATTAGAAAGTTGTCAGGGGTTTTCCGAGTAGTTTGAGTAATGTACTGATGGAGAAACCAGAGAGCAAAAGGTTAAGGATAGACATTATTTCTAGACTGATCTTTGACAAAGCAACTGGTTAATCTCTGATGGTTTTGAACATCCATATTTATTGGAATAGGAAAAGATAAGGTCTTTATTATGTGTCAGAAGCCACAAATAAATACAGGGTTAGTTGCTGCAATCCATTTATCTGAAGGCCTTTGACATTCTAGTGGCACTGCTCATTCGTCTGACTCAAAATCAGGCAGTGAAGCACACTTACTTTCCCTGAAAATGTTTTTTTAAGTGTTCTTTCTTATTTCTTCCTTCTTAGCTGAAGATTCACAAAACACTGATTAGGAAGTTCATTTATATGATTTGACTTACATTTATCTCCTTGGATGAATAAAACACTTAGCGGATAATAACTTAGTTTGAAAGCCCACCTTCTTTTCAGTTTTATGCAGTGTAGAGTCAAAAAAGATGGATGGATGTGTTAAAGTTATTTTGGTAAACTAGACCCAATGTTGGTATTGACATAAATTTCCTCATAAATAACTTTCCTGCTTGATTTTCTTTTCGTTTTCCTTACTTTGTGTTGGTTTATCAACTATGTAGTTTTTACAGAAAATTGATCAGAAAATAAGAGATACTGGACAAGGTGATTTGACTTTTTAATAATATACATGTTTTTCAGTATGTTAGGATCATTATTGATCCATCAATTCTTTGGTTTTGCCATTTTAACTTTGGAATCACGTTAGAACTATAGGGAGCCATAATGGAAATATGATGTTGAAACATTTTCTCTAAACTGAAAAAGATGTCATAGACAACTTTTTAAATTAAATCAATTCAAAGTTGGGAGCAGAGGAACAAAGGAGTGGGAAAGGGGAGGAGGGGAGAGGGTATGGATGGTGTGCTCCCACTTAATGGGCATAATGTTAGGTTGGATGACGCACCTCTTGGGGGTAGAGCACAATTATAAGAGAGACTCTATCTAACAAATGCAAACATTGTAGCCTAATTCTCTGGGTTTGGATCCTCTGGAAGCACAGTCCAAGATGAAAAATTTATGTTTGTGTGTTTTCAAAAAGGGAATGTGGGAACCAAACTACAGTGGGGGAAAAAAAAACTAAAGTATGATCTCAGAGATTGGTTTCTGAGAGACTTCACACAACAATCTGTAGCATAAATTTCATCACAAATTTAGTTCCATATTAAGGCCAGGAGGACTGTTTTATGCACCCTCAAGTTAGTCAGTGACAGGCTGAAATAAGAAGAAATGGCAGAACACAGCTAGCCAGGACATAGTTCTGTTTTCAGATCATGGGCTACTTCTCTGTCCATGCACAGAGAGTGAGGAGATGCTGTACCAGACGATTCTTATTTCTCACCATTATCTTTTTTGTGTATCCCTGAATGTGGCTATTGGCCAATCAGGCACGCCATCACCATTTTGCACATACATACCAACCAGACATAACTCTGAAATACATAAGATTTTTTTTCCCGTCTGTCAGCTAATCTTAGTGAGGCATTCCATGAAGCCATAGAACAGGGAAGAGAGATTCATGCAATAGGTAAGGGTGACATAGAGGTCCTGGAAATTTCCATGTTCATGGGTTTGTGGTTCTTCTAAGTTGGTTCAGTTTTCACCTTAGATTTCCCACTTCTGTTTTAGATCATATTGCTGCTGAACTTGGGTGCATAAACGTATTTAGCTCTTTTAGGACAATTTTGGGTCCATGAGCCCTAGGTGTCCCATTGTAAAATATTCCATATATCAGAGTTCAGTAGAATGCTAGTGTTGTGCCCCTACAACCTGAAAGTATTGGCTTGGACCCTACTTAAGTGCAATTAATCAGAAATTTAATGAATCTGTGCAGGGGACTGTCTTGGGAGACAGTTCTGTCCCACTAGTGGGCAAGTTGCCTTATGTAATTTTTGTGCTACAGAAGTGCTGGTTAGCTAAAGGTGCCAGGGTTATAGCTTAGGTAGTCATGAATACAGTTTAAGTAATAATGTTTACAGTTTAGGTTATGAATACAGTTAGGTAACAATGGTTACAGTTTAGGTAGGCAGGCTCCCACCATCATTGTCCATCAGGAACATAGTAGGGTTTTTTTAGAGGAAAGGAGGATGAGGCAAGTGGCCTGGGAAATTGCCCAAGTAGGGGTGGGCTGGCCCGTTCCCAGAGTTGACTCTGGGGGAAGGGAGGAGGAGGAAGGCAAGCCCACTTCACTAGAAAGTAGATTTTGTATAGTCTGTATTTCTTGTATAAACACCATCTCACTATGCTCCCAAACTATGGAGTTCTGCACTGTGACTTTCCTACTGGAGTTTGGCAGAGGCACCCTATTTTCCTCCAACACAGATATGTCTAATACTATGGAATCCTCCTACTCAAATGGTCCAATCAGTCCTGTTTGAATAATAATCTAACCCTAGTTTAGACTTCTTTCTTGCTCTGAATGTTACTTAAAATGTGGAGCCATACACATCCAATAAGTGTGTATGAGTGGTAGGTTCAAGTGAAGAGTGCATTGCCTCCAAAACGCTGAGGATTTTCTTAGAGGTATGAGTTGCAAGGTGCAAAACAATATGCAGATCACCTGGACCCATCCTCCAGAAACCACAACTTTAGGTGGCAGGGCCTAAAATTGTGTAGGCTTGTTTCCTATCTAATAGGGTTCATGAGTCTTACCAAGGAATCCAGAAAACTTGCCAATTCT
Organism: Otolemur garnettii; assembly: GCF_000181295.1. Lineage (NCBI taxonomy): Eukaryota > Metazoa > Chordata > Mammalia > Primates > Galagidae > Otolemur > Otolemur garnettii. Next base: position 28,422,024 of record NW_003852404.1, on the reverse strand, counting down.
TCCTAATCAGGATTTATTTATATGATAACATCAACAAAAGGACCAATATGATCTGTTCTTTATAATATACGAATGGTCTGGCTCAGCACCTGTGGCTCAAGCCTAAGGCACCAGCCACATACACCTGAGCTGGCGAGTTCAAATCCAGCCCAGACCCGCCAAACAACAATGGCAGCTGCAACCAAAAAATAGCCAGGCATTGTGGTGGGTGCCTATAGTCCTAGCTACTCTGGAGGCTGAGGCAAGAGAATCACCTAAGCCCAGGAGTTGGAGGTTGCTGTGAGCTGTGATGCTACAGCACTCTACCAAGGGTGATAGAGTGAGACTCTATCTCTCCAAAAAAAAAAAAATATATATATATATATACATATATATACATATATACACACACACACACACACACACACATATATATATACACACACACATATATATCCCAATGGTCTAAGTACCTTCTGACTGTATTATGGCAGAGAAAAGGAGAAATGTCATATTTCTAGGATCAGGTGGTGAAAGTTTATGGTAGTAATTCCCAAGTGAACAAAAACTACTTCCTACTGGATTAAAGGTCAACTCAAATCTTATTTTCAAAAGCCTGTGAAATCTGGGTATTTGTATTTATCTTTGTATATACAGACATGTGAGTATATGCCCATAGGTCTGTGGAGACTGGGAGTAGTTGCCTCTCTTCTTGCTGTGGTGTGGCAGGTTCCTTTCTCTTGGAGATCCAATTTTTCCTTTCATCAGTGAGCTCTGGGCCTGAGAACTCACTTAGAACTGGACACTGAGTAATTGATATACCTTTCCATTGCAGTTTACTTCAACTTTCTGATGCTTCATTCCTTGATTTTTTAAATTATATATGTGTTAAACAGTATCTTCCTTGGCCCCTCATCTTACTTGTCTCTAAAAACACAAGTCCTGAGACTTCTTCATAGACCCAAATGGTTGAGGCCCCCTGGATGCCATTTCAACCCAGATGTTCTTTAGTGTAAGCATTCCCAATTAGCATTTCACATTTAAATTCCGAAGGCATATTTTTTATATCTTCATCTCAAGACTCATAGTTCCTTTCTATCCGGGTTCTTATTTTAGCATAGGAAATTTGTACATCATGTGAATTCTACATTCTCTGAAGTTTTAGCATACTAGAATTAAGTTTTGTGCCTAGTCTTGAGGTGTAACTAACCTTTAGAGGCAGCACACAAAAATCTCCTTAAGTAGTGCCAAGAAGACTTCTAACTTATATGTGTTGCTTTAATCACTGATGAACAGATTTGCTTTACATTTTCTCTTTGAAAGGTACGGATGGGAGTGGCACCTGTGGCTCAGTGAGTAGGGTGCTGGCCCCATATACTGAGGGTGACAGGTTACAACCCAGCCCCAGCCAAACTGCAACAACAACAACAACAACAAAAATAGCTTGGCGCCTGTAGTCCCAGCTATTTGGGAAGCTGAGGCTAGAGAATCGCCTAAGCCTAAAAGCTGCAGGTTGCTGTAGCTCTGATGCCACAGCACTCTACTGAGGGCAGCAAAGTAAGACTCTGTCTCTAAAAACAAAACAAAAACAAAAAAAAAAAAAAAAGAAAGAAAGAGATGGATGGTACCCAGCAAGAGTCACCTATGCCACATTCCTCAAAGTTGTTATAGACACTAAACCTGCCAAATGCTCAGGTTAATGCATCAACTAATGCCATCCCAACCACCTTTATCTTCCCAGTTTATCATATTTGAAATTTTTAGCTAGAGCTCCATGGTACAACAAGCTAGAGATTACCAGTATCTTGTATCTGTACAAGATCAACCTACTACTTTTAAGAGAGCCCTCTTTGCCATCCAGGTGGTGAATAATCTGACTAAAGAATCTAATTCTTTATTATTATTGTTATTATTAAATTATAGCTGTGTACATTAATGCAGTCATGGGGTAAAGTGTGCTGGTTCTATATACAATCCGAAATAATTTCATCAAACTGGTTAACATAGCCTTCATGCCATTTCCTTAGTTATTGGGTTAAGACATTCATATTCTACATTTAGAAAGATCCACATGTACCCTTGTAAAATAAGTCTGCTTCCTAGGATGACTTCTAGAAACACCTATTTTAGGTCAGGTTTTCTAAAAGCAGATGCCAGAAAGTGAGACAATCTCCAAAAGATTTATTGGGGAAATACCCTCAAATAAGGAGGAATCAGGGAAGCATTCCCTGATTGACTGAAGTAGTTAGGGTGGAGTAGAAAAGCCCAAATTCCTATCTCAGTTGAGCAACCAGCTTCAGTATGGAACACCAAATGTACCACAGAGGCCGTCTTCCTTGAAGACTCACTCTTGTCAGTTGGACATTGGCTTAGGTGCTCAGGGTAGAAGTTGGAGAGTCAACCCAGGAGAAATGGCCCCAGGTCAGCTGAAGACAATTTTCTGAGAAGGAAGTTTTGAACTATTATTGGTTGAAGCTCACAGCTTTGTGGAAAATGGGAACACTGGCTGGATAAGTGGAATATGAATGTAGCTCCAACAACATTCTCTACATAAAATTTTATGTATGATTAATCTTTCTTTTGAACCTCCCAGATCCAGGTCTGTGTAACTATAGCAATTTAACTCTTCAGGTAAACAAATGGCATCATATGTAATCATGTTTGGTTTTGGTTCTCCAAATAGACAACACTACCCACACTATAAATTAGTCAGAGTGTCAATCCCCACTTTCACCTTGGGCTGTGAAATACTCTACACTAGCTGTGGTCATATGATATTGTGCGAAATAAGATGTGGCTATTATCCTGTTATTTGGATCATCCAGAGTAGATAACTTGAGCCCTAAATTGGCTTTTCTTTTCTTACTTGAATGAATCAATTACTTGTTTAAATTGATAAAAGCCAGCTTTCAGCTTTAGTATATTTGTCTGTCCCTGACTGGGATTGGTTTTTCTGCACAACCCCAAAGAGTTTAAATGAAAAGCTAAAAATCAGGTGGCTCAGATGAAGGGAGTTGCACCCGAGTAACTGTACAAGATCAACCAAATGATTTTAGCCACTTTTCCAAGTTGCGATGCATAATGAAATTGTGTTTTCATTTAGTCTCTGTGGTTTCTGCTCACCCAACAGTAGTTGATCTGATTTGACAGTACTTCTTTTATCCATGGAAACGTGACTGTCCTTTTGTTTCTAGGGAGTAGTGGGATGTCAGAATGAAAACATATTAAAGCTGATTTAAAATTTTATATTAAATACTCGGCTAAACTTCTTCACTTTAAAAATGGAGATTTATATCACTAATCTAAAATGCTATTTTATAAAGAAATATCAATACAACATTATCTTGCATTGTAATGAAAATTGGCAATTCAGAGAACCAAGAAATTCCTGTGGGGCGTTAGATAATCACGTATCCATGTTCCTATTTAATAAATTAATGCATTTAAATCTATGTTTAGTATTTCAGAAAAGTGATTATCTGTCTTTTACATTTTTATTTAAATGAAGAGAATTTTATTATTAAGGAGAATACCCCCTTAGTACTTCTTAAGGCTTTTCATTTTTTAGGTAATACTAAGTTAATTTGTTCTTTCATAATTTAAAGTATGTATTTTGTGAAGCTTTTAATAAAAAAGAATTGCTTGAAGTTTAACCTCTTTCCTTCTGGATTTGAAACTTCATATCACTCGAAACATTTGGAAATTTTCCCAAGACTTAAGACAATATTTTATTAATTTTTTGGTCTAAATTGAAATTTTATCTGAAATTTCTGGAGGAGGGGATTTTAATAAGGAAATATGTATGTCACCTAAGACTACTTTAAAAAAGTAAGTATTTGATACTGGGGAAACTATATGTTGCTTAACTGTGCTTCAAATGCTTGCCTCACTCCGCTTTGTACACAAACACGTATTATCACAGGTATCTTCAAGAGAAGACATCTCCCTAAGAGAAATTTACTATGCAAGTAGAAAGCACTGTCTTTTATCCTCTCAAAACTCATATTTTGAACCCCTAATGTGACTGTGTTTGGAGATGGGGCCTTTAGGAAGGTAAGTAAGGTGAAATGAGGTCATAAAAATAGGATCCCAATTGGCAGGATTGGTGTTAAGAAGAAGAAGAGATACCAAATGTCTCTCTCTTTCCATCCACAAAGGAAAAGGCCATGAAGACACAGAGAACAAGCAACTATCTGCAAGTCCAGGAGAGAGACTTTAGTAGGAAATATATTTGTCAGGACCTTGATCTTGGACTTCTAGCATCCAAAGATATGAGAAAATACATTTCAGTTAAGCCTCTGAGACTGTGGTACTTTGTGACGCCAGCCTGAGAAGACTAATAACGCAAGTAACTGGTGACAGGATGCAGACATCTCAAAGCTCAGTTAGCATCTTTTGATGCAAAAAATTTATATTTTCAATGATGTACAATTTACTGACTTATTTGGTTGCTTCTTTTTTTTAAAAAAAATTATCATATCTAAACCACCATTGTCTAAATGCATAGTCAAGAAGGGTCAAATCTACATTTCCCTTTTAAAAGTTTTTTAGTTTTAATCTTTATATTTAGGAATAAACAGTTTTGAATTAACTTTTCAAATGGAGTGAGGTAGGGGGTCCACATTTTCTTTTTAATGTGAATAGCCAGTTGTCACAGGATCACTTATTAAAAAGAGTATTTCCCCATGGAATTATCTGGTCACCTTTATTAAAAATCAATTGTAGGTAAGAGTTTATTTCTAAATTCCCAGTTCTATTAATGAACTACATCTCTATGCTCATGCCAGTACCACACTCTCTAGATTACTGCAGATTTGTGTAAATTTTAAAATCAGAAAGTGTGAAGTCTCTTCATTTTTCTTATTAAAGATTATTTTAGCATTAGGATTAACTTTTTAGTTTCTGCAAAAAAATACGCAGTTAGGGCCTTTTATGTAAATTATGTTAACTCTATAGATCAATATGGAATCTTTTAATCTAAAAACATAGATTGGCTTTCTATACATTAATTTTATTCACCAGTTCTGTAGTTTTCACAGTATAAGACTTACACTACTTTGTTAAATTTGATCTTAAGAATTTTATTCTTTTTGATACTATCTTAAGTGGAATTGCTCAGTTAATTTCACATTCTGATTCTTCACTGCTACTGTAAAGAATTACAATTGAAATTTTATAATGATTTTGGATTCTGCAATACTGATGCACTTTTTTGTTAGCTCTAATAGTTTTTTTGTGAGATTTTTACAAGTATTTTCTTTATATAAGATGATGTCATTTATTAATAGCTATAGTTTTACTTCTTCCTTTCCATCTAAACTTTTTCTTTCTTGTCTAATTGACTTGGCTGGAACCTTCAGTACGGTATTGAGCAGATACAGTGAGACTTCATACGGTCTTACTCCTGATCTTAAGAGGAGAGCACTCAGTCTTGTTCATTAATTATAAGGCAAGGGGAATTATTCTATATCTCCTTTTACCAACTTGAAGAAGTTTCATTGTTATTTTAGTTTGTTGAATCTTGTTATTATAAAAAGGTTTTGGATTTTGCCAACTTCTTTCTGTGTCTACTGAGAAGAAAGTGAGGTTTTTCGTTTTTTGGGGTTTTTTTGTCATTTCTTTAATACATTTCATATATGAATGGAATTCAGTTTGCTATTATTTTGCTGAGGAATTTTGTGTCTATAATCATTAGGAACGTTCTCTGCTTTTCTTTCCTTGTGTCTTTATCCGAATTTAAGGTCAGGGTTATACTGGCCCCACAGGATGAACGGGGAACAGTTTTTTCCTCTTCTGTTTTCTGGAAGAGTCTCTGAGAATTTCATACAAAAATTTCTTTAAACTTTTAATAGATTTACCATTTAAGACAGTCCTCCAGGGCTTTCTTTTGTGAAACTTTTAAACAAATACATCAGTTCAATGTTTTCATTTCTTACAGTACATTTTAGATTTTATATTTCTTCTTAAATCACATTTTATAATTGCATCTTTATAAGAATTTTCCCATTTTATTATGAGGTTTATTTAGTTGCCATCCCCACATTCATAGTATATTCTTATACTACTTTTTTATTTCTTTTAGGTCATTAGTATCACAGTCTTTCCTTCCTGATATTAGTAATTTAAAATCTCTCTTCTTCTCTTCCTCTCCTCTCCTCTCCTCTTCTCTCCCTCTCTCCTCTCCTCTCCCTCTCTCCTCTCCTCTCCTCCTCTCCTCTTCCTCTCTCCTCTCCTCTCCTCTCCTTCTCTCCTCTTCCTCTCTCCTCTCCTCCTCTCCTCTCCTCTCCTCTCCCTCTCTCCTCTCCTCTCCTCC
>NW_003852404.1:28265079-28414895 GCF_000181295.1 Otolemur garnettii | reverse complement strand
ACAGGAGTTAGCAGGTATACATTTTCTTCTAAGCACTGTTTCAGCTCCATTTCATAAATTTCCATTTATGGCAAATTTCCGTTTTAATTCACTTCAAAGCACTTTTCAATTTCCATCATTTTTTTTGATTAATTGGTTAGTTTAGAAAGTATTACTTAATTTCATGTATTTCTCAGGTTTCTATTATTTATTTCTAATTGCATTGCAATGGGTCAGAGACAATACTTTGTATATGAAATTAATCATTTATAATGTAGAGGCTTGTTCTGTGGCCTAATATATTGTCGATTTTGGAGAACTTCCCTGCACACCTGAGTAGACAGTGTATTATACTGTTATTGGATGGACTATTTTTTAAATGCCTTTCAGGTCTAATTGGTTTATCGTATTTTGAAAGTTCCATTTCCATGTCGATCATCTTTCTGGTTGTTCTATCCATTATCGAGAGAAAGATGTTGAAGTCGACAACTGTTAACTGTTTAATAGTCTATTAATTTGCTAGCATTTACTTCTTAAATTCAATGGCTCTTTTGTTAGGTGTATACCTGTTCATAATTCTTGTGCCTTTTTAATGGCTGGTCGTTTTATTATTACAGAAGACTCTACTTCATGTCTAGTAACGATTTTTGCTTGAGAACTATCTTTGTCTGATATTATAGGCAGTCCCGCTCTCTTTGGTTCTGTGAGTACTGCTTATCATCTTCTCTACTTCTCCTTCTACCCTGTTTGTGTCTTTTACTTTTATCTTGTACTGTGGAATGTAAGCTGTACCTCTTATAGATGATGTATAGTTGAAGTATTTTGTCATCCATTCTGCCAATCCCTATTTTTCACTGGTGAAATAAAAAGGTTTTAATTTAATGTAAGTTACTAATAGCATAGTATTTATGCATGCCATTTTGCTATACACTTTATGTACGTTTAATATCTTTTTCGTCTCCCTTTTCCTCCTTAACTGTCTTATTTTGGGTTAAAAAGACATTTTCTAGTGTTCCTTTTAAATTTACTTGTCGTTTCTTTTACTATATGCTTTTGAACTCTTTTCTTAGTGTGTTGCTGTTTTTTTCTCTTTGGTTATTTGGAATTGTGAAATTTCTATTCCTAGTTGTGTTTTCCCACTGAGTATTTGTTATTGTAGCTCATTATCTGATAACAATGAATGGACAGCTAATAAATGGACAGAGATTTTCTTAAATGACTGGAATCAAAATGTCTCCTGACCTTTGGTGAGGGGCTCTGTGTATGTGCTGGGGTGTAAGTTCAATGCTCAGGCAGGCGGGTTACCATTTGGCCTTAAGCTTTACTTATTGATTAGCTAAGTCCTCCATAGGATCCTGGGCGTGTGCCAACCCTAGGCATGAGCCCAGACCTATGTGTGCACAGCACCTAGGTTCACTGAAATATGTAAAAGCTTTTTAAGGTTTGCCTTAAAAAGGACATTTCTTCCCAGCTTTTCCTTCTAAGTGGTTTTTGTTATATTATTTACTTATATAAACTTACATAATTTTACCACATTTTATCAAACAAGTCAAAGAAATATGTTTTTTGTTACCCTGCAGTATAGGTACAGTGTATTTATTTCTGATTCACAAATACATTGAAGGTGTAGATATTGAGATATAAATTTTATCAAAGGAAAGTTGATAAATAAACTTTGCTGTACTGTATGTATGAATATTTTACTACTTGGACAAGTCTTGTTTTTTTTTAATATGATTAAAATATCTTTAAAAACCTTAGCAGAGGCTGGCATTCTTGCTTTCTTTCTTTGAAATGTCAACATTCTCTCCCTCCTTTTCTCTTTCCTCCCCCCAAATTCCCATCTCTCATTCTCTGCTCTCTTTCTTGTCTCTTGCCCCTGCTCTCTTCCCTTTCCCTAATATAAAATAAACTTATACTTTTATATTCTAATCTTCACCCAGAGAAATTATTTTCTCATCTCATGAGCAGCACCTACTGAACAACTGAGCATTTTCACCCTTTTGAACTATCAAACACTAGGTTTTACTATCTATCTATGTATCAATTGAACTATCTATCTATCTACCTACCTATCATTCTAACCACTAGACCATTTCAGACAACTGTATTTTTGTGTCCACTCTTCATCTACCCTCACTCTTCTGGCCACTGGTAATGACAAATTTACATTCCTCTTTAGATGATACACTTATTTAGCTTCCGTGTATGAAAACATGCAATACTTGTTTCTCTGTGCTTATCTTATTTCACTTCAAGTAATGACCTATAGTTCCCTCCATGACATTACATGGATTTAATTTTTTTATTACTGATAGTATTTTGTTGTATTTATAGACTGCATTTTTTATACATTTATACATTGTTGAACAATTAAGTTGATTTCATATCTTAGCTATTGCAAACTGTACAATAAGCAAAGTATAGATATCTCTTCAATATATTCATTTCTTTCTTTCTTTCTTTCTTTTTTTTTTTTTGATATATTACCCCTAGTGGGATTATTGGATCATGTGTAAGTTTTATATTGAGTTTCTTGAGTCACATAGTGGTTGTACTAATTTACATTCCCACCAACAGAGTACAAAAGTTGCCCTTTCTTCACATCATCTCATCATCTTCAACATCTATTATACTCTGTTGCTGTGACAAAGGCTTTTGTAACTATGGTGAGATCATATTTCATTGTGGTTTTGATTTGCCGTTCTCTGTGCATTAGTGTTTTTTCATATGTCTGTTGGCCATTTTTATGTCTCCTTTATTCAGATCTTTTCCCCATATTTTTATTAGGTTGATTGTTTTTCTATTGAGTTGTTTGAGCTCCTTCTATATTCTGGTTATTCATTCCTTGACAGATGGATAGTCCATGAATATTTTCTCTATACTCTCTATTTTGTTGAATGTTTCTTTGTTTCTTTTCCTATGAGCAAGTTTTATAGGTTGTAATTTGCTTTGGTTGCATATTTGCTTTGATTGGCTGTGCTTTTGTGGTCTTACTCAGAAAAATATTTGCCTAAACCAATGTCTTGGAGCATTTCTCCATAGTTTTCTTCTAGTACTTTTATAGTTTCAACTCTTACATTTAAGAGCTAAAATTTAAATTATTAATTTATTTTGATTTGATTTTTGTATATGATGAGAGATAGGGGTTTAGGTTTATTCTTCCACATGTGGATATAGAGTTTTCTCTTCACCATTTACTGAAGAGACTCACCTTTCCTCAATACATATTCTTGGTGATTTTGTGGAAAATGAGTTGGTTATAACTGTATGGATTTATTTGGGTTCTCTATTATCTTCCATTGGTCTGTGTGTCTATTTTATGTCATTACCATCCTGATTTGGTTACTATATCTCTATAGTATATTTTGAAGTCAGGTGGTGTGATGCCTCCAATATTCTTATTTTTACTCAAGATCACTTTGGGTATATGGAGTCTATTATGGATCATCACAATTTAAGTTTTCACTTTTATAAAAAATATTATGAGCATTTGATAGAGAATTTATTAAATTTGAAAATTGCTTCATATAGTATTGATATTTTAATATTAACTCTTTATCCATGACCATCACTTTCTTTTCTTGTGTCCTCTTCAATTTCTTTTATTAGCATCTTATCAGTTTCCTTGTCACGATCTTTTACTTCTTTAATTAAATTTATTACTAAATACTTTATATATTTTTTCATAGCCATTGTAAGTGGGTTGCTTCCACGATATCTATTTCATATTGTTCTTCGTTGGCATGTATGAATGCTGCTTTTGTGTGTTGATTTGTATCCTGCAACTGTACTGAATTTGTTTATCAGTTCTAACAGTTTTTTGTGACTTTTACAGTTTTTCTTAAAAATGTCACCAAACATATAAGAGCATGTCCTCTACAAATAAGAATAATCTGACACCTTTCTAGTTTGGATGATCTTTGTTTATTTCTCTTAATTAATTCCTCTAGATAGTAATTCCAATATTATGTTGAATAAAAGTTTAAAATTAGGCTTTCTTGTTTTGTTTTGTTTTATTTCAGATCTTAGAAGAAAGACTTTCAATTTTTCACAATTTAAGATAATGTTATATAAATATAACCTGTCATGTATGGACTATATGATTTTAAGGGTTTTGTTTGTTTGTTTGTTTGTTTGTTTTTTGTTTTTGGTCAGGGCTTGGTTTGAACCCACCGCCTCCGGTATATGGAGCCAGTGCCCTACTCCTTGGAGCCACAGGCACCACCCAAGGTATGTTATTTTTATATCTAGTTTGTTTTTATTATAAATGGGTGTTTATTTCATTGCATGTTCTTTCAGCACCTTATGAAATGATCATAAAGTTTTTCTTCTTGGTTCTGATAATATAATGCATCATGTTTTACTGGTAAAGCATCCTTATATCTGTGGTATAAAACCCACTAGATAATATTAAATCATCTTTTTAATATGTTGTTGAATTCAGTTAGTGTTTTGTTGAGAATGTTTTCATCTACATTCATTAGTGATATTGGCTTATAGTTTCTGTTGTAGTGTCCTTGTCTGATTTTGGTATCAAGGTAATGGTGACTTCATAGAATAATTTTGTAAGTATTCCATTTTTTTTTTTTTCAGAGTTTGGCTGGGACTCAGTTTGAACCTGCCACCTCCAGCATATGGGGCCAGCACCCTACCCTTTTGAGCCACAGGTGCCACCTCTTTTTTTTTTTTTTTTCATTTTTTGAATAGTGGAAGTAGAATTGTTGTTAATTCTTTAAATGTTTGGGACAATTCAGCAGTGAAGCCATCAGATCCTGGAGTTTTCTTTGACAGGTTACTTTTCCCACAGTTTTGATCACATTACTCATGACTGACTGATTTCTTCATGTTTTCTGTTTTTTCATGGTTCACTTTTTGTAGGTTTTATGTGCCTAGAAATTTATGCATTTTCTCTAGGCTTTTTACAATTAGTTGGCATGTAACAGTGCCTAATTGTGTCTATTTTTTTTTTTTTTTGTTTTTCTGTAAAATCAGTTTTTTTTTTAATTGAATGGTAACTATGTACATTAATGCACTTCTGAGGTACAGTGTGGGGTTTTCACATGCAATCTGAAATACTTCCATCAAACTGGTCAACACAGCCTTCATGTCATTTTCTCAGTTATTGTTTTAAAATGTTCACATTCTACTTTTAGAAAGATTCACTTGTACCCATATAAGATAAACCTCAGAAGTGATCCCTCCAAACTCCCTCCCTCTACCCATTTGTAAAATCAGTTTTTATGTTTCCTTTCTCATTTCTGATTTTATCTGGGCCTTTTCTTTTTTTCTTACTCTAGCCAAAGTGTTTTTGATTTTATCTCTTTTTAAAAGTCTACATTTTGTTTCGCTTATCTTTTGCATTTTTAGTATCAATTTCATTTATTTTGGTCTGATATTTATTATTTATTTTCTTCTACCAATTTTAGGTTTAGTTCATTCTTGCTTTTCTAATTACATGAGGTATTTTGTTAGATTATTTTATTAGGATCCTACTTTTTCAGTATTGCTATTTCTGTATTTGTAGATTTTGGTATGCGGTATTTCCATTTTATTTGTTTCAAGAGATTTATAAAATTCCCTCTTGATATTTTTCTGTAGACCCAATGATCATTCAGAAGGATGTTATTTAATTTCCATGTACTGTTTACTTTCTAAGGCTTCTTTTCCTATTTATTTTAGGTTTATTCCACGGCAGTCTTGTTACTTAATATGGTTTTGATTTGTTAAAATTTGTTGGGACTGGCCTTGTGGCCTAACATGTGATTAATCTTGAAGAATATTCTATGTGCTGATAAGAAGAATGTATGTTCTGCAGCACTGAGTATAATGTTCTGTAAATGTCAATTAGGCCCATTTGATCTATTAGGAAATTTAAGTTTCATGTTTCTTTGTTGCCTTTCTGTCTGGATGACTTGTTCTTTATTAAGAGTGGGATGTTAATGTACTCTGCTATTATCATGTTGGAAATTATCTCTCTTTTTAGATCTATTAATATTTGCTTACATATTTAGGTGGTCTGTAGTTAGGTAAATAAATATCAATAATTATTATGTACCCTTCTTGAATTGACTCTCATTATTGAGAGAACTTCTTTGTGTTTATTTAGAGGCTTTGACATGTAGTCTACTATGTCTGATATACATAAAGCTACTTCTGATATTTTGGTTCCTATTTCCATGGAATATCTTTTTCCATCCCTTTACTTTGAGTCAATGTTTGTTTTAGAGAAGGCAGGTTTCACATAGACATCATATAGTGCAGTCATGATTTTTACTTTATTAAGCTACTCTACATTTTTTTCAGAGAATATAGTCCATTTATATTCGATGTTATCATTGATAGATAAGGACAAACTACTGCCATTTTCTTACTTGTTTTCCGGTTATTTTGTAACTCTTCCCTTTTTTTTTTTTTGTTGTTGTTGTTACAGTTAAGTGATTTTCTCTGGTAGTATGTTTGAATTCATTGCCCTACATTTTTATTGTAGATTTTTGCCTTGTGGTTGCTATGAGGCTTTCAGAAAACAACTTATGGTTATAAAAAGTTCTTTTAAACAGAGAAAAAAAATTTTTTTTACATATACATGTGTTTATTAGGTTTCCACTTTTTGCCTTCACAAAATTAAAAAAGCTTAACATTTAATAACAATAACAATGTTTAACATAAGGACTAGAAACAAAAACTTCGTAAAGAACAAACGAAGATAAATACATTCAGAAAAGAAATTAGATGATTGCTGCATCGAAATATTAAGCAATAATAATAATAATGCAAAGAAAGTAGCATTCACATTTTCAAATAAGAGTATGTCTATTATAGAATGCTTTGACTCTGAGGTTCAGTGTGGAGTCACCAATTAACTTCTTTTTATTATTTTTTTCTAAAGTCTCAAAAAGTAAACAACTAATATTTATAAATAAAAGATAATTTCAAAAAACAGATCATGCCAAATCTTATAGACAATAGAAAAAAGAAGAAATACTTCAAAGTCATTCTACTTAATCTGGGTACACCTGATATTAAAATTGGAGAAAATATATTATTATAAAGGGGAAATTACAAACATAAATTGGGAAAATTTGGTTTTTTATCACAACCACTCCCCAGAAACAAATAAAGGAAAAACTTAAAAATCTACCCTTAACTACATTCTCCCCATATTTTGACTTTTTGTTTTCTTAGTTTACATCTTTTTATTTTGTCTATCACTTACCATATTGCTCTAGCTGTCATTGTTTTATATGTATATATTTATTCCTCATACTAAATTTTTGAGTGGCTTGTATACCACAATTGCACATTTAGAGTATTCTGAGTTTATCTGTGTGGTTTTTTTTTTGTTTGTTTGTTTTTTTTCTTTTGCAGTTTTTGGCCAGGACTAGGTTTGAACCTAGCACCTCCAGTATATGGGGCTGGTGCCCTACTCCTTGAGCCACAGGCACTGCCCTTATCTGTGTATTTTTAAATGGGTTTTATACCACCAAATGTTTTCTTTTGCCTATTAGTGATGTTTTATTTTTCTTTCAGATTGAAGAATTCCCTTAAGTATTTGTTGTAAAAAAGGTCTTGTGATGATGAACTCCTCCAGCATTGTCTGGGAAACACTTCATCTCTCTATCGTGTTTGAACAATAGCACTACTTTCTCAGTTGGCATCCCTTTTCCCTCAGCATTTTGAATATATTGTCTCATTTTCTGCAAGCACATATAATTTGGATTGAGAAATCTGTTGCCAGACAAATTGGAACGCTTTCATATGTTATTTTTTTTTCTTTTTCTGTGTTTAGAATCTTCTTTTTTTCCCTTGAAATTTGAGTGATTATCAAATGCTTTGAGTACTCTTACTTGGGTTGAATCTGTTTGGTGAACTCTGGCTTTCCTGTACCTGGGTATTTACATCTTTCACACATTTTGAAAAGTATTCTCTTCTTATTTCTTTGAATACCTTTTCTATGTTTTGTGCTTTCTCAACCCCCTCTTGAATTCTAATACTTCTTAGCCTTGTGGTTTAAGGTAATTTTCTATATCTCATACTTGTTTTTAATTATTTTCTCATTCTTTTTTTTCCCCCTCTGCATATTTTCAAATACACTATCCTTGGGATCACTGTTTATTTCATTTACTGGATTCATTCTATTGACAGCCTTTGATATATTTTTCAATTCAGCAAATGTTTCTCATTTCTAGTACATTTGATTTGATTTTTAAAATTTTTATTTCAATCTTTTTTAAAAATTTTATAATAAATATATGAATTTATTACTGTATCATTAGGGAGAGCTATAAGTTTCAATAATAATATTTCAAATTCTTGATCAAAGAGCTCAAACATCACTATCATGTTACATTCAGCCACAGATTCCTTTTTTGGGGGAAGACACGGTTTCCTGTTGTTTCTCTAGGATGTACATTTCTTATGGACAAACACATGTCTTCACATTGAAAGATTAGTTATTTACTTAGTTCTTCTCTGTGTTGTTTGTTTTCTATATTCTTGGATATGCTTGCTTAGAGCGTCTTTGTAATTTTCCTACTGAATATCTTTTATACACGGTCAATGCTTCCTTTACAATACAAGATGATGCCTTGAGCCCATATTTGCCTTGACTTTAACAAAAGTTTGGATCACTGCTGTGTCAGATGGGGGAGGCCACTAAAGAAATACCCTATCATGGCTAAGAGCTCATGCTCTGGGACCTGTGGAAAGTGCCTTTCACTGCTTGTTGCTTCTGAATGATTTGGTGTCTTCTTTGGCCAAAATACAGAGCAGAGATTTGTGGATTTTGGATGTCAGTCTTACCTACTGTGTTTTTGTCTGGCTGCCTTCAGTGTTTTTTCTTACTTCAGTTACTGTAAATGCTTCTGGGGGGTTGACCCAGGGATAGTTCTTCTAGGAAATCCAAGATAGTAAGGAAGAGATGGTCGTCCACTGTAACCTCACTTTTCCAATATAGAAACCATCCATTCTGGGGAAATTTTCTATACACAAAATTTCCAGCAGACTGGGAGACATGATTACTGGTATAGAAGTCTGATTCATTTACTACCTGTATGGAACTTTTTCACTTTTCTATGGCCCCAGTAGCTATTCCAAACTTGTACTTAAATTCTGGGATATTGCTAGTGATTATCTTGCAGATCTTCTTATTTTTGGTTTTCTATGGGTGAGAATGAAGCCAATTTGCTTTTACTCTGCCATTTTTGTGACATCACATTAGCATTGTTTATTACTTTTAGTGGAAAGGATATCCGAATACCTAACTTGTCATATTTCTGAACATAGTTCGCTTACTGAACAAATATTTACTGAGGACTTGTATAGTTCTAATAATCTAGCATAAATGAGGTCTGGCCCTCTCAAAACATATGGTGACTAAAGCAGAAAGATTATGTTCAATAACTGTTATACTATGGGAATGGAAGGAAATCTAGATTGTGTGGGGTTTGATTATGTAAATTTTTAATACTAATTCAAGATTATTAATTACACTCAATCCCAGTTCAAAATTTTTCCTATTTTTCTGTACTGATTTTTTTCATTTACTATTTGTCAGTGTTTCTGATAGTGGGATTGTGTTTTACCATGTGAACCACCAACCTGCTGGTAGATTTGAGTTCTTCAAACCTTCAGGCTCTTAAATAACAATCTAAGGAAATATTTTACATAAATTCTTAAAATATAGATTGTTAAGGATGTATGTATTTTAATGTTCATGTGAATACTCCAAATGTAGTAGGCTGACTTAAGTATGTTTTATGCATTTTACTTAACTAGAGTAAGACAAGAAAAATTGTGTAATTGTTATAAAAAGTCAAAGGAAAAGGGTGACTCCTGTGGCTCAAAGGAGTAGGGCGCCAGCCCCTTATAATGAAGGTGGCGGGTTCAAACCCAGCCCTGGCCAAAAACTGCAAAAAAAAAAGTCAAAGGAGAAAACTGGAATGTTATGTTAGAAGTACAAGCATTAAACTGTGACAGGGAAGAAAAAATATTAAAGGGACGCGTAAACCACTCCTACAGATTATCCATTAGCAGGTCTTCAAAAGCGTAGAGACATATGCAAATTTAAAATTAATAGTTTTTCCCCACTCTTTGAAATATGCATTGATGCTCTAAAGAATAACTTTATCTGATGGTGCACCTGTGGCATTTGGGTCAGAGTCTTTTGTTACACAATTTTCAAAGGGAGCATCTATTTCTTACACATAGTATAAGTATTTTTCTACCTTTCCACCTTTCTGGCTATAAAATTTTACGACCGGTGTTCCAGCCAGACACTGGATGTTTTACCACAGGTGGTTAAATTATCACACTTCCCACCTACAAAAATGTTCTCATTTCTTATTTCTCTTAAGAACCTTTGTTCCCACAAAACTCATTATTTGGGGAAACCTTTCTATATTAGTACTAATAAGAGGCAAGAATTCTGTATTTTTCTAGTGATTACCTAAAAATAGTAAAACTCACAAGGCATTCTTATCTGCTTTTTAAACTGCTTATCTGTGAAAGATGTTTCTTTTTCTGATGATTGAATAAAATGTGATAAATACTACATATTACTTATGTATTAACAATAACTGTTAGCATCTATTTAGTGTTCTTTAACTATAATTCTAAACTATTTTCCCATGGAGTGCATTTAATTCTCACAACATTATTCTAAAACAAGTACTATTATTACCCCTACTTTAGGGATAAAGAAGCTTAGACTAGAAAGGATAAAGTACCTTGCCAAGGGCATGCATTTATTAAGTGGCAGGAAGAGATTTGAACAGTTTTGCTCTAGAGAACGTTGGACTTGAATGTTTGCTATTTGGCTTTCCATTTACTCTGTTTACTTGGATGAACCAAGATCTTCATAAAGATAGGTTTATAATATGTTATTTTATTATGAGTCATAATTTATCTGGTTTTCTTATTTTCTGATTTTAGAGATGTCTTCACATTTTGTACTTTAAAACATAGGCTCTTATAAGCTAGAGATTATGTGTGGATATAGAGCATACAAATAGATGTTGTGGTGTAAACATTTAGGGTCCCTACTGTATACAAAAATAAGCATTCTTTCTCTTCCCATATTATAAAATTAAATAAGCATTAAATATTTTTTATTTTAATTTTTTTCTTCTTTGCTGTTATTTATTGGCTCCCCTCCAACACGGCCTATGCTTGACAAAACTGTTAACAGCTCCAAAAACCAGCTCCGGAGCTCACCTCAGCTCAAGTCTGTACTACGAGTTACACTGGATGGAAAGAAGCCCAGAGCTACCTGTGCAGTGCAGCTGGTGACAGTGACAAAAGATACTTTCCAGAAGTGGTCATCAGGTGGGAGGGAAGAGTAACCTGGACACAGACACAGATCATCTGTAAGGACCATGAGTTCAGGATTGGGTAAAGCAGCCCAGCAGGCTGCAAGCAGCTATGCTCGTTAGAACCAGCACATGCCCTGGGTGTGGCTGCGAGCCACAGTGGGAACAGTCTGTCCACGCATTGTGCCTTGGTGTGGGGCTCCTGCTGGTGGGTGGGAGGGCCTGGCCCGGGGCAGGACTGTCAGACTCCGCACCATTCATTCCAGCCAGGAGACCTGACTGCTGCCATCCTCCCACTGCACAGGCTCCTGGGGCCAGGATGGCAGGAACCTGTCTCCTCTCTGCACTTGACACATGGGGCCACCTCTTGGCCACATGTATGGAATTTTGAGAGGGTCATTAGGATCAGTACTTATGTCATGATTCCATCTGAAATTCTAAAAGCTCCCAACAAAAATGTATTTAATTTAAATTTGCTCTGCATGTATTTCCATAGAAACTGAAAATTTTAGTTTAAATCAGACACAAATCTCTGTGTAAGTCTGTGATAATTGCTAAATTGTACTTTTTTTCAGTTCATTTTGTTTTTCTAATAACATTAGTAATTTGATAGTACTGTTTGGTCCTTATAGATATCTTTCATATTTTGAAATTATTTTGTCAGTTAATTTCTACTTGCTATAATTGGTTCTAAGAAATGGAGACTAAGAGAAAATGAGGCAGGTGTGAGTCCTACCAATATTACGGTAGTAGATACAGACATCTAGGTAAATATATATGATGTGAGACTGTTTTGGTGAGGGACGTAGTTTGCTTTAGAGAGCACTTGGGAAAAGAGTTCACAATCAGAAAAGGCACTCTTTTTAGTGGATTTGAAACTGAATGAAGAGCTGGAATAAGTCAGGTAGAAATAGTAATGATTCTGGAAGATTTATGCAGGATGTTTCAGGAGAATTAACAGTTTAGAGTCAAGGAGAATATTAACTTTTGTAAAAGTTGGAGACAGTTCACTATTGCTGAAGATACTGAAAGAAGCCAGTTAATGAAGAAACTTGCAGACCCTATTAAGAAGTTTAGAATAGGGCGGCGCCTGTGGCTCAAAGGAGTAGGGCGCCGGCCCCATATGCCTATAGGTGGTGGGTTCAAACCCAGCCCCGGCCAAAAACTGCAAAAAAAAAAAAAAAAAAAGATGTTTACAATTATAAGTTATTGATATATTTTAGTTTGGATACAAATATTATCAGGTTTCTATGTTAGCGATATAGTTTAGCCCAGTGACTGGAAGATGGATTAGAGGAGGATACATTGGGTGAAGGAAGCAAAAGGGAGTTACAATGTAGCTGCAGTTGTCCAGGGGAGAAATAATGGGTATGAATTATTAGTAACTGTAGTGTAGAAGGTGAGAAGTGATTAGAAGTAAGTTGTATTTGGAGGTAGAATCTAGGGAATTGGTGATAAAGTTAACATGGAGAATGTGGAAGAAGAAGGAGTCAGGATGATACAGAAGTTTCATACCATCATTGATTATTGCAGAAAGTTTGTGCTATTTTTTAAGACAGGAAAAGAGCAGAGAAAATATTTCAAACTGAAAAAAAAGCTAAAAAGCAAACTTAAGAAGAAGCATTCATTTTTCGACCCATTGAATTGTAAGTGTCATTAGCAGAGACAAATAAATGTCAACATGTACATGATGTATGGGTCCTGTTTCAATAATCAATCAGCTCAGAGGTGGAAATCCAGGTGTAGGAGACATCAAACATGTGCAGCTGACCCTTGAAACCATGCAATACTGTGAGCACCCTAGGAAGCATGACTACAGTGAAACAAACAAACAAAAGAGTTA
Source organism: Otolemur garnettii (assembly GCF_000181295.1). Lineage (NCBI taxonomy): Eukaryota > Metazoa > Chordata > Mammalia > Primates > Galagidae > Otolemur > Otolemur garnettii. Next base: position 28,401,764 of record NW_003852404.1, on the reverse strand, counting down.
GGTCAGGAACTTGGATAATACAGTATTTAAAACATGAATTTAAAAAATACTGTGGAGGACTGTCCAGAAAGCAATAAAATATTCTGTGAAGTGGAAATAATTAACAGTGGGTGGGGTCACCCGATTGTCCCTGTGTAATCAGCAAGGATGTGTGACTACAAAGAGAGGCATTTGGTTGTGTTGTGGGGGTGTATCTAGATTAAAGAAATTTGAGGATTGAAAGGGCCATGAGGAAGTGGAGACAATGAGCTCCACTTTAGAAGGCTGACTTTGTAGAGGATGAGAGAGATGAAATATGAAACATAGATAACGAATGAGTCTTAAAGAGGAGGAGGAACATTATTTCTATTATAATCGAAGGGAAAAAAGGTGAGAGTAGACAGAAATGAGAAGAAACACATGAGTTGGTGACATAAATTAGAAGATCCGTTTCATTAATTATGTTTACTCAATGAATTATATTTAGAGGGATTGAAAGGAGGAAAAGGGGTAAGATTTGGAAAAGTCACTAAGAAAATTAGAAGCAGCACTGCTCTTACTACTGCTGTGTACTCATTTAAATTTTAATTTGGATTCTATTCAATAGTAATTTGTAGAAATGTGATATGCTTTTTATATCATAAAAAAAATCAGAGAACATTAAGACAAATAAAAAAAGAAGCGAAAATGTTTGAAAAGTGTGGCTGCAAAGCCCCAGTCCACGGATTCTTAAATTTTTTGTTTTACAATTCTAGAACCGGCTTCACAGGTTACTATGTATTTGTGCAACTATTCTATCTGACATAAGAGCTTTGGGGCACCTACAGGGAAAATATTATTGCTGGCATTAATAAGTAAGATAACAAGACTTAAAACACGTACATGTCTATCTTTTCCAATGTTACTCAGCAGAGCCAGGACACTAATTGTGGTCTTCATTTAATTTATCTTTTTTTTTTTTTTTTGAATGTCAATTTTTTCACATGTGTCATTCTTTTATTGAATCTTGAGAAGGAAGAAGTCTCAGGAATCTGAGAAAAGGCATCTTAAAACAAAATAAGAAGAAGAAGTTAACTGATCAAAGTATTCTACAATGGACATTCTTCTATCTGACAATGTGAATGTTTCTTTGCATTATTACTATTATTTATTGCAGCAATCGTCTGTTTTTTTCTGAATGTATTTCTTTCATTCTTTATGAGGTTTTTGTTCTCAGTCCTTACGTTAAATGTTATTATTGTCATTAAATTTAGCCTTTTAATTCTGTGAAGGCAAAAGTGGGGAAAAGAAAAGGCATCTTAGATTAGAATTTATATCTGGTTATCTATACATGTAACTTGTCTTAGAGTTAATACTTTAGCTCTAAAACTAATCTTGGTACTCTCAGGCAGCAAAATCTTTGTGAAGTCGCTCAACTTCTCTATACCTCCAGCTTCCTTAACTAGATAATTCAAGAGTTGTTTTTGGCAATCTCTAAGGTATCACCCAGGTTTGTAATTCTCTGTTCCTCTTATTACTTTGACTGATTAGTGATTCTTTTGGTTCATTTAATACATAACACATGATAGCATAGGAAAGTTGTAGTGTAATCACAAATGCTTAATGAAAAAAATCTTTTTGCATTTGCTAAGACACCTAATATCATTAATATTTACAAATGTAATTAATGGTTCATTTTCCTCTTCTTTTCTGTTACCTAGTTCCTTCCTGGATGGAGAAGAGACTTCTCAAACTGACCTGAGGTAGGGTGGGAGCCGGTAGGTGTCTAGTCGGTTCATTCTCGGATAAGTGTAGATTCCTTGTGACTGCCATAATGTCCTTGGTTTCCATTGATCCCTTTTTTTATTCGGGGGGGGCGGGGAGAAAATACTATGTGTGTCCTAGATTCCTGATGAGAGTACAATGTTGGGGTAAGAATTGGGCACAGTCTTTGAGAAGTGATGTGTGTCACTCTGGCTCAGAGGGGGAATTAGCATAAAGATAATAAAGGTAGTTTCACTTTGGAGAAGGTTCACAAGCAGGAGCTCTTCAAATTGCTCAAAAGGAGCCTAGCAACATGTTTGCATGCTCATTTTCTTAAAAAATAAATCCAACAGCACTGTCTATGTGTAAGAACCAAACTAAAGTGAATCATTCCTGCTGTGCCAGTCTACTAGACATGTGCTGACTGTATTCGACTGGTAGTCCGAACTGGTTGATAACTTCACACCAACTTTTCACCTTATGGTTTCATGGTGCTGACAATGAATAATGGTTATTCTGGTAAAGGCTTATCATTATCTAAAATCTCATGCTCCTTCTGTTCCTTTGATCAATAATTTCTTTTAAACTAGTCTATGATGGCTTTTATTTTGGATTTTTCTAAGGATAATAAACCTACTAATGACTGCTTTTACCTAAAGCTTTGCTTTTTAACCTAAATCATTGTACTTATTTTGAGTCTTCTACTTATTGGTTTTTATAGCATACTTATCCTCTTCTTTGTAAAGTACTGGATGACATATGTAGTAGTCAAAGCTTTGGAAAAGAAGAACTTCAAAGAATAAGGTAGGCAATATGAAATAAAATTTTCTTAAATTTCTAATAATTTTCAGAGCATTGGGAGGGCATTGAATAAAAGGCCTACTTGCCTCAGAAATATTAATAGTTAAACTCATATGGCTAACCTGAACTAATTCTTTATTTAAAAGTACTTGGTAGTTTTCAGATGGAGATGTTTTAATTTCATTTATCAGTAGGTAGAATTTGTTTTGGCCCATTTTACTCAAGTTTACATTTTTTTCATTTAACAACATAATATAGATTATGAGAAAACAATCTCCTTTTCATTTTGACTATTCAATTGTGCCAATATATGTTTTTATACCCTTGAAGATATTTTATTCTCTTGGGGATCTTATTATATGTAAAATCCATGTGTGATTTTGATAAATGCTCATAAAATATCCCAGATACCTGGGGTCCAAAAGACATTTAGTCTGCATAGTTTATTTCCTAATGGCTAGTTTCATAATTATGATACGGCATTAAATGCACAATTAGAAAGAGAGAATCAACAATGAAAAATAGATGAAGAGATCAATAGAGATTAAGGCAGCTTTATGTTTTATATTTTCAACATAAAAATGATTATATAGCTGATTATATAATTTGATTGCAATATTTAACTATACTCTGTCATAGTAATATAGGATTCCCTCACTCAGGGATGGACCGAGACCCCTTCATTCTCTAGGCCCAGGTGAGCTCAGCAATTAGACCCCCGTTTCCAGGCACAAACAGGCTGCCTATTCCAGGCCATACCCTCTGGACTCTCTCAAGGTCACGAATAAGGTGACCAGACATCCCGCTTTTTGTGGGACAGTCCCAATTTTTAACAATTTGTCCCGCGTCCCTTGGTGTTTTAAAAAAAGTCTCAACTTTTGGAAAGAATGCATGACAAGCTAGGGAACAGCGGGAGAATGGGAAGGGAATATAGGGTTTTCTTTTTGGCTGCTGAAAAGGTTAATGTAACTCCATTTGGGAATGAAGAGGTTAATGTAACTTCATTTGGAAATGTAAAGGCTAATGTAAACTCCCTACTCCCCTCCTGGGTAAGGTATTAGAAGACAACTGGCTCCCTCCCTTGCTTCTAGGCAAGGACAATTAGCTCAGAAGGAGCCAAACTGTCTGGAACAAACAAGTAGCCCCCCCACCCCTAGAGTAAGGTGACCAGACATCCCACTTTTGGTGGGACAGTCTAGATTTTTAACAATTTGTCCTGCATTCTGCAGCATTTTTAAAAAGCCCTGATTTTTGGAAGGAATGCATGACAAGCTAGGGAACACGGGAGAACAGGAAGGGAATATACCATTTTTAGCTGCCATGTGGCTATTTCGTCAGGATATGCATTTTATATTATTTTTGTTAATTTTATATTGTTAAATTTTAATAATAACAAATAATTGTTGAGAACTGATTATTGAGAACTGCTTATCAAAGTTTGCATTGTTGTCAGGCCTGGCTCCCCAGGCCCTGGCCCCCCCAATGGTGTCCCACTTTACCAATGTTAAAATCTGGTCACCTTAGTCATGAACAAAGCAGCCTGAGTCTTTTGGGGTAGTTACATCCTGAGTAGGGAGCACCCATCCTGAGTAGGGAGCATATACCCTAATCCCTTCTTGGAGATAAAAACAGTAAGGACCTGAAAACCTTGCCTGGGTGGAGGAGAGACTACATTCATTCATTTGTTAATACACTCATTAACTTTGAAGAGATGTTTTTCCACCTACCAAGTCCCGGTCAAAATGTAATATAGACCCCTAGAACAAGAGCCCAAGAGAGAGATTTTCTGACTTGGGTCTTCCCCTTTCCAGAGGCTCTGGTGCTTTTTACTACTTCTGTATTCCTTTATGTCTAATAGAAATCCTGTGTTACCACTGGTCTGTGGTCTGTGGGTTCATTCTTTGAATCCCTGAGACCAAGGACCTACTGAGGAAGAAATTCCGGTATCGATGGAATATACTTTCAATAACACCAAAAACAGTGGATTTATTTCTTATTATATTCAACTATACTAAGATTATAAGTGACTTAAATAAAATGTGATACAAGGAAATATTTTGGTGAAAATATTTGTTCTAGCAAGTGAGCCAAAATTAAATCCAAACAAGAGCAAATCAGGTCTCTTACACTTCCTTTACATCATTAGTATCATTTGTCATTGACAAGGTTTACTTTATGTAGATTAGCTGGTTCCTAAAACACCTTAGGATACGTTGGCACAGTGACATGGGGGACGAAAGGGAAACTCAGCCCATCAGCACTGACACCCCTCCTTTCCCAACACTGGGGAAAGTAATAAGAAGGATGAGGTAATGGGGCAAAGATTAGGAAAACAGGATGAGGCCTTTTTGGTGGCACCACTGGGTCCTGCTGATTCCATTGTTCTAAAAAATATTTTTCTTTCTAAACTAGCTGACCAATAACTAAATTGCTTCTGCACATACCCGTTGTGAAATTGGTGGTTTGCTCATTGTCTTTTATCCTGCATAAGTTACCTTATAAAAACTGTCCCCAAGCTGATCAGTGCTGCTCTTCTGACCTTAGCAGGCAGTCAGGCTGGCCAGTCTTAATAAAGGCTCCTAACTGGTTTCTTCAGTTCGTCTGGTGGTCTCATCTTGTGCACCATAACAACAATATATTCACATTGTGCTTCTGTGATAAAGATAATTCAGCCATACAATGGTCGGCTTCCCAGAGGGATGGCAATTTCCAAAGGGAAAGATAAGAAGAACACCTGTTTTATTTATTCTATTGCTTCTATGTGCCTCTTGGTTAAAAAGGCTTTATGATTTAGAGTTGGAAATATAATCTAATATAATATTATACTAGATTGCAAATATAATCTTATATTAGATATATTTGTATGGATACCCTAAAGATGAGGAGTAGGGAGCAAGGGTCAGGATAGTAGCCAGTGGGAAACCTGTCACTGATGTGCAGGACAAAACAAAAAAAGAAAGAAAGAAAGAGAAAGAGAGGAAGAAAGGAGGGAAGGAAGGAAAGGAGAAAGTCTTGGCACAGAGCATAGCTAGAAAATGAGAATTTAAAGAGACCCTAGGGTAAATTTTAGATGAAATAAACCCCCAACTTAACAATAGACTCTATTCACTTAAGGGAAGCTGTTGAAAGGTAAGCAATTATATCTTTTCAACTTACACGTACATCTTAGGTTGATAACACTAGCAGGTGAAAGCAAGTTTGGGGCAATTGAAGAGGTAGGATAAGCAGAGTTGGCACTTAGATTAAAAATACAATTTATATAGAGAAAAAGCATTATGCAAATATAGGCATAGTAAGCAAATTTTAATGTATCAGGATGATCTTTCAAAACATAAAGTACAAATGTATTTATAATTCACTATATAAAGCATTTATAGTAGGTGCTGCTGGTATCATGTCCATATCCAATGTACTGACTGGTACACCCGTCTCCCAGCAGTGAAAATCTACATTAACAGCTTATCCTTGGAATGGATGTTACATTTTCCCATCCTACTGTGCTTAGTGACTCAGTGATATAGACGCAATACAGTCTATTTGCTTTGCCTAAAAGGAATGACTCTGAGTATCATGAATAAGCTTATTTCCATGAGTAAGATCAAAGCTAGAATTTACAGGAGACTATACTCTCCTCTTCCAGCTCATTCCTCTTCCTTGATCAGTAGCCCTCAGTCACAGGCTTTCTTGATCAGGACTCCCTTACTTAATCTTGTACACCTGACTATGGCTTTGTGTGGAGCCTGTTAGATTATTGCCTCAAAAAGCCCCTTCCTGCCCTTAAAGTTATAACTCCTCCCCTAGCACAGGGAGTGGCCTGCTTACCTCATCACCCTGTTCCAATTTCCCACTGCCTGCCCTAATGGCTCTTTCCGCTGGAGGAATAACTCCTTATGGGTTATCCCACCAGCCCGTCACCATTCTAAAACTTCCCTATATAATATGTCCCCCCCCACCTTCTTTCTCTCTCTTTCCTGCCTCTCCTGCCTTCCTTCTTGGCTCTCTCTCTCTCTTCCCCCTCGCTCTCCTCTACACTACTCTCTCTCTTCTCTTCCTCACTCTCTCCTTATCACTCTCCCCTCTTTTCTCTCCTCCTCAGTGCTACTCTGCAGCCTCCCACCCCCCACCAATAAAGACCTTTTATACAAGCCTCGGTGGTCTGAGAATTATCTGCTGGTCGAAGTGCCCCTCTTTCAGAGCCTGTCTTTGAATAGCTGGTAGCAGAGGGGTTAAGGGAAGAACACTAAGGATTTGATTTTAGAGGTGTATCACCTGGCTACCTGACAATGTGCACTCCTCCCTGAAGGTAGGTGGGATATAAATAATCCTTAGAATTCTGTAGAAGTTTGTCACTAAAACCTTCCCTGGGGTAAGTTAGGAAAGGTAGAGGTGGAAATAGATGTGGAGGTTCATGAAACATTCAACAACTCTGGTGTTTGAAAAGAATAGGAAATATACTAATTACAAGGACCATGAAATTGGGTGGGTTTTGCTGAGCACCAGTGATGCTTTCAAGAGAAAATATGAAGAGTTCAGGATAATTATTTACCAATTTAATACAAAGTATGAAAATAAGAGGGCCTATAAGGCAATGCTTAAATCAGTATCTCTTTTAGCTGGAGAGCTGATCATACTGATCAGGAACTATACATAAAGCATCAAAATTTCAAAACAAGTTGTATTCTGAGCCCCACACAAATTGTCTATGCCTTTTATGAAGAAGAAGAATTCTGATGTTAAGAAAACAGAGATATCTGGATCTATCCACTTGCGAACACTGAGCACCTACTTTCCTTTGTTCCTGGGGACTCCAGGTGCGTGCACTCTCCCTGTCAGCAGGTGGCAACTCCCTCCCGTCTTCTTTGTCCTCTGCTTGCAGTTCTATGAGAGGCCTCAGATTAGGCAGTTGCCTTCCTGGATAACACTTTCCTAGCTAGGATCTACTCCCGTTTCCTGCATGGGAAACCAAAAACATAACTAATTTTGACATGACCCAAGTGGTGAAGAGCTGAACTAGTAAGAAAATAGGGGACAGTTATAGGCTGAGGAATTATAAACTGAGAAATTTAAATATGTTTTGTTGGCAAAGACAAGGAGAGCATGCCTAGGAGAACCTGCTGCTGATGTTAGATTAAGTGGAATATAACACTGCATTGGTTGTGTTTGTGATATGAAGACATGTTCTAATCAAATAATTTAATATTCTCACTGGGTGCAGAGAAGGTCTAGATCCAATTTACTTCTGTGATGAGACTTGGTTGTGGTGGGGACAATAGCCAGCTTTACATGAGTAGAAATAGCAGAACTTACCCTGGGAATTATGGAGAAGTGGTGAAATAGCTCAAAGAAATAGGCATGTTAAACCAAATTGATTAGGTCAGATGGGAAGATACCCCACTTCTCCCCACCACCCTCCAGCAGGCTGTAGTTTTCAGAAGGACTTTTCATTTGTCAAGGTAGTAAGGATACGTATGTCAATGGTGGTGGCAAAAGGGATAAGGAGAGATTCTATAGGCTGGAACTTAACGGTTAGGAAATTCTGGTACATAATTGTGATCAATTCCCCAAAAAGAGAAGCCAGGTGGCAACACTTAACAGTCAGCAACAAGATGGGCCTAGTAATCCTAATGACCGTCAATATCTGAATGTCAGCTGTGGTGACGTGACTGGCGGGGATCTAGAACAATGAATTACAAATTCTGTTGTTCCTTAAAAAGTGTTGCTAGATAAAACACAGAACATCTAGTTACATTATAATTCAAGATAAATTTTGCTTGATTTTTTAGTATGTACTAAATACTGCATAGAACATGTTTATAATAAAAATCATTATCTTGGTGGCATCTGTAGCTCAAGTGGCTAAGGCACCAGCCATACCACAGCTGGTGGGTTCAAATCTGGCCCAGGCCTACCAAACAATGACAGCTACAACTAAAAAATAGCTGGGCGTTTTGGTGGGCACTGGAGTCCCAGCTACTCCTGAGGCTGAGGCAAGAGAATACTTAAGCCCAGGAGTTTGAGGTTGCTGTGAGCTGTGTGAGGCCACAGCACTCTACCCAGGGTGATAGCATGAGGCTCTGACTCAAAAAAAAAAAAAAGAAAGAAAGAAAGAAAAAGCATTATCTTGAATTCAAATTTTATGTGCTCTATCCAACAAACAAGATCACCAGTCCACCAGGCTACTGCTTACTATGAAACAGTGAATAATAACCTGCAGGACTAGACACCATGCATAGATCCTTTATTATCCCTTTCTCATGTTCTAGAATTAAGCCATTTTTCACACCTAGAATTTATTAGCTGAAGAACAAATGAGGTTCTCATGAGGAAGAACTTGGAACATCACTGCCAGTGTGTGTAATAGCATCACCTGGGTTGTTTTCCAAAAAGACCTATGTCCCTTGATTTGGGTAAAATTCATTGAGGAAAAGGTAATACTTAGTACTGCTAAGGGCTTTTGAACACAGATTCTGTATTTACACTAAAGTCAGTTGTATTACATCATCACAGCACACGTCCTGGATAGAGTTGCATGGGAATCAGGTAAAAAATGGAGTCCTGCCCAGGTTTGTCTCATAATAAGTTCACTGAATCCACAGACCCATCACTGGTCATTTCCCTGTTTCCTTTAAGTACCAATTTCAATGCTTTATAAAGTGTTTGTAGGTTTAGGTTTTGTTCGGGTATCTCAAAGTGGAGATCTGGGTCAACCTACTGTAGCCACATATATAAGAAGCACTGGCCGCCCTTTGCACTGGCTCATGCCTGTAATCCTAGGACTCTGGGAGGTGGAGGTAGGTGGATTGCCTAAGCTCTCAGGTTCAAAACCAGCCTGAGCCAGGGCCAAACCTTGTCTCTAAAAACTAGCTGGGTGTTGTGGCGGATACCTGTAGTCACAGTTACTTGGGAGGCTGAGGCAAGAGAATCACTTGACCCCAAGAATTTGAGGTTGCTGTGAGCTGTGACGCCAAGACCCTCTACCGAGTGAGGGCAACAAAGTAAAATTTTATCTCCAAAAAAAGGCAGCAGCACTGGCTGAGGGGAGGACGATCTATAATGAGCGGGGGAGGGGGCTTCAAAGTTGTCAACTCAAACTTCCAAACCAACTGCAATAGCAGAGTTGTAGTTTGCCCCACCAATCATTCTTTTATAAGTTTTTCTAGACATGTGTCAACCATAATCCTTGAGATTCTGTGTTTTCCTGGAGTGAACTTCATCTGACAAGCAAGTACTTTCTTCTGTGTGGGAAAATGAGCAGACTGTACTATAAGCTGTTGCCATTTATTTATTTATTTATTTATTTTTTTTGAGACGGAGCCTCAAGCTATCCCCCTGGGTAGAGTGCCATGGCATCACGCTCACAGCAACCTCCAACTCCTGGGCTCAAGCGAGTCTCCTGCCTCAGCCTCCCAAGTAGCTGGGACCACAGGTGCCCGCCACAACGCCTGTCCATTTTTTGATTGCAGCCATCATTGTTGTTTGGTGGGCCTGGGCTGGGGATTCAAACCCGCCACCTTAGGTGTATGTGGTTGGAGCGTTAGCCACTTGAGCCACAGGCGCCGAGCCGCTGTTGCCATTTATTGTTACCATTTCCACAGCTGCTTTGAGTGCTAATCTATGTTGAAGCTCACAGACCATACTTTTTACATAAAAGTGCCTTTGGCCTGGGCCAGCTATCTACAGAATTTCTAAGGACCACTAAAAAATACAAATGTAGGACCACTTGTTCAAAATTAGTATTACTATAACTATAACCCAGGCATCCTCAAACTACAGCCCACGGGCCACATGTGGCCTGCCTTCTACATTTATCCAGCCCACTGAGTGTTTTTGCCGCTGCTGCCTGTCCTGCTTAGCAGTCGACTCATCCTGGGCCCGCAATCTGGCCCTCCAACGGTCTGAGGGACAGTGAACCGGCCCCCTGTTTAAAAAGTTTGAGGACCCCTGCTATAACCTATAAAGGTTATTTTTTATTTCATAGTCATTCTCTTGGCTTGTTCTGAGGTTTTTTTAATTTGCTATTTGAAATTAAAATTTAAATTATTAACATAAATTTTACCATTTATCTTTATATTGTATAATATCAGCTTTGAATGTAAATATTAGAATATTTAATTCACATAAATCATCAGTTATTCAATTCAAATTCCATAATTTGTATATTATATCAATCTCATTTTTACCAGAAAAGTGGAAATGCTGCACAAAACTTATCCAACTGTTTATTTTACTTCTTTTTTTTTAGACACAGAGTCTCACTTTGTCACCTTTGGTAGAGTGCCGTAGCATCACAGCTCACAGCAACCTTCGGCTCTCGGGCTTAGGTGATTCTCTTGCCTCAGCCTCCCAAGTAGCTGGGACTACAGGCATCTGCCACAACACCCGGCTAAATTTTACTTCTTTATGTGCATAGATTCTACCTACACTCTACCTTTCCTTTTACTTTCAACATTTTCAGAGTAAGAGTTGCCTAATCACAGGAAAGTTTTGAAATAGGATGTCATGTAGCATGAAGTGAAAAAGCATGGGGTTAAAAAGGATACAGTAGGTTGTTCTTGGTCATTCACAAGTCCAAGAACGTAGTTTCCTTCACTCTTTGTTTAAAGCAAGCTCTGTTTGCAATGAAAACGTAGCTTGCCAGCATGGTCAGCTGTGGTACATAGAACATACTTCTCTTGCACTCCTTTTGATTTTCATCGAACCCACATGTCATGGGTCCACTGGCATTCCACATTTGTGAGATTCGTGAGATAGTATCTATGCAATTAAAGCAGCAGAAATGATGCACTCACATATTGCAATAAGCGACTCCTGTGCTCACATGCATATTCCATTATCTCATTGGAATTAACAAGTTCAAAGACAATAGTATTAAGAATTGGAGGACAAAAGAGCTCTGAACCAAGCATGGGGCCTTTCTGAGTGCAGGCCCTGTGCAGTAGAACAGGTAGCTCATAGAGTCAGCCTTGAGTGGTACAGTTTAAGCCACCTGACAAGTTTGTCCTTAACTCTAGGCGGCAGACAATGAGTCATTCATGGAGCATCAAAGACTGGTTTCTTATCTCAAGACGACCCTCTCTGTGGTGAGTTTTGTGATTGGGAGGCCCTTAGCTTGTCCCTAGGATCTACCCAGCACTAGATCACCTGTTAGTTACTTCCCTAGTCTATCCGCAATTTCAAGTTCATCCTGAAAAAACACATAAACAGTGTCTGTGTTTTTGTTTCTAGGGAACCCTGCCTAAGATAACATTTATTCCCCAATTCCAAGACAGTAAAACTTTCTTATTTGAAATCTGGGTATTAATGCTAATTTTTGTATCCAGAAAGGATTCTGTTATATTTATATTAAATGTGTAGTTTTAGAGGTTAAGACTAAAGCAGCTTCCTTCCACTTTGCAGAAACAAATGCCTCTTAGAAAGAGAATGCTGTAAGTTCCTAGACATAGGCATGAACTTCAGAATAAGAAGCCAGTGTTTTGGAAGAGGCAGATAGTTTTTTAATGGGAGTTAGTGGACTAGTCCCTGGGAAACTTTCATCAAAAGTTTAGGTAAATATTCCCAAGCTGGGAATATTTGTATACTATGGAGTACCACTCAGTCGTAAAGGGAAATGGGGATGGAGTATCTTTTGCCACAACCTGGATGGATCTGGTGCCATTCCTTTTCAAGTGAAATGTCACAGGAATGGAGAACTAAACACCTATATTCGATGCCAAGTTGGATCGGATTGATCAACACTTAAGTGTACATATAGAAATAAACCTCAATGAAAATCAAGGAGGGAGGAGGAGAGAAGGAGATGGGTAAATTCCCACCTAAGTATGGTACACACCGTCTGGGTGGGGGGCACACGTACAACCTTGACTCAGTTTGTGAAAAAACCTAAGTACGTCAACAAAACACGTGTTCCTCCTGAGATTCTGAAATTAAATAAATAAATACACATTGCTTAAAAATAAAAAGAGAAACGAAACCAAAGTTTAGGTCATTATTAGTAGAAAGACACTAGTTTTTTCTTGCTGATTAGGCTATTTTTAATGATTCTTTCAGGCAGAAACTAAGTAGGAATCAGGATACAACTTGTCAAGTTTATCAATCATGAAGCACAGAGAAATAATTTATCTGCAGGTAAGAGAGAGTAGGGTGAGAGAAAGAACAGGACTATCCTATTTGTTTATAGGTTGTGTAAAGAGCCAGATGGGCTCACTCTGCAACAAAAAGGAATTGCCTGCGTGAGAGATTGTACCTTCTTCTCGTCTCAGTGCAGTCTTTCAGCAATCTCTTCTCTCTTGTTCTCTAACATTTGTGATTGGCTTTGTTAAAACCAAAGTTAGAGCAGTTTTATTTTCAATTGACTGAATCTGATGCTTTCAAAGAGGGTTTCTTATCTTTAATATATGAAATTCAGAAAAATAAAATAGAGGATTTTAATACTGTCTTGTGCATTATTTTACCTTAGTCATATAAAAGAATGAAACTTCTGTAATTTTATTTGCCCTATGAATTTCAGTATAAAAATAACAACATGCAATAGGTTTTGCTTCCACTAAGGGTGGCTTTGCAGACTCAGAATTATTTGCGTGTGGAAGATAGAAATGTCTTTAGCCAGCTCTGTTTATCTATCATACTTGATCCTTGTCCCTGAGCCATGTGTAAACAGGACAAAATCCTCCTATTCTGACTCTGCTTCCTTCACCCAGTATTGCCCATGATCAGAACATTTAGGATGCTGATGATACTAATACCTTTTGCTTAAAGATCACCTCTTTGGACCCAGGAGGGTGGCAGTGTGGTTGCAAGGCATAATTCTCAACTTGCTTCAGTTTCCTGAATACTACATTAGAAGAACATCTGTTCCCTGCTTCCCTTTCTCTTCTTTCTCATCTGAGTTTCTCAATTCTGATTAGGCTTACAAAGTAGATCATCTGGTGTCATCTGAGGGCATGCTGATACTCTTTAGTTTGGAAGCCATATATTAAGGCAATTTTCTCTTATTAATAAGCCTTCTCTGACCACCCCATTTCAGAACTCACACTGCAGGTACACTGTTCTCTCAGTGTGATTCTTAATACATCGTCCCTTCATTGCTTCTTTCTAGCCTTTCCTTGCAACAAACACTTTATGATACCTGTAGCATCTAGTTTTACACCCTCACAACAATTAATATTAAAATTTTATCTGTGTACATACCACATAGTATGTACAAAATGGTACCTTACTGTGATTTTAATCAACATTTTCCTTTTTTTTTGAGACAGAGTCTTACTTTGTTGCCCTCAGTAGAGTGCTGTGTTGTCACAGCTCACAGCAACCTCCACCTCTTGGGCTTAGGCAATTCCCTTGCCTTGGCCTCCTAAGTAGCTGGGACTACAGGCATCCACCACTACACCCGGCTATTTTTTGGTTGCAGTTTGGCCAGGGCCAGGTTTGAACCCACCACTCTGGGTATATGGGGCCAGCACCCTACACACTGAGCCACAGGCACCACCCTTTTGTCAACATTTTCTTAACTGCTACATACATTAAGCATCTTTTCGTGTGTATATTAGCCATTTATGTTTTCTCCTCTGTGAAATGCTCTCTGTTCACATTTCAACAGGTTGCTTTTATTTAAAAAATGTGATTTATATACCATTTCTCCTTTTAATTTACATGGCTCTCAAATGTTTTTTCTTAGTTTTTGTTAGTATTTTCCTCTATTATTTGAATGGGCTAAAGTTCTTCATTTTATATCCTCAAATTTATCAATCTTTTGTAGTTAGTACTTTTTATGCTGCATATTGCAAGGGTACAGGTCTAATCTATTAATTATAGAGTATAACTATCTTAACACAATAATTAAGTGAATGAGGTGAAGGATATATTAACTACTTCGATGTAAGCATTCCAAATTATATACAAAATCAGCACATTGTACCCCATAATTGCATTAATGTATACATGATCTATGTGGTTATGAATTAATAAAAAGATAACATAATAGGAAAAAATAATAAATAAATAAAACTCTTTGCATTCTGAGGACATTAAGGTTTTATCCTGTATTTTTCATAGTACTTGCAATCTTTGCCTTTTACATTTAAGTTCTAGCCTCTATGAAATTTACTTAGTATGTCATGAAGTAGGAATGCAATTGCATGTGCTATATTCACAAAATTGTCTATAACATACCATATTAGAGAGAAAGAAATGGAATACAGTGAAATATATGCTCTCAAAAAACTAGAGAGGATAGTAGGAATAGACCTTCAGCTGATTTTAGAAGAATAATTCTCAAAAAAAGAACAACAATGTATCAGTGGCTAACCCAGGAAATTGTTATCTCTGCTGCAATTAAGAAGTGACAGAGTAGGACGCTTCTGTGCTAACTCTTGACTCCAGAATATTACACACTAGCTGCAATCTGGAAGTTAGTTGCTGCCTCATAAAATGTTTGGTCTACCATCCTACTAAATGCCTTAAGTGCCCAATTTTTTTCTGTATTTCACTTGGCTTTGAATTTCAATCTTACGTAAATCTAACCATTGGCAAAAACTGAACTACACTGGGAGACTACAAGAGAGTTTATGAATTTTAGGATTTAGCTTTCTACATGCTGAGGTACAGGAAGGTCTATTAGGAGGTAAGGAGAGCAGCTGTTATTCTCGTCTTCTATGTTCATGTCAGTAACAAAATGTCTCAATTCCATGTATTGAATTGACTATTTGTTCCTCGTGAATTGCAATGTTTCTTAGGACACATTTTAAAATTTCCTATATGCATGGTTTGATAACTGAATTCCCTATTCACTTAATGAATGAATTTGTTTATTCTTCTACCAAACCACACTGTTTTAATTATAATAGCACCATATTTTAGTCTTCATATTATGTATTATAGAGCAAACCTCAACATCACCCCAAAACACAAGTTTAACTTATTCTTCTTCTTCAGGAGTGATTATTTTTGAGCCTTTACTCTTCTGGATAAATCACAGAATCAACTATTCAAGGGCCTGAAAAAACAGAGTTGCATTATATTGACAGGATATCACCAAATACCGAGTACTTTATTGTATCTTTCAAGATAATCATTTGAAATTTTTTCTTTAATTGATTCCTCTGAAGGTATGCCTCAGTAGTTGTCTAATATCATACCACTGTTAAATCCATAGAAAAATTTTTTTTCTTGACATTTTAATAGATGTCTCCTATAAAATTACATGGCCAAGAATTTTCTTGTGGGATAATTTCTAATTACTGATTTATTTTCCCTAATACTTAGATGATTATCCAAGATTTTAATGTCATTTTTTTTTTTTTTTGTTAGTTTGGTAATAAACATTTAAAACACCTAGTGGTGATGATCTTTCTCAGCTTTTATTTGTTTGAGAAAGTCTATAGCTCTTCATTTTTGGAGAATAGTATGTGGTTGTCATATGTGTGTGACACTCTTTCAACCCTTTGAAATTATCAAAACACTCCTTTCTAGGCTGCAATGTTTTCACTGTGAAATCTGCTTCTGATATTATGGAGATTCTCCTATATGTGACAATTTGCTTTTTTATTAATGTTTTCAAAACTCTCTTTTGACTTGTGACAATTTGATAGTAATATCTCTTGGTCTGGATTTCTTTGGGCTCATCTTATTTTGAATTTTTTAGGCCTCCTGGATCTGATGGTCATTTCCTTTCTCATCATCTGTCTGTTTTTTAAGCTTTCTACACTCTTTCCTTCTGTTTTCTTTCCTCTGACTAATTTTCCATGATATGTCCTTGAGTTTGCTGATTTTTTCTTCTGCTTGATCTATTCATTAAATCCTTCTAGTGAATTTTCCAGGACTGTTATTATAATATTCATCTTCACAATTTCTAATTGGTTCTTATTTTTATAATATTATGTTCTTTTTGTGGAAATTTTCACCTTGTTCATATATTTCTCTTCTGAGTTTGTGAAGCATCTTCATGATGGTTATTTTTTTTTTTTAATTTTTTGCAGTTTTTTTGGCCAGGGTTGGGTTTGAACCCACCACCTCTGGCATATGGGACCAGCACCTTACCCTTTTGAGCCACAGATGCTACCCCCCCATGTTTATTTGTATTTGTCTGTGATTTAAATTCATGTATCTTCCCTTCACTAGAGTTCATTTTGGAGCTCTATTATTTTCTTATTCTAGGGCCACTTAAATTTTTATTTTTATTTTTTATTTTTTTTGCCATTTTTGGCTGGGGCTGGGTTTGAACCCACCACCTCCAGCATATGGGGCCAGTGCCCTACTCCTTTGGCACTGCCTGCCACTTAACTTTTTTTTTTTTTTTTGACCCTTTGTGTTGGTATCTACACATCAGAAAAGGGAAGCAAAAGTAAAAACAAAACAAAAAGAAGATGCTACCCGTCCTGGTCTTCTCTGACTACCCCACACAGAAGACACATACCAATCAGCCGAACTGGAGTTTGTAGTACCTTTCAAACCTTCTCTCTGTATACATTTTCTCTGCATATGTTGTGTGTAAATTTCCAATTAGAGATTTGTAAGCTTCTTGTTTTCTCTCTCTTCCCTCTCTCTCTTTCATTCAGAAAGTTTATAACCTCTTGCTCTTTTGGTGTCTGTCTGCTGTCATGGGTATTCTGTGGCAGTAGTATTCCTCAAGTTCCACTTTTGTTCACAGGGGCCCCCAGTCATCTAAGTATACTGAATCCCATCTATGCTCTGTGACTGGTAAGATTGAATGAAGCCAGACTCTTGAGTAGCCACTTGAGAAATCTGAGTTTGGGGTATATATTTCAGTCTTCAGTTCTCTCCCTTCCTCCTGGGGATAAATCAGATAAGTCAGAAACTGAAAGTTTTGCCAATCAGATTGTGCTGAGCTGGGAGCAAAGAAGTATGGTGAGTCAGCATGTGCTATTCCCAGCTACTGTTCTGTTCTTAGTGACCCTCAGGTGTCTCGATAGTCCCATCAAGACTTTAAGACATGTGAAATAGAAGCTAGTCTCTCTAACAGATCCAGGAGAGTTGCAGCGTTGGACACAGAGTCTAACTTTTTCGCCCCCCAGGAAGAATCTGGGATTTTGGATGTTTCTTCCACTTGCTCAGCGCTGAGCCAGGGTGGAGGGCTCTCATGAGTGTTGAGACTGTTGTCTCTATTCTCAGTGGCTCTCATGCTGGAATTCTTTCCTGTCAGTGCTCAGATTCTGGTAAAATAGAAAAGGTTTGTTGAGCAATCTCCATAAAAGTGAGAACATTGGACATACAGTTTAGTCCTCTCTTTTTCACCCCAGGAAAAGGCTGGAAACTAAATTTCCTACCAATTATATGCTTCTGGAAGGGAAGGGATTATAATAAGATAGACTCTTTCATATTTTTTTACTTCATTGTGACTACTTTTCAGCATGCCTGGGATGCAGGAGCCTCTTCACTGGTTTCTCAAAATCTCACAAAGGGGATTGGTCCATGTATTGTTGATTAAGTCTGCCAGTGGGGGCAGGAGGGTGTAGAGATTTGCATTTCATTATCTTGTGGATGTCACTTTTGCTTTTATTACTGAAATTTTTTTTTTTTTTGTGGTTTTGAATCTGTAAAATATGATCATAACCAAGAGAAGTTTGGAGGCTAAGAACACATAAAAATAACTGTTTGGGGCTGATACAATAGGAAATTAGTCATTCTGAGGTACTTTTATGTGGTGTTCCAGGGTATTGAATCTTAGAGGGATCCCTAAGAGGATGGAGGGGATATACTCCGAAAAGGATTCCCCCAACTCATGCCTTACTATGGAAGTCCTCTTAAAAATACTGCATTTGCCAGAGTCTGCCCATTTTCCTTAGAATGTTCCCTTAGGAAAATAATTTCTGATATAACTAAGTAAAAATAGTATTGAAAGTTGATTTCTTTTTGAAAATACTACTCCAGAGCCAAATAAAGAGGATTTTAAAAACTTGATTGATTATATATTCAAGAAGTTGTTTCAGTTCTAGGTGTCAGAGTCTGAGAAAAGCCATAGATTGATAGAATTAAGTGCTTGGCATGATTCTAAGCATTTGAGCATGGTTTGAATAGTAGATTAGAACACATGCGTAACTTTTATTAATGATATAGAAATGCATACAATTTTTTAAAAAATTTATCACAACTGGTTAAATTCCATTTAGCAGTTTGTATGTGTATATGTGTGATTATGTGCCTCTTGTTGAAAGCCTAACTAAAAATGACCTACTTACTGGCTTTATTAAGGACAATAAAATTAATGGCAAGCTGGGAGAGGGCATTCAATCATCGGACACTTGAAGGATATGGAACTGAAGCGAGAGCTCGTGGGAGAGGAGTTGTGATGGGGAAGGGAATTATGGTGGAGGAAACGAAATTTGAGCATGTTAGTTCCAAGGCACACTTTTTATCAGATTCTAGTAACTATAGACTTATGGATAATAATGTAGTTGTTTGAAAGAGGAATATTTTTAATCAATTTTTTTTTCTACTGGGTCTGTCCAAAAATGCCCCTAAAGTTACCATACAGAGGGAAAATGAGAAATTGTAGCTAAACATACCTTTAGTTACAAAATATCATTACAACATTTTACAAAGTGACAATATTTTGTAATATTTTGTACATATTTATAACATTGCATAAAACAAAAGTTTACAAAATATTATTTACCACTTTGTAAAATATTATAATGATATTTTGTAAATAAAGGTACATTTAGCTGTGATTTCCCAAAAGCACTAGAATTGATTGGAAAGATGACCAAATCTATGTGGGCTATGTGTCTACTTACATTTGATTTGGGGCCTCCTAAGAACAAAAGTTCAAGAGTATTTTTCAGGGTTCAAGTCAAAGAATTAGACCAATGCCAGGCAATGAGACATTTGGAATTGTAAGCAAGACCTAATCTCTGAGGAAAATGCACATACAGATTGTTAAGTATAAAGCAATTCTAAGTAGAAAGGAAATCACAGTGTAGGGAAAGGAATAATCATATAGAAAAAACAGTTATGTACTTTGGAGACAAACTGACCTGGGCACCAAGACTTCAGCTGCTTTTATGTTTTAGCTTAGGAAATAAGCCTCTTTAACTTTTTTGGATTTTATTTTTCATATAACACTAAACACAAAAGCCAGCATTTATAAGAAATACCTGACAGTGTTATAGTGGGAATATAGGCCATAGTTGAAAAATAAGCCTCACATAAAATTAAGACTGAATAAATTGTAAAATTTTTATTTCTTGTAGTCCATGAGAATGTTAGAAATCTATGTCCACGTGATAATTAATCCAACAGATGTAGCTTTAGAGACATCGCTGTATCTCCGTCTCTCTCTCTTTCCAATCTCTTCCTCATATGCTATCTACATCTCTGTATTTATACTCATATTTTTTTTTGTGAAAATTTCTCATCTACAAGTGAATTTTCTCCAGAAAGAATGTGAATCTCTTCTAAATGGTGTCTGACATGTTTGTGATTTAACTTAGTCTATGATATGTAGGCCTATTTCTGTTGCTTGGAACAGGGTATAAACTTGTGCTTTTACTATATTTAAAAATCTATTTATTTATATACAGGAAAACATTAAGTAGCTAGTAAATTGAGGATTGTGGAACAAATATATTGTTGAACATAGCTCCAGAGGAGCAAATTATGAAATACTTACAGTTACTGATTATTCAGTTACAATCTCTACTGCCCTATGGAGGACTTGTTAAAAATATAAGAAGATGATTTACTATTTCAATTTTGAAAAAAATTTTGAAAATTCAAATTATATTTTTCAGAGGGAAATGGCTATAACTGAATTACATCTTCCTGATATAAAAGCATGTGGTGGTGTCATTTCAACACTTGCTTTGGATTTTTACATAGTTGGGAATTTGTAGAATTTTTGAAACATGAAGAAAGAGAAGAAATAAGAAGTATGAAAACTTAGATAACTTAGATGTTTAAATGGTATACGGAAGTCAAAAGTACAGAAGGCTCAGCGCCTATAGCTCAACCGGCTAAGGCGCCAGCCACGTACACCTAAGGTGGCGGGTTCGAATCCCCAGCCCGGACCCGCCAAACAACAATGACGGCTGCAACCAAAAAATAGCCGGGCGTTGTGGCGGGTGCCTGTGGTCCCAGCTACTTGGGAGGCAGAGGCAGGAGACTCACTTGAGCCCAGGAGTTGGAGGTTGCTGTGAGCTGAGATACCACGGCACTCTACCCAGGGTGACAGCTTGAGGCTCTGTCTCAAAAAAAAAAAAAAAAAAAAAAAGTACGTACAGAAAAATTTTAAAACTATTTTCCTCTTCTATATTTGTTCAATGGTATCTACAAAAAGCTGTAAGTTATTCAGATAAGTAAAAATTGTGAACTGAAATGTTCTAACAAGAGAGTTATTAGAATCATATCATGCCAAGTAGCATAAGTATTATTATTACATTTTATTAGTAAATAATTGTTTGCAGATTATAAAATGGCCTTTTACTTTGAATTTTTCTGTTATTAATAGCTATTTAACATTATTTTTATAATAATTCTACTTAATTTTATGTAGTACTATTTACTCAATGTACCAAATGTCATATTTACAGTTAAAAATATAGATTTTCAGATAATAATAATTATTTCACTCATATATATTGGGTTGGGCACTGAAAATATTTTATAATTTAATAGGATGTAGTTACGTAAGTAATCATACAAAGGTACAACATAGAAGTAAGTGAACTAATTGACCTAAATTTACAAACTAAGTTCTACAAATTATTTATTTGACTATTTGGTGGATATGGTAGATTGAATTGTTCCTTTGAATTCTTCATTACATTGCTATTGACACATGGTAGGCAGAATGACTTCCTTGTCTTTAATTTGGCCTTAGCTCTAAGACTTGACTTCTGTCTACCAGATGTTAAAGAGAACTCAAGTGGAGTTCTGAAATATGCTTATGTGTTTGGGCTGCCTTATTGGATTTCTGACATCACCATGAAATACCCCAAGGACATACCCCCCACAGGCAACTGACCTTTTAATCTAGAATTCAACATGGGACACGCATGAGAAATAAGTCAGATTATTAGCTTAAATTTGAGCTGTCGTCCACAGTGACACTGTCTGCATCCGGCTAAGCCCTGTTTAGATCATTAATCTGACACTCAGATGTCTGAATGAAAAAAACAAATATTTATGGTTGTAAATCACCAAATACTTGAGAGTGTAGACAAGATATATATGGTTTAAGTATTATCATTTTTTTAAAAAGGAAAACTATTATTATATACAAAAGATTCTTAACTGGGGAAACTTTTGTACCCAAGGAACATTCAAAATTTTCTGTAATTTGTGATTGTCATCACTCAATAGGAATGATTAGGTTGTGTTATATTGTTTGCATTTGTAAGGTAAAGTCCACGTGGCAGTTGTTTCCTTCAACCAGGAAGTATCCCACATACCTGTGCTTTGTTCCCTTTGGGTGGGAACTTGCCAAGGGCTGTTGCTCTCCCCACTTCTTGAGTTACATTGTGTTTTCTCTCCAATAAATATGTAGTTTTTAATCTACTAGTTTCAACTCAGTATTGAGCACATATGATGCTTGTTTTTCCATTCCTGTGATATTTAGGAGACTGTTCTCCAAATCCATACACATTGGTACAAAAGATACAAAATCTCCATCTTTTTAATGGCCAAATAGTATTCCATGGCATACAGTTTATTAATCTATTTGTGTGTTGAAGGACATTTGGGTTGCTTCCATGTTTTTGCAATTGTGAATTGGGCTGATATAAATGTTTAAGTGCAAAGTCCTTAAAATAAAATGACTGTTTTTCTTTTGGTAGATACCTAGTAATGGGATTGCAGGACCGAATGGAAGGTCTACTGTAGTTCACTGAGGACTTTCCATACTTCTTTCTGTGAAGGCTGTGTTAGTTTGCAGTTCTACCGATAGTGTGTGAGCATTCCCTTCTCTCTGTACCCACACTAGCATCTGTTCTTTTGGGATCTTGTAACGTCAGTTATTCTCACTGGAGTTAGGTGCTATCTCAAAGTGGTTTTGGTTTGCACTTGTCTGATAATTAGAGGTGATAGGCATTTTTTCATGTGTTTATTGGGCATTCATCTGCACTCATGACAAAAGATTCTGTCAACGTCTCTTACCCAGTTTTTAAAGGGGTCATTTGCTAGCTTTGGTTAATATGATTGAGTTTTTTTGTATATTCTGGTTATTAACCCTTTGTCAGATTCACAGCATGCAAATATCTTCTCCCACTTTGAGGGCTGCATATGGGTACTTAGGTTTTAAGTATCAAACTTGAATTACTGGCCAAATGTTCCCTGAAAATCCTAGGAATGTACTCACACAATTGTCATCTTATCAGTCATTCTCCATTTTTACCACTTTGTTTTTGAATCGGAATATTATGTATGGGCTGCTTTCCTAATTCCACTATTGCTCTTGATTCTAATCCATCTTGTGCATTGCTGCGGGCCTAATATTTCATAAGTTTAATTTTTGTCGTGTTGTACAAAGAACTTACACAGGTAATTTTTATGATGTTTAAAATCTTTCATATTTTCACTGACTGTGAAACTTCTTCAGCAAATTCAGACCTACTGTCTCACACACATACTATCTTTTTTTTTTTTTTTTTTTTTTTTGAGACAGAGCCTCAAGCTGTTGCCCTGGGTAGAGTGCCGTGGCATTACAGCTCATAGCAACCTCCAACTCCTGGGCTCAAGCGAGTCTCCTGCCTTAGCCTCCCAAGTAGCTGGGACAACAGGTGCCCGCCACAACACCTGGCTATTTTTTGGTTGCAGCTGTCATTGTTTGGCAGGCCCGAGGTGGATTCAAACCTGCCACCTTAGGTGTAAGTGGCTGGCACCTTAGTCACTTGAGCCACAGGCGCCGAGCCACATACTATCTTTAATTGCATAAATTGCACATCTTTTTTATTGAATATTTACTTATTTATTCTTTGAATCCATTTAAAAATACTTATTCAAGTTTAAACAACTATGTAGTTTCTTTTAAAGCAAAGGCTGTTGAGGGCTGTGTGAAAGGTCCAACCCTATATGCTGCTATTTTCCACATGACATGGCTGATACTTTCTGGACAGCCTTCGTTTAGGTTTTTGTAATACATGAATGTGTTTGTGTTGGGTGTGTGTGTTAATTTGAGTATTAGACCTAGTCAAAGAATTTTACCTACGTTTCCTCACATATTAGCATGACGCATCTAATTTATTATATAGTTCTCTTGAATTTGGCAGCATAGGGAAGAAAAGTCTGATGGTTAAACATATTAAAGTCACATTACCTTGGGTAATGGAAGAAATTTATGGACACTGTATATTGATATGTATGTAAGGATTTACTAAAGTAATTTACAGAATCAAATTTTGCAATGACAATGACAGTCCTTAGAATGTGTCATTTCTTTGTTTCAATGCAAATGCCTAAACCAATTAAAATTATATTGTGTTGGCGAGGAGGGAAGCTGTAACAGATCTGAGTCAAATTCATTCTGTCAGAGCACTTAGATGCATGTACGTCATAGTTGTCTGTTTACTTGCACCTTTTCCTCCAGTGCATGATCATTTGTGGAGCACCTACTTTGTGTATGTGTGTTTGTTCTAAATATTTGATCTATAATATATTAGAATACCTAGACAACTGAGAGTACACAGCATGATGTTGAATAAATGAATAAAGGTAGGGTTATAGCTATAACTCCAGATTCTGTGTTCTCAAAAATATCTTTTTTGACCTCAGGCATTCCAGACCAGCAAGAGCAAGAGCCAGACTCCATCTCTACTAAACACACACGTACTATCTTTCATTGCATACATTGCACATCTTTTTATTGAATGTTTACTTATTTATTCTATGAATCCCTTTTAAAATAATTCTTCAAGTTTAAACATCTATGTAGTTTCTTTCTTTCAAAGCGAAGGCTATTGAGGGCGGTATCCAACCAAATATGCTGCTATGTTCCATATGAAAAAGTATCCAACCAGATATGGATGGATATCATAAATATCTCAAAAATATCTTTTTTCATAGAAGATGAAAAAGAAAATAATCAATATAATTACTGCATAAATTAATTTTACTAATTTCTGTGATATGGGCTAATCTTACTGGAGTTAGGTGATATCTCAAAGTAGTTTTGATTTGCATTTCTCTAATGATTAAGGATGGTGAGCATTTTTTCATATATCTGTAGGCCGCACGCCTATCTTCTTTGGTGAAATTTCTTTTCAAGTCCTTTGCCCACCTTGCAATGGGATCACTTGTTTTTTTTTTGTAAATAAGTTTGAGTTCTCTATGGATTCTGGTTATTAAACCTTTGTCAGAGACATAACCTGCAAATATTTTCTCCCACTCTGAGGGCTGTCTGCATGCCCTACATACTGTGCTCTTGACTGTGCAGAAGCTCTTTAGTTAATCAGGTCCCAGTAGTGTATTTTTGATGTTGCTTCAATTGCCCGTAGGGTCCGTCTCATAAAAAATTCGCCCAGGCCGATTTCTTCAAGTGTTTTCCCTGCAATTTCTTCAAGTATTTTTATGGTTTCATGTCTTAAGTTTAAGTCCTTAATCCAGTGAGAATCTATCTTAGTTAATGGTGAAAGGTGTGGATCCAGTTTCAGTCTTCTACAGGTCCCCAGCCAGTTCGTCCAGCACCATTTGTTAAATAGGGAATCTTTTCCCCATTGAATGTTTTTAGAGAACTAAAAATAAACCTGCCATTCGATTCTACAATTCCACTATTAGGTATATACCCAGAAGATAAAAAATCACATTACAATAAAGATGTTTGTATCAGAATGTTCATTTGAGCCCAATTCATAATTGCCCTGTCATGGAAGAAGCCCAAGTGCCCATCAATCCACGAATGGATCAATAAACTGTGGTATATGTACACCATGGAATACTATGCAGCCCTAAAAAAAACGAAGACTTTACCTCCATCATGTTTAAATGGATGGAACTGGAAAATGTTCTTCTTAGCAAAGTATCACAGGAATGGAAGAAAAAGTATTCAATGTACACAGCCCTTTTATGAAACTAATTTATAGCTCTCAAATGAAAGATACAACTTAATTCTAGCCCAAGAGTATGGGGAGGGGGTGGGGAAGGGGAGGGGAGAAGGGTGGCTGGGTGGTGGGAGGATGACCGGAAAGATCACCTATATATCTGTCTAACAAGGGTACAAGTGAACTTTTCTAGAACTAGAATATAAATGTTTTGACATAATGACTATGCAAATGACATGAAATTTATGTGAACCAGCTTGATGAAAGTATTTTAAAATGTATATGAAAACACTACATTGTACCCCATGTTAGCATTAATGTATACAGCTATCATTTAACAAAAAAAAAAAAGAAAAAAATTTTACTAATTTCTGACTTGCTAATAATATTCAGTGCAAATTCACACTTATTTATTTGCTACAATGCCTGATATAGTGTCTGAAATCACTGCATGCACCTCTTACACATGTAACTTCACTGCTTGGAACCATGGGCAGTCATTTTGAACTATAATTTCATGATCAATTCTTATTAGGCATGAGGTGTTTAACTTAATTATTGTTAGTTAGGTATCAGAATGTAAAAATATGGCTCATCTTGGCACCCTCTTTGTTGTAAAGTACAAAAGAAGGCATGCTTTGAACATGAACATTTTACAAGTAATATCAGTAGAGTTCTTTTGAACAGAAACTTCTGCTTAATATCTGAATTTATGCAATTATTACCAGAATTATGCAACTCTCAAATCTATCATAATCTGTAAAAATATCAATAATTTTAACTGTGAGGCTTCTTTTTTCTTTGACAGGGTCTTACTTTGTTTCCCTGGGTAGAATGACTTGGCATCTCATAACTCACAGCAACCTCAAACTCTTGGGCTCAAGAAGTGTTCTTGCCTCAGCCTCCCCAGTAGCTGGGACTATTGATGCATGCTGTCATGCAGCTAGCTTTTTTTTTATTTAGTAGAGTTAGAGTCTGGTTCTTGTTCTCACTGGTCTGGAATGCCTGAGGTCAAGCAATCTATCTGCCTCGGCCTCCCAGAGTATAAGGATTACAGGCGTGATCCTGGCCAACTGGGAGATATTTTAAAATCAAATATTTGTGGATGATAGTATATGAACTGATCATGTACTGATGTTGTAGGAAACTTAAATATATTAATAAAAATTGCTTTTATATTGATAAAAGCAGAACATTCTTTAGTTTCAATAATCTGATTGAAATTAATTAAAAATCAATGGAAAATGTTTTTTGTTTGTTTGTTTGTTTGTTTTTGTTGCAGTTTTTGACCGGGGCTGGGTTTGAACCTGCCACCTCTGGCATATGGTACCCATGCCCTACCCTTTTGAGCCACAGACGCTGCTCAACGAAAAATATTCTTGTATATAAATAAAGAATGCAATCAACTGATATGAACACAAGATAAAAGAACATGTGAAATATTAAAACCTGTATGTTTTACTCTTTGAGTCACATAATTATTGTTTTTCTTTGAAACTTTTCTTATTGTGTGATTTAATCTTAAATTGTCACTCTCTGATGTGCTTATTATCCTCCCTGAATTCTTACTGAATATCAAAAGACTGTAAAGATTCCCCACCATGTAGCATAAACAATGCATTCTGAGAAACACATTTTTATTTCTGCAATATTCAGATCTTATAGCCAACATAGAGATGTTCCCATATTTCTGAAGTATTCAGTTAGACAGATTTTCTTTTAATGTTTCTTTTTAACATAAAATAAAATAGTGACCTTATGTGTAACTTTGCAATTAGTTTGAATGTACGATTTGGGGGGATACATTTCTCTTTCTTTAAAAGCAGATTTATATTCCAGGTTAATTGACTTTTAGCCTTAATAGCGTTATGCATTTGAATGGTAAAGGTTATTGGCTCATCCTATCCAGGTACACCTACTAGCCATGCAGAAATTGAGTGAGGATACCCAAGCTTATGATAATTCAGACAAAATCAATAGTTTCTTAAACTTGAAAAAAACGTATCTTTTAAGAGGAAACTGGAATAGCAAATAAAAGGAGACAAACCAGAAATTAATAGTTACCAAAAATGTTGTGAACTAAAAATTAAACTGCTAAGTTGGGGCTCACATTCCCTGTTAGAATAAAATTGCAATATGTCATAATGCCTGCTTTATCTTTCAGGATATCATCGTAAAAATCCCTTTGGCTTCTGATCAGCTGGCTAAAACATATTTTCAATTTTACTACATAAGTGGGTGGCAGAAATAATCTGAAATAAAATCCGCTTGTTTATGATGTATGTATGTTCACCTTCATGCTTTTCTAACATAAATATGTTAAAGAAAATTGTGTTTAAGAAGATGTTTTAGACAATGAGTAGCTCTTTTGCTACTGTTGCCTGACTACCCGGGCCTAAGCTTTCACAAGACTCCTAGAATTATAATAAAATTTCCTCCTTTCAGGGAGGGACCCTTAGTACAAGAGATACATTTACCAAATTGCCTCCATTACCTACCACTATCATAAAAGATGACAGTGTTGCCCGACAACATCACCAGAAGTTAGAGGAAGAATACATTTTCTAATGAACTTCGACTGCTGAGAATGCATAACCAGGCAAAATAACTACAGAGGATAAAATACCAACAAAAGTCTCCAAAAGTAATGTGAGGAAAATAAGAAGTTCATCGTTCTAAATTCTGCAAGAGAGCACTAGGAGAAATCACGGGAATCACCCATTATGTGGTGTAACTTTTACAATTTTATGCTTCTTTACACTTTTTATTAATTGAATGACAATTTTTATTTACTGTGCAGCACCAGAAAATTCTGACACTCGGGAAAGCATTTTGGTTCTCAAAAGAGTGAGGGAGGATTCCCTTAAAAATAAATGGAAATAAAAAGTAATATTATTGCTAGGTGGTTAAATCCAGAAACTAATTTTTTTAGAAAAAATATTATTATTCTGATTGAGTGATTATTTAGATTAATGAAAAATCAGTAAATAAGTTACAGCTCCTGATCTGAAAAAGTGCTTCTAGATGTACACTGCTTGACAGTCTGACCCAAATAATAGCAATATGAGCTAGTGCATAGAGCCAGAAATGGTTTAAATAATTAACACATATTCAAGTGAAAAAATATACCTGTGGTGACATTTGTAAATATAATATCTTCAACCTAAATGACTTCCAGCTCTGGTAATAAAGACATCTGAATGTAAATGAACGATAGTACATAGTATACAACTTACATTGGTATGTTTAATTCCTAAACACTTTAATCCTTGTGTATTTTTTCACTTCACATCCTCATATTTTTATGAAATATTATGGTTTTTAAGTTTTGGGCTAAAAATTTGTGTTCTAATCAAGAAAAAGTACAAAGAATGTTAGAAGGAACAGGCTTTAAACTATTTCAGCCAAATTCTATTATGTACAATGTTACTGAAAGGATAGGAAGCATGTGATGCACATGAGAAATTTACCCTTCTTAAATTTGATTCCAAAATTAAAGTTAAGCTATGGTTTTCCCTTCAGCTTTTCCTAAACCATTGGTGGATAAATTATGGCTCTGGTCCACTGCTCATTTCTATAAGGAAAGTCTTATTGGAAAATAGCCGTATTCATTCATGTAGCTATTGTCTGGGGAAGCTTTCATAGACCTCGCCGTTTCTGCTGTGCCAGAAACCACATGCCCCACAAAACTGGAAATTACTATCTGACCCCTCAGAGAAGAAGTTTGCTGATCCCTGCCTTAACACATCAAAAAGCAAGCATCAGTTTTTGTCACGTCTTTTTTGTTGTAGCAGTGTATAATTATCTTCAAATATTACATTTTAGCAAATTAGTTATATTTTGCTAAACTGATTTTAGCAAATTAGTTATATTTTGAATCTTAAGAAGTTATCTGAGATGTTGACTTTTCTGCTTAATCTACCAGGTTGACTTTTATAATCAACATGGCCATTTAGAAAATAAATCAATTCAGTGATAAAGTCAATCAAATAATATTAGAACAGGACCAAGGAAGTACATAAATGTTATAGGTACAATCAGTGGTCCTTTGGTAGCATAATTATTCCGTAGTTACTAACGACTAAGATTTTGACATCATCAGTACTGCCGAATACTAGAATTTACTTACTGGTCAGTCCAATTTTTCTGGTAATGCAAAAATGCAGTATGATGCCTTCTAGATGTAATCAAGTGTCACCGTATCTTCTACATGGGGATAGACTTTTATAATTGGAGTTACTAGATCTTACCAGCAAATACCCTACAGAGGGCTTTTTATCCAAGCAATGATCTCAGTAATAATGAATATCTAGTTTTCGTTCCCCTTTGAAATCTTTCCTAGATGTCTCCTGACTGTATTAATCTGTGATAGAGGCCGCGCTTCTTTGCATGTACTAATTATAGATAAGCCACTTCAGGATACCTTCTGAGTCTACCGCTAGCTGTGTTCCACAATTCCTTTTTGTATTCCCTTCAGTCTTCTAGGTCAGAGTGATTTACGAATAGTGTTGTTTCTTCTCTTGCCCCTGCTGTCATCCTCTGCCATAATGGCTCGCTTATGAGGATGGATGCTATTATTAGTCTCACTCGCTTACGTTGTCTGGACTATTATAATCTCAGTGGGAGAAGGGGGAGAATGATTCAGTTATAATGGCTTTAGAGGAAGAAGCTCATGGATCATACTGTTTATCTTTTAAAATTTTTATTTAACATTTGACTTTTAATTTTTTTTTACAAACTATAAAAAATGAATGATACTTTACAATTGCCAATGATTTTGGTGGTATGTGATGTAATTACCATAAGAAGAGTTCTACCTTTAGGTCAGTACTCTAACAATAGCTTCTAAACTTATTTTCACAATTACATTAATGAATAAGCCCAATCTGAATATCTTTCTCTCTCTTTTTTTTTTTTGTAAAAGGACACTGAAAAATTATGTGACTCTTAATTATGATTATATATATATATATATATTTTTTTTTTTTTGGTAGTTTTTGGCCGGGGCTGGGTTTGAACCCACCACCTCTGGCATAAGGGGCTGGCACCCTACTCCTTTGAGCCGCAGGTGCTGCGTATAATAAACTATTTTTACATAAAGTTTTCTTATATCTCTCTTCTCAAATAAAACTTTTTCCATATGAAATTTGTCTGTAGTTTTTTAACACAAAATTTAGATGTATAGCACTTTGCCCTCTTCATTACATTGTGAAGACTATTTTGAAACAGACTTTCAGTCTGAGTTTGAAAATATTCATAAATTTCAGTTCCTTCTCCAGCTTTGAAACAGGTCTAGTTTCCACTGTAAGTATTGCTATCACATAGGACTCTGTTCCAGAGAATTTATTGTTTTTCAATTTTAATCTATCACTTTTTCAATTTTTGTTTTTCAATTTTAATGTCACTATCATTTTTCATTTGCAAAAGTGTGAGAACAGAAAAAAAATGTTCCTTCAACAATCAAACTATCAGGACTTTTGTCAGCTGATGTATTTAGATTACCATTGACACCTTTATACTGCCTTTATATCACCATTGACACTTTATTCTGTATCTGAGTCTGGTTAGTTGCATGAAATCATTGCAAATTATTCTATTGCCACAAGAAGATGTCTATTTCTTCCACTGTGGCCCTATATCAACATGTAGAAGCTCACTTAACATATTTAACTTCACAGGATCAAGGACAGTCTGCATATTCTTTAAGTGGTAAGTGCATGGCCCTTCCTTGTTCTGTGAAGCCCAAGACAGCAAAGGCTAAGCTGTTTTGCATGAATATTACAGGGCACTTATAACAAATTTTCACTCTCTGTATCTTTTAGTAATTTGATACAAGTTGGCTCAACAAATAAAAGGATAAATTTAACTTTGTAGTGATAGAATTTTTAAGGGCACTTCTTGGGACTAAGGGTAATTAGGAGAATAGTCATAAATTGAACAATGATCTGCTTCGACACTGTAATTAATAATTTGACAACTAACTCAAGAATCCAGACTTTCCCAGTGGCAATTTACAGATTGATGTTGTGACATTGGGTATCACCTGTTTCACAGACAATCATTAACCTATGTGTCTTAGAAGTCAATCAACCACCTTGTGGACTATACACAAAGTTAAACCAATCAATAGTTCTTAATGGTTCCAGTTCCCCTGTAGATTGCCCAGGAGTTGTTTTCCAAGGGAATGGCTAAACAAAAGGAAGTCTGTTTAAAAGGATTATTCTGATTTACATCCTTGTATATCTCTGGCTAGTGAGAAACATTTGGTTATACAATACTGCAAACGATTGTTGCAGCGTTACTTTGTATGCCCTTGTCAGAATAAACGGTAACTATTTTTGTTGCAAGTACTACTCTTAGTATTTTATTATCCCATAGAGACCATTTGAAATATATGTATTAAAGAAAGACCAAAGACATACTCTTTAAGTAAATTCCAAATAAAAGTGAGAGGGCAATTTCACTTTATGTTTTGGCAGACAGAATTGCTTGTAGGTTTCAGGACAAGAAAAGGAGGTGGAGCTAAAGAAGATTCATACTTTTAAATGTGGATGTTAACATTATGTGAAGCTTAATTACCTTAAAGTTTCTTAGTATTTTAATTTAAACTGTAAGGCATCCTAATAACCGTAATGCCTGTTTGAGTGAGACTGAGGATACAGTCTTAATACAAAATGGAAATTAGTTTCTGGTGTGTTCTTGCATATTTTGGCTATTACCTTCTGATTTTTAGCATGTTCCCACCCAGCAACCAGTTTTAACTCAAGAATATGAGGAAATACCAAGTTTTCAGAACTAGCTTGGGTTTGGGACTATAAATTTCTGTTCTAATTAAGAAAAAGTGCCTAGTGGAGCAACTCAGAAGAATAAATGTGTGAGAGCACCTGTTTTAGCAGGGATAAGGAAATTTTGATCAGAGTATATTTTCTACATCCTTCAATCTTTTTATGTAAGTTATTGCTTAATGTGTACACTGACAGGCACACTCAAGTTAGTCTCTTTTCACTTTCACTATTTTGTGCCCTTGAGTTGATTTTTTTTTTTTTGAAGGTTTTGGCTGGAGCTGGGTTTGAACCTGCCACCTCCAGCATTTGGGGCTAGTGCCTACTCCTTTGAACCACAGGAGCTGTCCCAGTGCCCTTGAGTTTTCAAGCCTCTGTCCTTTGTGTGTAATTCTCAGAGTGAAGAAGTCAACTAAATGTTTAACCTTTGTACTTTTTGTATGTAAATTAGATCTTAAATTTAATTTTCTAAATTTTTTTTTAATTGTGGCTCTATAATGAAAATCAGTAGCAATACAGATTTAGGAGATTTTTGCACTGACCATTTTAACAGTACAAAAATTTTATTCTAAAGGAGATTCTTTTCCCCATGAGAATGCATACATCTCAACAGTTTAAAGGGATACTAATCCCATAAGCACAATGCTTAATAACAAATGTCTTGGCATCATCTTACAATTAGCTCCTGTAGATAATGTGGGGGAGAGATAGAAGATAGTCAAAAAATACATATATATATAGCAGTCCCTGAAATGTATGTTTTCTAGTTCACCCTTCAATTGAGATGTTAAATAATTCATATCAATAGTAAGAAAACATTGAACTATAAGTTTACCACAGTCAGGTATTAGGTGTGGTAAACTCAATTTATGGCAGGAAGAGGGTATGATATTCTTTCCTGGTGCGAAAGATAGTTAGGTTTCAGGTGGCATCTGTGGCTCAAGGAGTAGGGCCCAGGCCCCAAATACCAGGGGTGGTGTGTTCAAGCCGGGCCCCCGCCAAAACTGCAAAAAAAAAAAAAAAAAATTAGGTTTTCTATGATTCTCTTTTCACTTTTTGTTAAATCAATGGAATTATCTGTGTGACTCATTAAATGATGTATTCCACAGAAGACTATAGTTGTTTCTTCTACCTACGTGTTTCTTCCTTATACTTGAATCTAAGTAGCAGAAGCAGCAGGGGTCTAAGGAAACCGTAGTGAAGCATGTGCTTTGAGAAAAATCAATGGACGGCTTTGATGGTCAGGTCAATCAAAATAGCCTGTGCATACCGAAACAGCCTGAACTAATTTTAGAAAGCCTGGCGGTGTGGGTAACATGATTGCCAAAACATCCTCTAACAAGTGTTAATTTTGAATTTCTTAGAAGGAAAGAGAAGAGAGGATTGAGATATGCTTTCATTTTCAGTCAGGAGTAAGGATATGGTGTCTAATTGAACTCACGTGTCATTCAACCTTTGATAATTCACTATATTGCTATTTGGTTTCCACTCAGACTATGAAGCTCTTCAGGGCCAGACAAAATTGGCTGGGCTCTCTCCCCATGGTGTCACTAGAAGTGGTTATGTTTTTCCTTGATAATCCCAACTCCATACCATGATGTCATGATTATGTGACTACTGCTTGGCATCTGTGGCTGTTATCCCTCTGGGTATAAAAGTGTACAGGACCTTCCCCTTCTGCAGACCCCCCTGTAGCTCACCTGCCACTACTAGCTGAATAAAGATGGACTTTCCATGCTTGCTCAGCAGCCACCAGGAGCTGTTACACCTTCCCTCAGTGCCTAAGTTACTCTGGTCCTTCTAAGTCAGAACACTTGTATTATACTCTTTATACTTAATTCTCTTTTCTTCATTTTAATAACTATACTTTTTCATATCCCATTTGAGTCAATACAAGTCTTCTTAGTGGAAGATAGCAATTAAATTATTGCTGGTCAATCTTCATCAAATTCAGATGTATTGATACTTTAATCTAGGTCCAAAGAACTTCCGTCCTCACCGTTAGATACTCATACAAATATGGACACTGCATTGAATCCAAACTAATAACACTGAGATACTCTGCTGCTTGTGATGCTCTGGGTTTCTTTTCCCACAACTAACAACTGTTTGGTTTCTGATTTACTGGACATTTTGAGAAAATTAATTTCTTTTCTAGAGGAAGAAGACAGCTTAGTCCTTGAGCTTCAAGGTGACTTCTAGGAGCAAGAGAAAGATGAAATCAAATTTGATTTATACTTAATGCAATCAGTAAAAACATATTTCTAAGTATTTCTCTGTAAAACTTGGATACCATTTGTGATTGTTCCAGTTATTACTACTAATGATGAGGTGACACGATGGTATGTGGTATTCACCCAGAACAGTACTAACATTAATGCAATTCTGTCCAAGATCTCTGCTTGCTACAGGCAAGGGATCAGTAAAGCAAATGAGATGGATACCAACCATTAACTTTTCTCATACCCTTGAGAACCTAGAATCCATTGGAACACAGAGCAAGGTTATTTTTTTCACCACTAAATCAGGCATGGGGAAATCTGTAGCACAGAGAACTGTAGAAAGACCACTTCTGAAGACACTAGAAGATTATTATTAGATTCTCTGTGTAGAGGACCCTAATTCACAGTACTTGAAACAATGAACTAAAGTCACATGGAGGAGAAGGTAGTTACTAGTAAACTGTTTAACAAAATCATTATATTTTACTTGTGGAAAACCAGGGAGACCATAAACCTAGGTAGAATCATGTGATAAATTATGTCAGATGGAAATTGGGGGAAGTGATCTTGATTTCATCTTTCATCACTCATCAGATGGCTAACAGCAAAGAATGCGTGGAGGACTCTGAGATTCTTAGATGGTGAACTCCTTGGACTGTGAGGCCTGAATGTAAAGGGCTCCTTGCCAAATGTGATTGTATGAATGCAGGTAAGAAATTGACATTTATTGGCTCGGCGCCTGTGGCTCAAGCGGCTAAGTCGCCAGCCACATACACCTAAGGCGGCGGGTTCGAATCCCTAGCCTGGGCCCGCCAAACAACAATGATGGCTGCAACCAAAAAATGGCCAGGCGTTGTGGCGTGTAGTTCCAGCTACTTGGGAGGCTGAGGCAGGAGACCCGCTTGAGCCCAGGAGTTGGAGGTTGCTGTGAGCGTGATGCCATGGCACTCTACCCAGGGGGATAGATTGAGGCTCCGTCTCAAAAAAAAAAAAAAAAAAGAAATTGACATTTATTGTGTTATGCAATTGAGATTTTAGAGATATTTGTTATAGGAGGTAGCTTACTCTATGTTTAATATTTACATGATAAAATAATTAATATTTGATTCCTCAGTCAAACCAAGTTTTCATTCTCTTGTGTGCATTTAGACAACAGACACTAAAACAAAGAGGGTACAGAAGGAAGCCAAAGCCATAGCTTATGGTACTATTTCGAGGAACTCAAACTTGATTCATTAGAAATAAAAGGGTGGTAGAGCGCTGGCCCCATACGCCAGAGGTGGCGGGTTCAAACCCATCCCAGCCAAAAGAAAAAGAAATAAAAGGGTGTGTGAATGGCACATAAGGTAAAAAATTGTTTTGTAATAATTTAGCCTACCCTGTTATGTACAAAAGGGCAATATCAAAAAGACTCAAAGGCTAGCTTTGATAAATTCATCAACTACAGCTAATATCTGTATAAAGTACAGGATCTTATTCTTCAATGACTTAATGTACAAGAACAGAGTAAGTATAAACAATATAATTAATAACAATGTTAAAGATAAAAGTGGTGTATGGATTATAAAATGGGGTCTCTATGTTCATATAAATAGTTATTATTAATTACAAGGGGAAAAAAAGACCCTGACTGTGAATTTCTTAAAAAGGAGTGAACAACAGCTAGATAGTTCAGTACAGGATTCTTCATAACTATTACAGAACCAGAGTATGTCTTTTCCAATATGTCATTCCTTATAATTAGTCTAAAGTTAATTAAGAGGTTTAATTTATCAAAAAACAAAGACAACCTTCCATATGCACTTACATAAAAAAAGTACAATTATCATATACTTATATAGACTTTGAAGGTTCTTGAACAGCTGAAATCTGTTGATTTCCATTTGCTTTTCCAGAGTCATTGATGGGATATACAACGTTCTTTCTCTTTTATTCATATGACTGAATGTCGGAGGTTGTTTGGGGGCTTGAACATTCAGAGCTCCCAACCTCTCGCTTCCCTAATTTACTCAATAATCTGTTGAATGCCTGATTTTTGTTCTTGGAGTTCTACACTCAGGCCATATACTATACTTAGGAATGGACAATCGGGACGTTTCCACAGTTCATCCAAATTTAGAGGGTGCAGCATGCAAATAATAATTGTAAGAACTTAGCACCTCCTTAACAAGAATGATTATCTAAAATAGG
This sequence comes from Otolemur garnettii, assembly GCF_000181295.1. Classification (NCBI taxonomy): domain Eukaryota; kingdom Metazoa; phylum Chordata; class Mammalia; order Primates; family Galagidae; genus Otolemur; species Otolemur garnettii. Next base: position 28,365,059 of record NW_003852404.1, on the reverse strand, counting down.
AAGTTACCAGATGGCGCACATGGTTAATAGCAGCCATCTGTGAACCATACCATGCGTAACAGAGTTGATTTGAGGACAAATTTAGTGCTACTTACACCAAATAGAAGATTATTACACCTCTGCTGAGCCAGGTTCCCTCTGAGTGCATTGCATGTTTATTCCTTAAGCTTGACTCCAGTAGAATATATACACTTTTGTTCTTGGAAGAGAGAGAAACAAAATACTCTAAGATGTGCAGGCACAGAGAAACTACCTTTTTACCACTTCTGTTGGTCTGCTTTGTTTCCTTCCTCATGAGACTAGCAAATAAAGATAAATAATTTTCAATAAACTATTTTTGAAATAGTTATAGGAAGTTATATAGCTGGGAAAATTGAATGATGAAACATAGAGATATGCAGGAAATAATCAAGTATGCAATATCAGAGCATGCAGGCAAGGTATTGTAGATTTTAAAATACATAAATAATCAGCATACCAAGAGGGTTAAACACTGGAGATTGAAAACTAGAGCACCTGTGTTCAAACCTTGTCTTCATTTCTTACCGTGTGTGTGACACAGACATGTAATTAAATTTCCCTGTAGCTAAGTTACTCTACCTATTCTGTCTGAAAAGCGGATATGTTGAAAATTAGGTTACCTGCCCTATGAAGATAATTGGGAAGTAGAAATATGTTTTTTTTTAAAGCATTTAGAACACATTCACAAATAAAATAAATATCGCATGGATTTGTCTGATTTAATAACTGTGATTTTTAAAATCTTAAAATGTTGGCTTGTATGAACTTTGTAGTGTTTTCTATGCAGTTGGAAAAGAGTTAATGCCAATTTTTTTCAGCGCACTTTCTAATCTAGTCTAATGAATAAATAATGTCTTACAAACTGTCAGGAAAATAACTTGAACAGTTATCCAAGTGAAGCAACCTTGGAGGTTATGGAATGTATTCACGTAAGCAAGTGTATAATCCTTAGTCGAGATGTATGTCTGTTTTTGTCCTGCTGATGACCTAAGTAAGCTTTATCTCCTGTTTGATTTTTTCCTGTCCTGAGAATCCCCAGAAATGATAAAAGGTGAAAGGGCACTGGGTGAATTACCAGAAACCTAAATCTAAGGTTTTTGGGTTTCCAGACCACCGTGAACTTTTGATAAATCTAGAAATATCCGCCTTACCTTGTTTTCAGTTAGAACTTTACTACTATAACATACCCTGAGTTTGAATGTGCATGAATGTGCATTACTTTTTATAAGTTTGAAATATTTCTACATATACTTTTGGTCAAGTACAAAAAATTATAAAGGAAGGAATTTGAAGCTCTACGTTATCCATCAGATTGAAATAAAATTAAAAATATTTATTAACATTAAAACAGTGTTTTACAGCAATATTTATATTTTATTCAAAAATATTATATTCTTTTTGAGAAATTACTGCTATTTGTCTATAAATACATTAAAACCATTGCTTTGGTATTATGTGTAAAATCACATTTTGAACTCTGAAGTTTTTACTTTCAATGAAGCCCAACTCTATCGTATAAAAAGAAAAATAATAACCCCTTCTTTTTCAAACAAATAAATGTAATGAGGAGTCACGGTTTATACTGTGACTCAAAGGAGTGATTCCTATTTTCTTATAACTATGAGATTCACATTTTAATAACAACATGAAAAGTTGTCCAGGGTTAATCTAGTTTTTCTTTATTATGCAAAAAAGGAAACTTGGATACTAGGTATAGCAAATCTAAATGTATCTGTGAGTTAGTGGGTGCATTTAAATTCATTCTATTTCTTCTAATTTGCTGCAAATTATTTTCATAGCTCCCTTGCTCCTTTTCAGCCCTTTCTTTCTTTACCTAATTTGACCCTATCTTGATTGTGTCACCTTAGAAAAAACGTAACTTGGACATATTCAGCACAAATATTAGCTAGCATATGTGCTGTTATAATTTCAGCTACACTGATGGAAATGCACCAAAATATCTCCCCATATGCCAGCAGGAGATATTCTTAATTGCCATGTTTGAGAAGGGTAGAAGAGGGACTCAGAGGAGCAAGGGTATGGTTAGAAGGGGTTAGATCTACCTGGCTGTCTTTGTGAGCAGATAGGGACAGGTTTACTTCCTGTGACATTGGTTGGGGGTGGGTGGAAGAAAAGTAAGAAGGCAAATCAAGGTATTATTGTAATCTAGAAACAGCTCTTTAATACAGGATGGATGTTGTTATATGGTTGACTATAATGTAGGAGGGAGGGCAAAGTATTTGTTTCTTCTATTCTATAACCTTGTATAAATTAAAATGGTTTGGGTTATAAACTACCCAACATACCAGTTCCTTAATAGAACACAAGTTTATCTCTCATTCCACCTGGCCTGCTATTGGCCTTGGTGATTCTCTTGGGCACTGTGTTCAAAACGCACTTTAAGGATGAGTGTGAAAGAAAAGTCTGTGGCGTTAAGCACCAGCTGAGAAACTTTCATTCAGAAGTAAGACTTTATTCCTTATACAAGTTGCATGAAAAAAGTTTTACTTAATAGGGTCTCACGCCTGTAATCCCAGCCCTCTGGGAGGCTGACGCAGGTAGATCACTTGAGCCCAGGAGTTGATACCTGCATGAGCAAGAGTGAGACCCTTTCTCTACTAAAAATAGAAAAACTAGCCAAGCATTGTGGTGGGCGCCTGTAGTGCCAGCTTCTCAGGAGACAGAGGCAAAAGGATCACTTGAACTGAAGAGTTGGAGGTTGCTGTGAGCTATAACAGTTCGGCACTCTACCCAGGGTGACAGAGTTAGACTCTGTCTCAAACAAAGAAAAAGTTTTTTCTTATCAAAGCAACAAAGTTAAAAATATTCTTTTGAAGGATTCTGACTTAATATCTCTGTCTCGAATTCTATGTGAATTTCTTCATTTTGTTTCTTTGAATTATGATTTAGAAAGTGTCAATAGAATATATTCTAAAACTTGCATTCTCTGACCACCCCTATGGTGACCTATTATGGAAATGTAGTCTAAAATAACTCCCATCACTTCATTACATACGCCAATAGTGATGTAACACTAATCCTCGTCTGATTGTACTTCTCTAGCCCTTGGCCCATTTGCCCACTCCTTTCCAAATTCTTCACTTCGATGAACTACTTTGATGCTAATGTAGTTTCCTCTTCCTCCTTCTTAATCTTATTCTTTGATTACTGTGCTCTTTAGATTTTATCTGCTCCAGAGTTAAATTCAAAGTCCTATTCTCTTATTCATCATATTTTTTCTTGAATATTATCTGCCCCATGCTCTCTCCTTAGTTTTGGGATTTTGGAAAATCAGTGATCAACAACGGCTACAAAAAAGCCCTCAGAATGAGGAACGGGATGAGGCAAATGTTCAGAAAAGGGAAAGAATAATATTGAACCAAAATATAACAAACAAAACTTTGAAAACAAGGTTAATTTTCACACAGAAAAATATTAAATATATCATGTGAGTTAACATGTTGCATAAGTTAACATGTGGGGTCAGGTAAGATTGAATGGCAATTATAACAGAGTGTAGAGTCAGTGATGATATTTTAATTATCACAATCAATATTTACCTCTGTATTTATTTTTTGTTCCACGGATCACTTTAATAATAACTGAATTATGGTTATAAGTGTGCTCATCACCCAGATTGTGTTCATTGTACCCATTAGGCAGGATTCCACACATCCCCTCCTCAGCTCCTCCCCACTGCTTGATTTCTGTTGAGTTGTACTTTTTTCTATGCACACGAGTGCTCATCAGTTAGTTCCATTTTAATAGTGATTACCTGGGATGTTTGTTTTTCAGTTGTTTAGATACTTCATTTAGAATGATGGTCTCCAGTTCCATCTACATTGTTACAAAAGGCATTAAGTCATCCATGTTCATGTTTTAGTAGTCCTGATATACAGCATTTTGTTAATATACTCAAGAATTGATGGGCATGTGGACTGATTTTACATCTTTGCCAGTTTTGCTGCCATAAACATTCAGGGTGCCTTCTTATCCTTTGAGTCAATACCCAATAGAAGGATTTCTGATCTAATGGTAGGTCTACTTTTAGTTTTTTGAAGTATGTTTACACTGTTTTCCCTAGAAGTTATACTACTTTATAGTCACACCAACCGTGTAGAAACCTTCTTTTCTCTCTGCATCCACACCATAATCAAGTATTTTGGACATTTTAGTAAAATCTGTGCTAGCAGGGGGAAAGTTCATTGTGGTTTTGATTTGCATTTCCCTGATGATTAGTGATGCTAAGCATTTTTTTCATGTATTTATTGACCATTTGTCTTCTTTTGAAAAGCTCCTGTTCATGTCCTTTTCCCACTTTGTAATGAGGTTGTTTGGCTTTTTTTCTTGCTTATTTGCTTGATTTTAGTTATTAGCCCTTTATCATGTGTATAGCTGATGAATGTTATATCCCATTCTCTTGGGTGTCTATTTCCTTTGTGAATTATTTCCTTGGCAGTGCAGAAGCCTTTTAATCTAATCCAGTTCAACTTATTGTTGTTGCTGTGATTGCCACTGGGGTCTTCTTCATAAATTATTTGCTGAGGCCAATATCTAGAAGAGTTTTGTTTTCTAGAATGGCATCACAGCTCAAGCAACCTCAAACTCTCAGGCTTAAGCAAATCTCTTGCCTCAGCCTCCCTAGTAGCTGGGAGTACAGGTGTGCCCCACAATGCCCAGCTATTTTTTTGTTGCAGTTGTCATTGTTGTTTAGAAGGCCCAGGCTGGATTCAAACCTGCCAGCCTCAGTGTATGTGGCTGGTGCTGTAACCACTGTGCTATGGGCACCAAGCCTCTAGAAGAGTTTTTTTCCAAAATTTTTTTCCTGGAATTCTCAGGGATTCATACCTTACATTAAAGCTTTTATCCAACTTGAATTAATTTATCTAAGTGGTGAGAAGTACAAATCCTATTTGATTCCTCTTCATGTGTTATCCAATTTTTCCACCACCATTTATTGAATAGGGATTCTCTTCTGCAGTATATATTGTTGTCTGCTTTGTAACATCAGTTGGCTATATGTGGGTGACTTTATATCTTAGCTTTCTGTCCTGTTTTATTGGTCTACATCTCTGTTTTTGTTCCAATACCATGCTGTTTTAGTTATTGTAGCTTTGTAATATAGTTTAAAGTTTGGAATGTGATACACATTTGTTCTTTTGGTAGCAGTTTCTTTGGCTATTTGGACTATTTCCTGATTCCAAACAAAGCATAGGATAATTTTTTTTCAAGATCTGTTAAACATGATGTTGCTATTTTGATGGGAATTACACTGAATCTGTTAATCACTCTCGGATGTGTGGACATTTTAACAATGTCAATGCTACTGATACATAGGCATGATATGTTTTTCCATTTGTTTGGAAAATTGGCAACTTTTTCCCCGTGGTTTATAGTTCATTTTGAAGAGGTTTTTCAACTCCTTAATTAAGTATATTCCTGGATATTTTATTTTCTTTGTAATTATTGTGATTGGCATTTAATTTTTGATTTCACTTTCAGCTTGACTATTATTGTTAATTAGGAATGCTACTAATATGTGTACATAGATTTTGTAACCTGAGACTTTGCTGAATTTACTTATCAATTCCAGAAATATCTTGGTGGAATCTTTACAGGTTCCTAGATATAAGACCATGTCATCAGCAAAAATAAATAGCTTGCTCTTCTCCTCTTTCCTTATTTGGATACACTTAATTTCTTTCCCTTGCTTGATTGCTCTGGTTAGGATTTCAAGCACTGTATTGAATAGAAGTGGTGACAATGGGCATCCTTATTTTGTTGCAGTTCTTGGAGGGACTGCTTATAACTGTCCTTATTCAGTATGATGTTTCATGTGTTTGTCATATATTTTTTTTCTAATTTTGACATTTGTTTCATAGATGCCTCATTTGTTGAGTGGTTTTATAACGAAAATGAACTAAATTTCATTGAATGTTGTTCCTACATCTTTTGAGTTGATAACATTATTTTTGCTTTTGCTTGTTTATGTGGTAAATCACATTCACTGATTCAAGTATAGTGAACCATCCTTGTATCCCTGGGATAACACCCACTTGGTTAAGGTGGATTACTTTTTGATATGTTGATGAATTTGAGTTGCTAGTATTTTATTGAGGATTTTTGCATCTATATTCAGAAGTTATATTGGTCTGTAATTTTCTATTTTTGCTGTTTCCTTTCTTGGCTTTGTTATCAAGATGGTACTAGCTGCATAGAATGAGTTGGGTAAGATTCCATCCTTCTTTTTCTTCTTCTCTCTCTTTTTTCTTTGCCTTTATATATTTTTATTTATTTGCAGGGCCACTCATCAATTTCTATCCTCCTTGATACTATAGATTAATTTCTGCAATACAGGTACTAACTCTTCTTTGCACGTTTGATAAAATTTGGCTGTGAATGCTTATCCTCTGGGTTTTATTTTTTGTTTTTGTTGGATGATTTTTATTGCTTCTTCACTCTCTTTGCTCATTTTTAGTCTATTCATTAGTTTTGTTTTGTCCTGATTGAGTTTTGGAAAGTTGTGTGTTTCCAGGAATTTGTCCATTTCTTCTACATTTTGAGTTTATATCCCTAGAGATTTTCATGGTGTTAACAGATAATGTTTTGTGTTTCTGCAATATCAGTTACGTTATCTCCCTTTTCATTTCTTACTGAGCTTATATGGGTCCTTTCTCTTCTGGGTTAATCCAGCAAGATATCTATCAATTTTATTTCTTTCTAAAGGGCCAATTATTTGTTTCATTGATCTACATTATTTTCTTGCTTTTAATCTCATTTAGTCTGTTCTGACTTTAGTTAATTCTTTTCTTCTGCTGGCTTTGGGTTCTTTGTTTTCCCTTCTTTTCTAGTTCCTTGGGATGTGTTATGCAAGTGTTAATTTGTAATCTTTCTGTCTTTCTGATGTAGGCATTCAACCCTATGAATTTTCCCTTTAGGGCTACTTTTGCTGAATCCCATAGATTTTGACAGCTTATGTCCCTTTGTAATTCAGTTGGAGCAGGCTTTTGATTTTCATCTTAATTTCATTATTGATCCAATAATTTGTTCAGCACAAGTGATTTAATTTCCATGACATTGTATAGAATTGGTGGTTTTTCTTAAAGTTGATGCTTATTTGTATTCTACTGTTATCTGAGAAAATCTGTAACAAGAGCAAATCTCACTAAACTATATTTTTAAAAATGATTAATTGTATTTTTCTCTGCACTGAACATATATAAATAGCTCCCAATATCTAGAGGATACTTTTCAAGTCCCTTAATTTGCATGAAAAGACTTCCTAGATCTGATCCATTTTACCATTTTAATGGCTCCTCTATAATTTAGTCACATTGAGTTTCTGATTATTTTCTGAGTTGTCTGTGCTCCTTCATGCCTGGGTGTGTTAGTGCTCGTAGTTATTGCTGGCTTTCTCGCTCCCCGTGTTCTTCCTGATAAGCCCATTTCTCAAAACCCAGGTTAACATTGTTGTCCATATAGTCTCACAATTTACTGAGGCAAGTAAATTGTTCTTGCTTTAAGGCTCAAATAAAATTCAGTAATTATCACACTGATATTGAATTTTACTTATTCAAGGGTCTTTGTTCACTAGTTCAAGTTTCTTTTTCTTTCTTTCTTTCTTTTTTTTTTTTTTTAAGAGACAGAGTTTCACTCTGTTGCCCTTGGTAGAGTGCCCTGGCATCATAGTTCACAGCAACCTCCAGCTCTTGGGCTTAGGTGATTCTCTTGCCTCAGCCTCCTGAGTAGTTGGGACTAGAGGTATCTGCCATAACACCTGCCTCTTTTTTGTTGCAGTTTGGCTGGGGCTGGGTTTGAACCCACCACCCTTGATATATGGGGCGAGTACCCTACTCATTGAGCCACAGGTGCCTCCCCCACTAGTTCAAGTTTCTAATGACAGAGATCATGAAAAAAAAGTCTTTCATACACTTACAGAGTATAAAACAAAATGTGTGGTTGCTAAATAGATAACTCAGAACCTAGAGCTTTATGAATTATGCCAGTAATAATCCTCAGTCTACTCTGAATTGTCTTTAATCATTAAAAAAGAAACAGCAGTTAAGTAGTTAATCATGGCAGGTTTTAGATCACAGAGACCTAGGGAAATACCAGGAATTTCTTGGAGTTTATTCTCTACATTTATTAACCTGAAAACTGACTACCTATAAGGTAGCTCAAAACTGGATCATCTAGAATTATGAAGTGTTGTATTAAATGAAATATTTTCAATTAAATTAGCAAAAGTAATGGAATTGCTATTACTAATCCAAAGCTAGTCAGTAAAATGCTTTTGGAGGTAAAAATGGGTGGCAATACTTTAAGATTATGTTAGCTTGTTTCAAGTCAATTTAAGATACACTATATGAGATGAGGCATTCTACTTTTGTTTATCACACCATGAAGAAAGTTATACCTTTTTATTAATTTCGGAGTCGTTTTCATCTTCTGTTTGTTAGTAAAACTTTTATCATTATGGTAAAATGAAAGTCATCAACATAGGCTGAAAGACCATAACCACTAACAAGGGGAATAAAGCAGATGAAGTAGCACAACATTTAAAATTTAATTTTGTTGATTAAAACCTCATTTGGGGAAGAATACTGCGATTAAAAATTATTCAAAACTTGTAGTTTTATCTTAAGAAATTGTTATTCTGTTGCCTAAAAAGAATGAAATTAAATTTTAAGCAATTAGCTGGACTCAGTGGCTCACATCTGTAATCCCAGCACTTTGGGAGGCCATGGTGGGAGGATTTTTTAAAGCCAGGGAGTTTCAAACCAGACGGGGCAATGTGGCAGACTTTATCTCTACAAAAATATTTTTAACATTTTCAAAAACTTTGTAAGAAATTAATGTATTAGTATAAATAACATAAAGTCGGTTATATATATATATATATATATATATATATAATTTATTTGCAGTTTTTGTCCAGGGCTGGGTTTGAACCCACCACCTCCGGCATATGGGGTCGGTGCCCTACTCCTTTGAGCCACAGGTACCACCCAATAGAATAAATTTTTATTAAAAATTAAAACCTTAGAGGTTACCAGCTTAGCATATAAAACCATAAAGTATATCTCTAATAAAATGTGTGTGTGGTGTGTGTGTGTGTGTTAGTCCAGGTTCTGTCAGAAACTAACACCACAGAGGATTAAAGTGCAATGATTTTATTAGGGCAAATATCTGTGTGAGAAGAAATGGAGAGGGAGCCTGAAAAGCTGGGGAGAGCCATCATACGCTGCAAGTCTAATCCCAAAGGAAGGAGGGGAGAAAAATTTGAGTTAAAAGCATCTTGGACTGCTCTATAGATTAAGAAAGCTTCAGCCAGGCCATGCAGAGCCAGCCAGCAGAGAAGCCCTGGGTCTCCCAGGAATCAGGTGAATTATTATTGCTGCTGTACTTAGTCACTGAGTGAGAGCAGCCTGTGGGACGATGGGGCCTTTGCACAAATCTAGGGATGGATCCCAGAAAGTAGCAGTAGGCTCCTCATTCCATAATTTCCCCTGAACTCAGAGCTCTATGAGGTGCATTCTCTGGGCACCAAGTATCTTTCTCACTTCTATTCCTTTGGGAAAAAATACTATAGATTAGAACAACAGGAGGACTGCACTGAATTTTACATTCCTAAGCTTGTCACCTTGGAGAGATCAATTTCTTTGGCTATAAAAGTTTCAGTCTAGAAATTATCTAAGGCATCCACAGACTGTAAAACACATAATTTCTTTGCTCACTTGGCAGGGCAATGCCTAGCCAAAGAAAAAATTAAATACTGTATTTCTTTTTTTTTCCTTTTTTGCAGTTTTTGGCCAGGGCCGGATTTGAACCCACCACCTCCAGTATATGGGGCTGGTACTCTACTCCTTGACCCACAGGCACTACCCTGAATTTTTTAATTTAGGATCATTCTTATGTGTCTGTGTTTTTTTATAGTAGCTCTAGCGTGGGAGTTCAACAACTCCTATTCCTGACCTCCTACTACCTTTTCTGTTGCTCTTTGTTCAAGGCTGGAGAGATGAATGTTCTCCATCTTAGACTGTCTAACAAATAGTGTGACCATGCGACACTGCTAGAGAATGATACATACGGGGACATTTTGGGGGAAGGAGAGTTGCAACTGGTTTTGTTCCCTAATAAAATGAGTCAGATGTGCCTGAGCACTGCCCTTTTCTCTTTTTTCCTGCTTTGAATGTGCAGAGTACACCTTGACTTGCAAATGTTAACTTGCTCCTTATCACATGTGAACAAAGGTCACTGTGCCAAAAGGAAGAAAGAGAGACCACCGACTGGCCTGGTGCCCACATATGCATTTGGTATTTCTGGGATCAAATAGTTCTAATTGCATGAATTCCATCTCTGAAGGGATTCTACTTGTCTGCTGTCACCATTAGTCCATGATATTTTTACAAAATTTCTTAACTTATTTTCCATATCCAAAACTACCTTGATGGCATCTCATTCCTTCAGTAAATACATGTATGCACTTTGAATACATGGCTCTGGAGGGTGATTCATAAATACATGTCCAAGTCCTAAAGGGTGCTGAAGAATTAATGTAATATTTGTGTTTGAAGAGTATCTTCTAGAGAATGAATGTCTTACTTCTAAAAATTTTTAAAATAAGGAGGCCACGTGAAAAAAAATGCCTTCACTTCTTCCTAGAAAGAGAGTTGTATACTCTACGTTAACTAAGGGTATATCTTAGAACAAATACATTTTTATCAGATTTGTGAGACTCTTATATTTAAAGTCGTTTAGATCTATGCGTTTTGATTGGGTTGAGTATGTGGAATAGCAGTGTGTTTTTTTTGGGGGGGGTTAGAAATAAAAGCCCACACATACACACACATACACATCCAGAGGTTGTGGGTATTAGAAGTGTATTGTTTCTGATTTTGTAATAAACAACTTTAAAAGCCCCTCCAATGTGGATTATTTTTATACAAACTTTTTAAGACTAACAAAGGACCAATTTACACCACCTGCTTCAGTTATACTCAGATGAGAAATTTCTCTCTCTTTTTTATTCTAAAGAAACATTATTCATTTTATCAGGTAACAAAACCAGTGGTAACTCTCCTTCCCCCCAAATGTCCCTCTATGTATCATTTTCCAGCAGCGTCACATAGTCACACTATTTGTTAGGGAATCTGAGATAGAGAACATTCACCTCTCCAGCCTTGACCAAAGAGAAAGAGAAAAAGGAGTTAGTAAAACATTTCTCTCTCTTTTTTATTCTAAATAAACATTATCTTTGGTACCTTATGCTTAAGTACATGGTTTTAAGTAAAAAATAAAACTTTCCAAATTTTCTGTCCAACCAGTATTTATTCACAAATCCCTGTCTATGTAAAATCATATTGTGCTTCTCCCATGTGAAGAGTTGTCTAGTCGGTGGCAGTGTGAGGTACCAGCTGGCGATTTTATAGTTTTTAGTATGCTCGGTGCTTTCATGATGGACAATTTGTTCCCTGCCGTTAGCTTAACTTTATTTTTTTAATGTAGGTGTGTTACTTTTGCTCCAATTGTGAGAGAAAAGCGTATTCCCTCTTCGATTCTGCATGTACATGTTTTGATTGTTCAGTTAATAACCACAACAGCATTTCTTTTGAAATTATTATCCTGATGAACTGTTCTTGAGATAAATGTGAAACAGACGCTAAGCTATATTTCCCTGGAAGATATCTTTCAAATATCTTTAAAAAGTTTATTCAAAACTCTCGTTAACGTGGAACATTTGAAGAAAAGAAAAATGGATTCGGTGCTGGAAAGATAGACCAGGACCTTTTACTTACTTAGAAGTATATTTTGTGTGAAGTAATTGCTGGACAATTCTAGCATCTTTGCCTGTCTCTCTTGGTGCTTCAGGAAAGTGAGGATCAGAACTGCCTCTTCTGACTCAGTGGTGGAGTATTTTATGATGGACAAGAATATGGTAAAATTATTTTCTCTAAGTTATTTGACTGTATTTTTGAATTTAAATGTCAAATAGAGGGATGACCAAGAAACTCAAGTATACTGAAAAGGTACAAACTTTTCTTGAATATTTACAAGACCTTTATTTAGAGCAGAGTTCTGTGTTTGCTGTTATCCTTCTGGACATTTTTCTGTCTTTGTAACAATTGGGAAACAAACTATTAATCATTTCAGCTCTGATTAAATAGATGAGTTGTAGTCTTAAAAGGTGCCATATCGATAGCTATTACCTTTAAGAGGCTTAGCATTATATCTATTAACAAGAACATTTCTATTCATTGGAAGCTTAAACCAGAAGATAATACATGACTCTAAGATTCTATGTGTATATAGCCTAAGAGTTTGAAAGTAAAGGTATCGATGAGTAGCAAATGGATTTTTCTTTAAAATTTCGTGTGTTATGAATAAGAAGGATACAGGCAAGAAAATGTCTGCTGTGTTAAAACACAATTATAAAATAACTGTCTATAATACAACCCTACCCAAATGGACTTAAAAGAAATTGAAGAACATTTCTTTTCCCATAACTATAATTTTTTAGTCAAAGAAGTTACCAAGATAAAAACTGTTCACTTATTTATTTATTCATTCATCCACTCATTCAAAAAACATATATTTTCTATGCACATCTGGCATATGTGTATCACCAAAGCCATTTTATTCTAAAGTTTTAACTGTTCATTAATAGTATTAACTGAAAATTGAACAAATGGTTGCTATGGCATTATGGGGGTCGGTATCGTGGGTCTCAGTTTATCTGAGGTATACTTCAGATACACAAATTCAGAGTCTGTTTTGCACTGCTTCTATAGAAGATGAGATTAATGAAATCCTATATTGAAAGTTCCTAAGAATTGTGAGAATAGATAGAACTCAATGGAAATATAAAGAATGTTATTTCTAGTGATAGTTTTAGTCTTTCTTTAGAAATCTTAAGTTGTGGAATTTTATGTTATGTTTGAAGTTATATTGGATCTAAATATATGACAAAAGAATTGTGCTATGAATGAAAATATGTTCTATAAATGATCCAAAGATGCATGTAAATTTATGACTGTTGAAGATATTTTTTCTCATATATACATACATATACATGTGTGCACACACATAAATGCACACAGGTGTCAGTGTGCAATATGATTATACTTGACTTTCAGATAGCTGCAGGTTTTCTGTGGAGTTTACTTAGGAAGTTTTCTTCTTGAGCTGATGTAGGGAATACAATTGTGAACATTTAAAACAAGTTACTTAGGTATGCACACAAAAATGTCTGTCTTTAGATATAGACTTAGTATCTGCATATATTAATTGCATTACTTTTACTTTTTTGAGGTGAAGCATAACGTACAAATTATGTATCAGTATCAGTCTTGAATTAAACATCAAAATTTAAGAAGTGTCATCAAATTATTTAAGTAAGCAAATATTTAAATTTCTATTGACAATTAATTTAACTGTAATTTCTTCTGGATGTTTAGACTTGTAGTAACAAATTGCAGAACAAATATTTTTGCTTAAGACTAACACTGAGATAAAGCAAATAAACGGGTATGACTCTTGACTCCTGTTAACGCTGCACTTTCTGTCATTATTTAACAAAATTCCATTTTCACCAACAAAAATTACATAAACAAAGCGAAAATATAACCCTGTGCCTTAGGTTTAAAATTTACATTTTTTTTAAAAATAAGTATATTTTCAAATATGCAACTGCTACTGGAATAAAAAGAGAACCCACACTAGGATATAGGACATTTTTATTAGTTCACAATTTTGAAATTGTTATGTCTTGATCAGTTTTTCTAGTTAAATAATTTGCTCAAATATGCTATAGTTATTAATTACAAATTGATTTCATGGAATTTTTAGATATACAGAAGTCCCCCCCACCTTAACTACAGTTTCACTTTCTGTCGTTTTCTTTACCCTTAGTCAACTGCAGTTTTAAAATAACAAATGGAAAATTCTAGAAATAAACAATCCCTAAATTTTAAATTGTGTGCGGTTCTGAGTGTCATGATGAAAGTTCTCACCCTCCCACTTAGTCCATCTGGGACATGAATCATCCCTTTGTCTACCATATCCATTCTGTATGCACTACTCACCTGGTAATCATCCATATTGTCGGCCTCTGACATATAACCTTTAATGTCATCATTTTTGATAATGCAGAGTTACACAAAGCAGATAATCCTTCTTCTAACATTGCCAGAAGGTCAGCAGTAGCCTAGACCTCCATCACAAGGCCTACAACGTTCACCTTACTTTATCTCATCTCATAGACACTTTATTATCAAAGCTGTTGCCATATTAACTTTGATGTGCTAAAAGAGTAGGGAGGATGTTCCAAAACAGTTATTTGTTTACTAGCTAAAAACTCTATCACAGATAGTGTCACATGAACTAGTGAATTGTGATGCAAGAGCCATGAGTTGGGGAAAAGTTTAGGTTATTTTTTAATTTTTTTTTAGACAGGAGTGTCAAGCTGTCCCCCTGGGTAGAGTGCTGTGGCATGTCTCTCATTCTAACACTTTTATCATAATTTTAACCAAACGTTTATTCATATTCTTTGCTATTTATTCATTTGAATTAAAGTAATAATGTTTTATTGAAGCTTTATATGCACAGAAAATCATGCAAATAATATACAGCATCTAAAATATGTATTTTCTTGTTTCTTTAATTATATCTGTTTTCTTAGAGGTCAATGTTTTTATTTGATTTTGATTTTTTAATTTCATGGTGGTGATTCTATAAATATAGCATATTTTTTGCTCTCTGTTCATACCAGAGGGTAAGCTCAGAAAGTTGCTAGAACTTTCTTTATCATTGTGCAAATAAATATTTCCCTCCCCCCCAGGTAATTCTAGGGTGAATTAACAAAGAAGCTGCATGGGAAGGATGGATAAGATAGCTTGGAGAATGAGAAGGATTTAATCAGAAAATAAAAAGAAACAAAGAAAAAAAGAAAAAAAGGTTAAAACACTAATAGCTAGAATAGAAATATAAGTAAGAAAAGAACAATGGTGTGTAGAGAACAGTGGCACATTTATGTTTACTGGATGGAAAGAGAAGACTCACTTGTTTTGACACAGGCAATACGGGCAAGGCCAGCTTGCCCAGATCTTGTATACACTTGAGAACAAAATTACCAACACAGGTATGGTACAGTCATGTTTTAGTTCAGATTACTTTTGATACTTATGGAATATCAATAAGATGTCTAAGCACAGCAAACGGGAGGTCATGAAAGCTCTATAATCTTTCAGGTGGAAAATAAAATGGCCAGAATTAGGAAATATTTGATGAGAAAAAATTTAAAAAATTGCCAAGCTAGGCAGTTGTACTATGGATGGAAACTAAAAACAAAAAATACACAAGACATTCAGAATAGAAAAAAAAAAATTGGCTAGCAAATGGGATTAAAAGTAGGAGTGAATCTTTAAGTTTGTAGTTTCAGTGCCTGAGTAGATTGTTACGCTATTGGTGATTGCAGACCATTCACAGAAAGGACCGACAATGAAAGATCATTGAATCATGTCTGGACATGTTGCATTTGAGAGTCTCTGAGACTTCCAGGTGTGGTGTATAAGAAAGAGTGTGTTTTAGATATCTGAAGTATAATAGAGTAACCAAGGTTTGAATGATGGTCTAGGGAGTCAGTTCCACAGATGTTAATCAAAAGCATAAAAATACATGAGAAAATAGAACTGGAACCAAAAAATTGAGATGTGAAATAATCTGAGGGTGAAATCTTAAAGCCCAAATATATTGTACATAGTAAAAGAAAGGCATCTGAAAACTGAAATAGGATTATCGAAGGTTAGGGGTTGTAAGAGAGAGCATGAGTTTACAGCAACTGAGGGAGAATAGTTTCCGATGGGAGGGGTGTGAACATGTTCTGACGGCAGGGCTTTGCATCAGTGGTCTCCTCTGCTTGGAATGTTTACCTCCTCCTCTCCTGCCCTCTCTTGATAATCCTGCATGTCTACGCTTAATTATCATCTTCTTAGAGAGACCTCTCTGAATGCCTAATCTACAGTAAGTCCCCATAATTATCCTTTTCATAATAACGGGCTCTATTTATTTAAGTAAATTTCCCTATGAAAACAATCTTCATTTTATTTTTGCTTCTTTGCTTGCTCATTATTGGTTTTCTTAAATTACTTTTTACACAAATTTGAAGAAACTGAGAAGGGACAGTGGTCTTCATTTTACTCACTACTATATATCATGAACTTACCTGAGTTCTGGACACACAGCAGGTTCTCAGTAAATATTTCCTGCATGGAAGACAGCAGGGAGAGAGACAAAGACGTGGTAGGAACATTTTCCATTGGTTTGAAAAATGAGAGGTCACTGGATTCCTTAACATAATTACTTGTAGATAAATAATAATGATAGGAAGAAGAAAAAGACGATTAAGAAGAAGACAATAACTATTCACTATACTTCAGATGATGTTTTAATTACTTATCCTGTATTATCCTATCTAATACTCAAGACAATGCTATGAGGTTGTTACTTTTTCTATCTCAGATTTGAACATTAAACAAGGAAGGGCAGGACTCTACCATTTATGCAGATATTGTGCTCTTAATGTGCCCTGATTTACCGAATCAAGGAGTAAATGAAAGCAAGTAAGTGGAGAAGAGTGAAAGTATATTGTACATTGAAGAACTTAAAAAGAGAATAAAAGAATGTTTATGTTGAAGAAATTGGAGGCAGAGGTTACCTTACAGAACTTGAACATGGTAAGATCAAGAGGTGGTTAAATTCTTAGTAGAGTTTGTGGTTTCTTTCTTTTTTTGAGACATAGTCTCACTGTGTTGTCTTGGGTAGAGTGCAGTGGTGTCACAGCTCACAGCAACCTCAAACTCTTGGGCTTAAATGATTCTCTTGCCTCAGCCTCCAGAGTAGCTGGGACTACAGGCACCCGCTACAATGCTCGGCTATTTTTTTTGTTGCAGTTGTCATTGTTGTTTAGTAGGCCTTAGCTGGGCTCGAACCTGCCAGCTTCACTGTATGTGGCCAACACCCCTATTCACCCTACTCACTATGGGCGTTGAGGCTCTTAGGAGATTATGAAACGAGAGGTCAGTTGATGATGTGACATCTGGGGGGGTTGGAGATGTTATGTAATAATGAATAAAGATGACACTAAAATACACAGAGAATAAAGAGAAACATTTTGAAGGTACATCTAATAAATTTGTAGCTGGGAAGGGGCAAACATAAAGCCTTCACAGTTTTTGTTTTATTTTGTTTTGTGAGAGATAGGAGAGAAAAAGCCATAAGAAGATAAGAAGGATAAATAAGGACTCCTTTTAACTACAATCTTGGTCAAATATCAGATATTGGGAGGGAAGAAGTGAAGATGCTGGTGGGCTATCTTCCAAAATTCACAGGATTCAAAATAAGCTCATTCTCACCACTGATTTGTACCGTGGGATAATAAGTAACTTCCAGAGGCATTAATGACTGCTTTTATGAACTGTCTGTAACATGTTGTTTAGATGTCATGTTGAATGGCAAAAAACCTTGAGAATGAGAGAGATTAAGATCTTCACAATTTTTGAGACTTGGCCAGACCAAAATTATAATGTGTAACATTTTTATTCCCAGTTTATGAACTATAACAAAAAGGAAGATTGTAGCATATGTCCAATATTCATTATTAAAATCTTAACATGACTCTTACATAGCACTTTGCATTTAAAATTACTTCAAAAATGAATTTGAAGAGTTTTAGTGGTTGATATATAAGCCAATAATAAATCAAACATTTTTTTTTCCTTTTGAACACATGATATGTTTTCAGCTCAGTGTGAATTACTATTATGGATATAATAATAATAATATAGATCATGATCCTTGCCTTTAAGAAGCTAATCATGTATCTGTAGTAGTGACAGAGGGAAAAATAAAAAATAATCAAAGAATATTCATGAGACGAACTTGTGAAATTGAATTTATATACCGTAGAAAAGAAAGAAAGAAAAGGTCGGTGTCAGCTAAAGTAATCAGAAAAGGCTACAATGAGCTACACGGGACTTATTCTGGGTCATGGAAATAAGGAAGATGCAGATAAACAGAAGAAAGGTGAGAGAAAATCACAATAAGATAATAAAGAGAGCCAGGACTTCAAAGTGACAAAGAGCAAGGCTCTTGAAGGATGTAAATGCTCTGCAGGTGGCTGAAATCAGACCACAATCAAAAGCAATCGCACAATAATCTCAGCAAAAAAGCAGGAGAGGTGCTGTGGCAGAGACTCTGGCTGCCTGCAGCATTAGGAGCAGCAGACCCACCAGATGGGACTGCAGAAATGAGATGGGGTGGATCTTTTCAAAAATAGGCATCAAGCTACCCATTAAACTGAACAGCAGAGCCCAGGATGGTGACAGGTTTTGAAAAGAATGGGCGGAAAGGAACATAAGCCACAATTTGGTTTTTCAGAGTCACACTTGTACTAAAGGAAAATATCTTCAAATATGAAAGACGAGTGTGTGAAGCACAAAACTCAGAAACTCTCATTTTCCTATTTGGGTTTTCTCTGATTTTTGTAATCCAGGTCTTATTTATTTATTGTGTTCTTTGACTATCCTCTGATCTTTGATTGTGTATTTAATTTCTCTAATGAGTTGGTATGAAAAAAGTTAGCTTTAGATAAGAGCCAAATCAGCAAAAAATAGTATCAAGAGAAAATCATGATTCTAAAAGTGACGGATAACATTTTTAAAAGTTTGCCTGCTGTCTTATTTTAAAAATTATTATAGTATTTGTTATCTTTTTAACCCCTCGTTACTATTTTTATAGCTTAGATATTATTCATTTTTTGAAATCCTTTATTAACGATTTAATAAAACCTTTTGTATATGGTTAGATTTTAGAAAAAGTCTTGAGTAAATTTGTTGTTACCTCAGATATATTAAATAAAGTACATCGACTTTATCTACTATGAAAAGAATTTACTAAATCAATATGAAATCTATCGAGATTTCACATTTTGTATATTAACTGGCTCGACAGATGCCAGATAAGAATAAATATCTATGAATAAATAATTTGATGAATGAAAAAGTGAACAAATGTATTAATGGATGAATAAATATAAATAAATATATGAGATTTCTTAATAATCTAATGTTAACAAAATATAAAAAACTGTACATTTTATCAGTTTTCTTCTTTTCAATGGGATAAAATATATCATGAAAACAAAAATATAATTAAAAAATCCTTGTTACAGTGATCATAATGAGCCTCAATTTAAATGAATATCAGTCAAAAATATGATTAAACAAAACTTTTATGCTACAGTGATAAAGAAGCATTTGTTTTTATTTGTATCTTTCTGCCACCTCCAAAGGATGATAAGAGTAAAATAAAAAGGAAACAATTAAATAATAGGTCATGGCATAAGATTAGTAAATGACCTCCTCTTTTTTATTTATTTTTATTTTTTTAAATTTCAGATGACTACGAGGGTACAGATGATTAGGTTACATCGCCAGCATTTGCTAGGTAAAATTCAAGTTGTCGTTGAGCCCTTCACCCAGGGGATGTAGCATATACTCTTAGCTTGTGCCCATTAGGTGAAAGAATTACGGTAATAATTTAAAAGTTTCCTTCTTATAGAATGTGACTTGGTGTTAATAAAACTTTACCATTTGGTAGCTTGGCAGAGATATATGCATAAATATATATACAAACATAAAAATCATAATAAATCCACTTTTTAAGAAGTAAATTGGTTGCAATGTATAAATGATTTTGTATTATGTAAAAGAAGACAGTCAATGTGAGAGACTGAATAATGGTCCTAACGATGTCCGTTTCTCAATCTCCAGAATCTGCAACTATGTTAGCTTACATGGTAAAAGCAACTTTGCAGAGGTGATTAAATTAAAGATCTTGGAATGGGAGATTATCAAGGATTATATGGGTGGGCTTAATTTAATCACAGTGCTCCCTGTATCTGGGAGACTGGCCAAGTAAGAGTTATAAGAAGGCCGTGTGAAAGGGAAAACAGAATTAGACAAGGAAGTGAGAAAACAAGAAAGATGATTAACTTCCAGAAGATAAAAAATAAAAGTAAAAGAAATAGATTCTTCTCTGGGAAAACAGTATTTCCCAGAGTCAAGAGTCAAGAGCATGAACTGCTTAAATAGAGTTATCGTGAATAGCAGCTTCCTTTGGGTTCAGAGCAGCAGCTCCTTGGTGTCTTAGTGCACTTGGCATAGAGCGAGAATTGAGGAATAAGAGAGGGATGGCATGCTTTCATCTGAAGACCTTTGCTTCTTGGGAGAATTGTGGTACTGAGGGATAATAAAGGAGTTACAGAGAACTGAATCCTTAGACTTAATGATTTCCCTCAAAACCCATTTACCAAATTCCTAAATTTTGTGGGGCTAATAAAAGCAAAGTAAACAGAGAAGAGTTATTTGTTTGTGGGTTATTGTTATTCATTTATTTTACTAACCTCAGAGTGCTATAGAGTTAAATATTGGAGTTCAAAAGCATTGAAAACTTCAAAATGTAAAGCTGCCCAAGTAAAAACTCAGACTTCCATTTGAAAAAGTTTAATGAGCCTTTCAAATCTGGAAACACTGCCTTTATTCAGCTCACTCTTTATTTGAATTGAAGTGATCTGTCCATTTAGCTCCCAGCCAAGGATAGGGGAACTCCTCTCTAAAAGGAGATAATGTCATCCAGACCCTCAAAAATGTTTCAAAATTCTTTCCACAATATTTTTCAAAGAAGATGAAAATTTTAGTCAAAAATATTACAAGAAAGACTGAAAAGTCAAATACTAAGATGGTTGATATAAACATCAATATACCAATAATTATGTTATATCTCTTAGGCTGGCAACTCTGATTAAAGTGGAAAAATTGTCAAATTTGATTAAAACAAAGAAGTTTTATATTTCTTATATTAAAATACTTTAGATATCAGAGAAAAGAAAGGTTGATATTCAAAGAAATAAAAATGTATACAATGAAAATACAAACAAAAAGAAAACTGGTATGGCTATACAAATATTAGACAAAGTTACCCTTGTCAAAATATTAAGAGAATAAAATAATTCAAAAAGATGTGAATTAACAAGTAAGATATAGCAAATATAAACATGTATACACATAATAAAAAGGCTTCAAGATATATAGAACAAAAATTATCAAAACTAAAAAGAGATTGCTTAATCTGTAACATTAGTGAACAATTTTAAATATTTTTCTTCATTCTCTGATGAAAAAAGCAGAGAAAAGAATTGATGGTAGGCAGAACATCTGAAAAACAAAATTAAGAAATCACCAAAATGACATCTGTGAAACACCGTTTGGAGGAATCATAGCTGACGTTTTCATGGCCCATGTACCAAAGTATATTATAGTCTGAGTTATAAAGTAAGAATCAGTAAATTTCAAAGGATTGAATCAATTCAGAGCATGGTTCAAAGCATGGTTCTTTAACCACAGACAATTAATGTGGACGTAGAAAAGTGATCAAGAAAATCTCCAAACATTTAAAAATCAAACAATAGTTTCTGCTAAGTAACATATGTGTTAAAAAATGAATCACCATGAATATCGGACAATATTTTGAATTGAAAGATAGTAAAGTTAGAATAAAATTTAGAGCCTCAAATTTGTATATGTATATTAGAAATAACTGAAATGTTATGTGTACACACCAAGAATAAAAATGCATACCAATATATTTAACATAAAATAAAATACACCAGATAATAACAGAAATTGACAAAACAGAAAGCAGAACTATAGTAAAAAATCAACAATGTTTAAAGTTGGCTCTTTGAAAAGATTATTCATATTTATAAAAAACACAAGAGTGACATCTGAATTTGTTAATGGTAATGAAAAAGTGATGTCACTACAGTTTCTTCAAATGTGAAAATTAACATTTTGAGATGTTATAAGAGATTTTGAGATTTTAAGATGTTATAAATAACTTATTCCATAACATACAAAATCAAAATAGTCTTATATTGTTAAAGGAAATCGAATCTGAAATGAAATCTTCCCAGAAAAATCTCCATATGGCTTTCCGAGTGAATTCCTCTAAATATTTAGGGGAAAAAATAACATAAATTGTTCCAGAGGATAGCCAAGCGAGGAAGTGCTTCCCAAGTTACTACATAACTCCAGCATAACTTTGCTAATTAAGTAGAAAATTATACAAAAAGATCACTGTGCAGCAATCCCTTTTATAAGCATTGATGACTTGAAAACCTAAACATTAAAAAGTAGAATCCAGAGATACTCAAAGAAAATAATACACAATTCCTGAACTAGTATCATTCTGATAATGCAAGGCATATTAGGTGTTTCAGTAATTATAAATCAATGAATACAATTTGCCACATTAATAAAATAAAGCAGAAAATGTATATGATAGTGTCATAAATACAGAATATTTATTTTATAAAATTAAAAAATCTAATAGCACCTATCTAATATATAATATCTAGGAATTTTTTGTTCTGGTGAATAATCCCTTAAATAATAATACAGGAAATGTGATATAGAATGAATTTACCTTTGAAAACTTCAGAAAGGTAAGGATGCTCACTAGTACTACTTCTTATCTTTTTTTTTTTTTATTAGCACTACTTCTATTTAGTATATATTTTTGGAAATCCAGCAACAAAAAAGCAAGAGGAAAGAAGATGAAATATAATTGTCTCTATTTTTGGATGATATGATTATATATTCAGAAAATCTAAAATACTCTTTGGAAAACAGAGTTTACAAAGCTGAACATAAATGTGCCTCTGAAGAATTTATGTGTATCTGCATACATGTGTATCTGTGTGTATATAAAGGTGGTATAACCTTAAAGTGCTAGAAATACTCTTGATTCATGATCTGGTGGTGGTTACGTAGAAAAAAATTCATCAAATTATAAAAAGTGGGCAAAAGACATGAACAGAAGCTTTTCAAAAAAAGATAGACTAATGGTCAATAAGCATATGAAAAAATTCTCAATGTTTCTAGTCATCAGGGAAACACAAATCAAAACACAATGAGGCATCATCCTTTTATCAAGAAGCCCTCAAACAACAGATGCTGGTGTGGATCAAGGGGACAAGAACACTTACATATTGTTGGTGGAATGGCTAACTATTACAACGTCTGTGGAAAGTCATATGGAGATACTTCAAAGAACTAAAAGTAGACCTACCATTGATCCAGCAATCCCATTATTGGGTATTTACCCAAGGGGAAAAAAGCCATTTTACCAGAAAGACATGTGTACTCACATGTTTACTGAAGCACAATTTATAATTGCAAAGATGTGGAACCAACTCAGGTGCCCATAAATACTTGAGTGGATTAATAAAATGTGGCATATGTGTGGCATGGAGTAAAGATTTAGCCATAAAAAATGTTCCTTTTGGAAAGACATCTGGAGAACACTTAGAGAACTAAAAATAGACCGGCCATTTTATCTTCTAATTCCTCCACTAGGTATATATCCAGAAGACCAAAAATTACACTACAATAAAGATATTTGTATCAAATGTTCATTGCAGCCCAATTCATAATCGCTAGGTCATGGAAGAAGCCCAAGTGCCCATTGACCCATGAATGGATCAATAAATTGTGGTATGTGTACAACATGGAATACTATGCCACCATAAAGAAAGATGGAGACTTTACCTCCTTCATATTTACATGGATGGAGCTGGAACATGTTCTTCTTAGCAAAGTATCTCAAGAATGGAAGAAAAAGTATCTAATGTACTCAGCCCTACTATGAAACTAATTTATGGCTTTCATAGGAAAACTAGAACCCAATTTTAGCCCAAGAATATGGGGAAAGGGGGGGGGGAGGATGGGTGGAGGGAGAGTGATTGGTGGGATCACGCCTGTGGTTCATCCTATAAGGGTCCATGTGAATCTCTCTAAATGTAGAATATAAATGTCTTAACACAATAACTAAGAAAATGACATGAAGACTATGTTAACCAGTTGGATTAAAGTATTTCAAATTGTATATAGAAATAGCATTCTGTACCCTATGATAGTATTAATGTACATAGCTATGATTTAATAAAAAAATAAAAAAAAAATGGTGAACTAATACCCTTTGTAACAACCCGGGTGGAAATGGAGACCATTCTTCTAAGTTAAGCTTCACAAGAATAGAAAAACAAATGCCACATGTACTTACTATTAAATTAAAACTAATCAATCAACACCTATGTCCCCATCTGGTAATAATACTCAATGGAAGGCAAGCAGGTGAAAGAGGGGTAAGAGAGGAGGGGTAAATTCCCCCACCTAATGGGTGCTATGCACACTATCTGGGTGAGGACCACACTTATAATGCTGATTCACACTATACAAAAGGAATTCATATAACGAAAATGTTTATACCCCTGTAATATTCTGGGGGAAAAAAGTTAGGTCTTTTACATTTTATTAGTTATGAACTAGTGTCTCTGGTTTCTGTAACAAATTTCCCCAAACTAGGTGGCTTAAAACAATAGAAATTTATTCCACCATACTTCAGAAACCAGAAATCTGCAATGAAGAGATTTTCAGGGCTGATTCCTTCTGGAGCCTCTGGGAAAATTTGTTTCCCTCCTCTCTCCTCCCCTCTGATGGGGGCCAGAAATTCTTGGCATTTGTTGGCTTGCAAATTCATCACTTCAGTCTTGGACTCTGTTTTTGCATGGCCTTGTCTGTGTTTCTGTGTATCCCTTTCTGTCTCTTACAAGGACATCGCACTGAACCCAGGGCCCATATTAATTCAATATGAAATCGCCTTGATCTTTAATTATGTCTGAAAATCCCATTTCCAAATAAGGTCACATTCTGTGGTTTTAAGTGGAAATTAATTTGGGGCATGTACTGTTCAACCCGTTACATTTATGCTTCAGTAAACTATTTGTGTACAATATACATATGTTTCAAATCATATTTGGTATTAGGATAATAAAATGTTAATGCTTATTCTTTGTGGTGCAGCACTTTTAACTAAGTATATTTTATGGATCGATGGTATCCCTTTTTATCATCCGTAAAAATATATGTTGGCATATTTTAACAGTATTAATAATATAAAATATGCAATTTATTTTGTAAAAAACAATTTCTATTGTATTACAGTGTTTTTGACCACCTATGCCATATGTTGCTTATTTTCTCTTAATTTAGATAGATTAAAGTTTTCAATTAGACAAAATAGAAAATCAAACAAAACTTATTTTGTGGATATGGATTTATGTTAAGTAATTACAATTCTAAGCTTAAAATCAGGGAACACAGAATAAATTATCAGTGTCATCATGTTGAAATTTGAAAACCAAAAGTCTTTATTTCTTATGATGGCCCCTAATTTATCAATTTACCCCAACACATATTATACTAAAGACACTCATTTTATAAAAGCATAACTGCAGCTTTCTTACTCGTAACAACTGATTTTTTACATTCTAAGACAGTTTCATATTTAGTCCTCACCTTTCCCCAAACCAATTCTTTTCTTATTTTACATGCAGTATGTTCATCATGATTCTCTATGTAGCATATTAGAATAAAGAACTGTACCTTTATTTAACTCACGTAGCTTTTTAAACTAAATTTCAATTTCTAAATTATGAAAGGCGTGCTTTAGCGTAGCTTGTTTATATGCATACCCACATACCTTATCTTGGTTTGATGATGTTGTTTGTAAGCTCAGGAGATACGAATGCTAATTTCATCTTTGTTACGTTCTTGGATAATCTGTTCTGAGGCTCTGCGTTCTGCTGACATACAATGTTCAGATTTTATTTTTCCTTAGTGGACCTGTTGTTTAGTCTTGCTATCACTAAAGCTTGTTATCACTTATCCTGCTCATTCAGCTGCAAGGCTCAATCCCTGTCCGTCACGCTTCCTAATGCCCGGTGTCTGTACTTTCTTGCAACTTTTTGTTTTTGTTTGTTGGCATAAGCTCTTTTCCCCCTTTGGGAAGATAATAGTTGGTCTTACGATAAGAATCATTTAAAGCTATTTTCTGATTTCTAAAATATAACACAGCTTAGCCTTTATGTATACAGGGAAAAGAATGCAGGGGTGTCTTTCCGTAGTAATATCTTTTAAATAGGAAATTAATTAAATAAAACTGTTAGAAAATAAGCTTAGTCAATATAGAGGCATAGCAATATAGTAAACTGCTTCAGGGCGGTTAACATAAACTAGGTGTTTGCAAACAAAATGTCTTTCAAACAGTCTAGGAGAAGTTTTAAACACAGAGCCATCTCAGAGAACCCCCAGCTCTAGGGGGTATGAGGTATTGTTAATGAAGGTTATGAAATAGGACTGTAGACTTTTATACACATATCATCCCCAAATACATAGATTAACAAAAATTATTTGATAAAATGGCAAAGTTCAGAGAGAGAAAATCTTCCACTCTTCACCATAGAGAAAGATCTTACACTTTTCATCACTTACATGTAATATACCAAGAAAGAAAAAGTAGTTAGAGGTTGTGACAGATGTTATAGGTGTCCCATTCCAAATTGCCTTGGCACTCACCATTCCGTGAAAGCACGTGCAAGTCTCCAGCTGATGACTTTACCAGGAGGATTTATGAGTAAGGTCGGCTGGAAACGCTGAACAAGTGGCCTTGCAGACGCAGTCCTCATCAGCGATACTGTAAGAGAAACTTCACTGCAGCTTCCTTGTCCCTTAAATGGGACAATTTCTATGTACATTACATCTTAGGACCACCCCAAGATCATACAGAAAACATCTGCAGCAGCATCAGTGGAGGGTTTGTTAGAAATTCTACTGATCCATCTTAGAGCTACGGAGTTGGAATCTTTGAGGGATGACCTTCAGAATCTCCTTTACCTACATCTTTAGCTAGTCCTTGTACATGGTATATACTAAAATTTGAGGAGCATTATTTTACACCAGAAGTCAAAAAATATTTTCCTATAAAGAGTTAGGTTTGTTATTGCTGCTGTAGCAGATCACCACTGACTTAAGTGGATAAAACAACACAATTTTATTATCTTAGAGTTTTGTAGGTGGGAAGCCCAACCTCTCCTTCACTGGGCTAAGGTCAAGCTATCAGTAGAGCTGGTTCCCTCTGGAGGCTCTAGGGGGGAATCTGTTTCCCGGCTGTGGCCAACTTCTATGCCTCAGATTGTGTTTTCTTTTAATTTTCAAAAGTAACAGTGTAGTGCCGTTACATAACATCTCCTTTACTGACTGTTCTGGTGTCCTCACACTGCCTTCCTCTGTCTGACTCTCCGGCCTCCTTCTAACAGGGATGCCTGTGACTACCCTGGGTGCACAGGATAATCCAGGGTAATCGCCCCATCTCAAGAACCTTCAATTCCATCTATAATGTCCCTTTGGTGATATAAGGTAATATAGTCACAGTTTCTAGGGATTAGGATGTCAACCTCATTAGAGGCCGTTATTTAACCTACCCCTTCCCAGATAATAAATACTTTAAGTGCTATCTGCCAAGTGACAAAATTGAGACTGTTATGTGTAGGAAACACATAAAAAGAAAAGAAAGTATAGCCCCACTTCATTTTCCTGAGGTGAGCTAACCCACCTATAGGAATAGGTGGGCATTATTCCAGAGGAAGAGGGGTGTTAGCACAGCTGGACATTTTCCAGAGGAAGAGCAACTGGCCCAAAGTATATACCTGGTAGTGGAAAATAGACTTCCCCTACAAACCATCCCTTTCATATTTTGCCCCAGGAATATCCCGCTTCGTGTAATCTTTTTCACCTCCTGAAGTGTTTTGCAGCCTCAATTTGAGCAGCTTGGCATAATGGAGGCAACCTTTTGAGTCCCTAACTCAACCTGGACTGAATTGTTAATGTGAGGTGACTAGACATTTTCAACAGGGCTGTTCCTGATGGGAAAGTGGCAATTGGCATGGCCCTGAGCAGCAGCAAAGTTTTGGTGACTGGTAGGAGACATGGGCACAGGCGAGTGCCTTGGCTTGGTTCCCATGACTCAGCATTAGACTGCTATGCAGTTGTACCCCCTGTCCATGGTGGGAGGGCACAAAAATGGGCAGTGTGCTGCTTGTGACCTGAGAGCTATAGTTGGCTGGTATACACTCTACCATCTCCCAGAAACCACCCCGGGAATGAGCTCCAGTTGCTCACATTAGTGAACTGCTCACGTCTGTACCCTCTGTTTACTCCCTTCCCCTTCCTACCGCGTGTGCCCCCCACCAGCTACTAATGCTCCCTGAAGTAAGTTCCTGAGTACACTACTTGCACATAAATCATTTCTTCAGGAGCACTACTCTGATAACACAACTAAAATATGTTATGAGCAGAGATAGGAGAAATGTTTTTTATGAAGTCAATTCTGTTTATCAAATGTATACCAACTATAAACTTAATTTCTCATGTAATATCAAG
Organism: Otolemur garnettii; assembly: GCF_000181295.1. Lineage (NCBI taxonomy): Eukaryota > Metazoa > Chordata > Mammalia > Primates > Galagidae > Otolemur > Otolemur garnettii. The sequence goes on along the minus strand of NW_003852404.1, from coordinate 28,336,641 downwards.
TTCATAGCACATAGAAAGGTATGTGAGTTTGAGTTTCACACACTTACTTTCTTCTAGTTGTTTCCCATTTATTCATTTGTTTATTGTCATGGTGTTGTGTACAGATGGATGGCAGTGCTAACGTCAATAAGGCGGAATCCACGGATAATCTCTGAGTGATGCAACCAGTAGATGAGAAAATTAACTAGGAATATAAGGAAATTAGTGGTGACAAAAAGTAAGATTCAGTCCCAAAATGTGTTGCCTAGATTGCTAATATTTGAACATCATTCTGGGAGGGTAAAGAGCTCGTCATGTTGGTCCGTACTTGGTGGGTCATTTTCTAATCCTCTGTTAGCCTATGCTCTGCTGAAGGTTTGAAGAATGTTTCTCTCGTGCAAAGTCAAAATGCAATTTTGAAGTCAGAAAAACCGTTATCTTTCAAATAGATGAAAAAGGAGTATTTCTAGTTTATATTAAAAAAAAAAGTATTTGTCCTTTCTAGGGAAAAAATAAGAATAAAGTGTCAGAGGAAGAATATTCAGAAGGGTAATATGTATATTTCAGTTATGTCTTTATCTGTTTTGGTTAGAAAATAAGATTCATATTTTTAATCCAACACTAAGAAGCACTGTGTTTATTGTTCACAAATACGTGGCTGAGGAAGCAAAAACCCATATTGTGCAATTTAAATAAATTAAGCTAACAATTTTCACAACATATCTTTTCTAATATCATAATTAGGAGGAAAAAAATTTCATGTCGTCTTATTATCACCAGCTAGATTCAAATTTAGCTATCATAACATTAGTGAGTAACAGGGCATAAGAATCAGCTCTATAAACTGGTGCATCATAAGGAAAAGATTTTATATCCACACTCTATTTAGAACGTGATCACTACCGTCTTAGTGGCTCTGTGATGGCTCAATTTTTTAGGTAAAAATCAACTTAACATGTTAAAACAATAACAGTTAACATTTAAAATAAAAAAGCCCAGCCTGTAGAGTCAGTGAGTGAGGCAAGCATGGAGTCTCATGTTTCCTTTACCTGCCCCTCCTCTGGACACACAGAACTGAAAACAAACACAACCTGTTGTTGCAATGAATAGTAAAATAAACTAAAGCATCTGTTCATCCATTTTAAGCTATCTATCTCTTGTCTCAGATGTTTAGTATACTTTGTTATGGGCAGTTAATAAAGTTAAAATTAGATAAAAACATAGATTAAGATCTGGCATAGATTATCTAATTTTATCTTTGTTTTTAACAATACAAAGATTTATGTAGGTTAAAGGAAATATACAGTGATGAAAGTGAATACAGAGGGTACTAAAAATGTATATGCGTTTTAAGAAAAGAAAAAATTCTATTGAAATCATAATAATCAAGTCACATTTGATTGGTATAAGAGATACAAGGTATGGTTTACAAGATAACAAACAGTGTATATTGAGTATTACAACTTTAATAGAGTTTTTCCCTTTTTAAAATGTGTACATTTAATACAGTTTTATTTTTCTTTATTTCTTTTTTTTTTCTGGCTGGGCCTTGGTTTGAACCCACTACCTCCAGGATATGGGGCTGGCACCCTACTCCTTGAGCCACAGGCACTGCCCCTTATTTTCCTTTCTTAAATGTGTATTTTTTTTTTTTTTGGCATGCTAGATATATTTATTAATTCTAATAACTTCCAAACAGTAAACTAATTCCCAAATGGTATATTCCTAGACAGATAGTTTAAATACCATATTCACTATTATAATTAACTTTGTAAAATAAATGGAACATTATTTTAATAAATCTAACCATAATAATTAAAGTGTACTAAATTTTAGCCTGTGGAAAGTTATCAAATAAAGATTAACCTATCTGTGTAGTTCACTAGAGTGGAAAGAGTTGGAACTGTCTACACATTAGATCCAAACTAACATTCAAAAAAAAATACCTCATCTCTTATCATGATATCTATCAATATTCTATCATCTGGGAGATGGTAGAGTATGTATCTACCATTATTTAACATTTTGCACATAGAAATTCTAAAATTCTAATTAGAGGTTGGGCTCATGCTTGTAATCCCAGCACTCTAGGAGGCCGACACCAGGGCAGGGGATAGGATTCCCTGAGCTCAGGGGTTCCAGACCATCCTAAGCAACAGCTAGATACCATCTCTAAAAATACCTGGGTGTTGTGGCAGGCATATGTTGTCACAGCTACTTGGGAGGCTGAGGCAAGAGAATCCCTTGAGCCTAAGCATTTGAGTTTGCTGTCAGCTATGTATGATGCCACAACACTCTAACAAGGGTGGCAAGGTGAGATTCTGTCTCCCCTAACCCCTCAAAAAGAAATTTTAATTAGAGAAAGCACATCTAAACTATGTGTTATTTTAAGAAAATGTTTAATTGTATATATTTATGATTATAAATGAGATTGGCAATGTGTCTACATTAATTTTTAAACTGTTTTACTTTTTGAGATGTACTTAATACACAGTAACATTCACTTATTTAAACTTATCCACAATTTTTTATGGATTGACAGTGTACTCACTCAGAAAATAATTTTCACCATCAAGATAATGAACATATTCATAACCTACACAGTTTCTGGGTGTCCTTTGGTAATCACAGTTCTACCTATCACCCTGGCCACCATCTTTCCCAGGATCAACTGATCTTATTTCTGCTATCATTTGTTAATTTGAATGTTCTAGAATGTTCTGTAAATTAAGCCACACCCTATGTATTCTTCATTGTTTGACTTATTTAATATTGCATAATTACTCTGATTTGTATTCATGTTGTTACCTTAACAATTCTTCCTCTTTCTCTCTCTTCCTTCCTTCTTTTTCTCTTTGTAGCTAGATACTAACTAGTATTCCATTGTAGGATATCTGTGGGTCACTAAGAAAGTTCTCAGACAGACTGGTATGGTTCATATTTCACTTCCAAGAAACAGTTGAGAGCATCCTTTCTGATTCACCTGCACAAGTTGCAACTTGCTCTGCTTACCAGTGTTGCTGGGAGGGCTTCATTTGCTTCTGTCCAAACAGATGTTACATTTTTTGATTTTCATCTATCTCAAAACTTTTGTAATGACCCACATAACACTATTTATTTGCCCATTGGTCTATTCATAGGTATTTTGGTTGACCACAGTTTTATGATACTGGATTACAAACAAAGTGGCTATGAATGTTTGTATATGAGTCTTTGTATGGGTATCTGTTTGGTTTCCTCTCTTTCTTGGGTATATATCGTACTTGGCTCATCTGATAATATATCTTTACATCTTGAAGGTTTATATGTATCATCTTCTATTATTTTTCTATTCCCATGTGTTCTTTATTACCTTCTATCTCTCTTCTGTCTTAATTTATATTAATTGAATATTACTTATAATTTTATGTATTATTGGGGTTTACTGATTAGCTACAAATATTTGGTTATATTTGTGGCTCTAGTACATACTTTTAACACTTCGAAGCTTCAGGTCACATTCTATCACTTCACATGTAGTCTAAGAGCCTGGCAGTTCTCTCCTGGCCATTGTTATTGCGTATAACACTTATTTCCTCACATGTCCTCAACACCATACTCCATTGTTTTTCCTTATGTAGTCAATTCTCTCTTTCACTCAGGTTTTATTATTATCAAATATACATACATAACATAACTGTTATCATCGTTAGCATTTTAAGTACACAGTTCAGTAGTACTAAATGCATTGCTACTGTTGTGCTTCCATCACCACCATCCATCTTCAAACCTCTTTCCTCTTGGAAAACTGAAAATCCATTCACTGTTAAAAAATAACTCCCCATTTCCCTCTGTCCCTGAGGCATAAAAACTACCATTCAACTTTCTGTGTCTATGATTTTGACTACTCTAAGTATATCATATAAAAGCAGCACTATTCGCCTCTTGAGCCTTATTTCACATAACATATATTCCTCAGGGTACATTTATGTTGTAGCATATGACAAAATCTCTTCTCTTTTTAAGGCTAAATATTATTGCATTATATATATCACATCATTCTTATCCATCCTTCCATCTGTACCCCCTTGTGTTATACCCACATATTAGTTATTATAAATAATGCTAGGAACATGGGTATACAAATATGTTTCCAGGATACTTCTTGTAATGCTGAGGAGTTTGTATTCAAAAGTAGAATTGTTCAATCATATTATAATTCTCCTTTTAATTTTTTTGGAAGCATTATATTTTCTACAGCAGCTATCCCACTTTATGGTCCCAGCAACCATACAGAAGGGCTATAATTTCCTGGAAAATATCCCATGTGTACTTGAGAAGAATGTGCCTTTGATAATGAGCAAAGGGTTCTGTACATAGTCATGTACCTCTTAGTATGGGGATACATTCTAAGAAATGCAACATTAGGTGAGGGTATGATATTTAAATATAACTTACACACATCCTCCTATATATGTTGAATCATTTCTACCTTACTCATAATACCTAATAAAATGCAAATTATCTGCCAAAGGATTTTATGCTATATTGTTTCTATTCATGTGATTTTTATTGTTGCATTGTTACTGTTATTATTTTGAATATCTTTACCTATGGTTGGTTAAATCCATGAATGCAGAACCCACAAATATGGAGTGCTAGTTGTATTTACCTATACTGAAATTCTTATTTTTATTTATGTAATTAAGTTACTGTCTAATGTATTTTCTTTTCAACATACTGTATTCCCTTTAGTATTTATGGCAGAACAAATTAAGTGGTATCAAACTCCCCCAACTTTTATTTATTTTGGAATATCTTAAATTTCTTCCTTACTTTTGGTGGACAAGTATTCTGGAAATGGAATTATTATTTGAGAGAGGTTTTCTCTCTCTCTTTTTGTCCTTTTAGAATTTTGAATATATCAGCACGCTGACTTCTGTTCTCAAAAGTTTCTGATGAAAAGTCTGCTAAAAATACTGTTGAGGATCCACTATATGTAATGAGTAGCTTCTCTCATGCCACTTTCAAGTAACTGTTACTCTCTTGTGAATGATTATAATGTATCTTGGTATATCTTTGAGTTTATTCTACATGGCATTTGTTAAGCTTCTTTGAGTTTTATATTTCTGTCTTTTATCAAATTTAGCACCTTTTCAGTCTTTAATTATTCAGATATTTTCTCTAATTCTTTCTTTTCTTCTTACCCTTCTGGGATTCTTACATGTTGGTCTACTTCTGTTCTTCACATTTGATAATATACATATTCTCATATTCCTGTTCACTGATTCATTAATCTTTATACTCAAATCTGTCTTTAAATTCTTCTAACAAATTTTTATTTTCAGTTATTGTGCTTTATAGACTCAGAATTTCTTTTATTAAATTATCTATCTTTTAGTTGATATTTCTATTTTGTTCATACATAATTCTCTTGACTTTTTCTATGCCTTCCTTTAGTTCTTTGAGCATCTTCAAGACAGTTTTTTTTAGTTACAGTTCTGATGACTTTTTTCCCTGTCAATGGGTCACATTTTCCTGTTTCTTCTATGCCTTGCAATTTTTTGTTGAAAATTGGACACTTGAAAATAAAAATGTGGTAACTCTGGAAAACAGATTTTTTCCCTTCTCCAGGGCTTTCTGTTCTTTGTTCTTGTTGTTTTGTTTTGATTTTGATTTTTGTGGGTTATCTATTATAGCAATCACCTTAAGGTGTAAAATTGGGGTTTTCCCAGTGTTTTTCTGAGCCTACACCTTCTCCAAAACACTCACATGACTTTTTAATTTCCTCCTACATGCAGCTGCTTTTGAATAATTGTAGTTTAATGTCTGTCTCCTAAAAGTAGAAAAAATAAAATGTAAGGTGGTGAGAAAAGCACTGATTCTTTAAATCTGTGGAAAGTCACTTGCTGGAGGATGTAAGTGGATAAGGGATTTGCAATAATGGAAAGGAAGGTGCAATAGTCCCGTCTGCCTCTGTGTCTGCAGCTCTCTGATTAGTCACAGTACTCATAACACAGACTCCTGCTATTTGGTGGGCAGGATCCTTATCATCCACCCTGGCCCTGTGCAAATTGCTTAAGGAACACACACACAGCTGCCAGTATGAGGATGGGGAATGGGGGATTTTATAGTTGATGCTGAGCAAGAAGCTGAAATGGTACAAAGTTACCTATAATTTATGTCTGAGCCTTCTCCTGAAAATTGTTAGCTTTCAGTAGATCCTAGTGTTCCAAAATATTTACATCAAACTGATTTGGCCAGTGTGATTGTTGAGTAGGTGGGGAGACAGATTTCTGGTGCTTCCTTCTCCAACATCTCCCCAGAATTCTGTTCTGAACAGTAAACTCTCTGTTGAAGAGAATTAAATAACAACAAAATATATTACATATTTATCTGTGAAGTTACTGTTTCTGATGGACTCAATCCTGTATGTAAATCAATATTTCATTTGCTATCATTTTTCTTCTTTCTGTTGGAACTCAAGAAATCAATACTTTTGCTTATGTGTGTCTGATAGTAGCAAATTATTTGAGCTTTTCTATATATGCTTAAGATTTATTTTGCCTTTATTTTTGAAAGATGTTTTTACTGGATATAGGATTCTATATTGGCAATACTTTTCTTTCAGTTCTTTGAATGAATTACTTGGTTGTCTCCTCATTTGCATTTTTTCTGCCAAAAAACATGCCACCACCCTTATTTGTAAACCTTTTTATCTGGTGGCTACTAGGATAAAGTCTTTAAAAATTTTTTTGAACATTTCTATTATGATATGACTTTGAATAGTTATTTTCGTGTTTGTCTTACTTGGCTTATTTAAACTCTTTAGATTTGGGAAGTTTGCTGTTAAATTTGTACATTTTTCAGTTATTTGTTTTTCAGATTTTTTCCTACCCCTCTACTCTGTTTCTTCCCACTTTTCTGGAAACTAATTATTGATGTATTAGCTTAACTGATGTTGCCAAAAAATGTATTTATGCTTTTATTCTTCTCTCTAATACTTTTGCTGTTTTATTTTGAAGTTTCTGTTTTCTTTATTTTGTTCACATTATCTAATCTGTAATTTATCTAACCTAGTGTATTTTATTCTAATACTGTGTCAATTCTGGTTCAATTTCCTTTGGTTGGTTTCCTTATTCATCATGGGTTGTATTTTTCTACATCTTTGAATGTCTAGTAAATTTTGATTGACTGGTAGATATTTTAAATCTTACTTTGTTGAGTGATGAATTTTTGAAAATTTTATCAATATTCTTGAGTTTTGTTCTGAGACTCAGTTAACTTACTTAGAATGTCTTTGATCCTTTCAGTTCTTTTAAAAAATGTATTGGGTAAGAAAGGAATGGCACTTTTTTATGGCCCTGTTAATTTCTGGCCCTTATGTGCAATCATCTATCCAGTGACTCGTAAACATGAGGTGGTGGTTCTGCTTTAGTACATGTTTACTGTAATCACTTCCTCTTTGAACAAATTGAAACTTATACTTCATACTGAGACTGTTTTATCATTTTCTTCAATTTCTTCTTTAACCTAAGTCAACAGTCTCTGCATTCATTTCAGGATTGCTTTCCATTTTTTGTTGCATTTTTGAATATGTAAGTCTATTTTTTATCTTCCCATATGCTTTTTTGGAAGTATATTTAAATTAGCTTCATTTGTGAATGACACATTTTTCTTCTGCTTTCTTATTACTTTTGCAAGGAATTTTATTACCTTAATTGTTTCTATTCTCTTTATCTGTTTTAATTTTACAGAAAGTTTGTGTTGAGTTTGTCTAATATTTCTTGTTCCTAACCATTTTATAAATAAGTGTCTACGTTAGGATTACATTCTTCCATCAGTGTATTTAAATTTCTTTAATAGATAAAGGTTTTATTGTAGAAATGATGGATTTTCTTAACCAGAATAGTTTGATTCGTGTTTTTTCTTCTTTTGTTAAATTTGTGTGGAATTTATCTGCTATTTTTATTCTTAGGCAGTTGATGCAGAGATTATTAGTATAAAAACATCATCTTGTACAGTATAATAAAATGCAATATCTTAAAAATAAAAAAAAAAGTATTTTCTGTTTTCTTTTGTCTCTTCAATATACCTTTTATTTCTTTTTACTGCCTTATCTCAAACGGCCACTTACCCTTTGCTGGTTGTCTCCTTCCTCTGCAATGGTCTAAGGATTCTACCTCCAGTCTCTCTAACTTCTGAGTTTCATCCCTAGAGCAAGTGATGTATGCTGCTAATTTCTGGACTTTTGTTTACTAATTTAGCATTCAGTGTTGGACTTGCTTTTCCTAACAAAATTTATGCCTGTGCTTTGACTTTAGTTTCTACATTGCTCTCAACATTTCTCTTAAGTCTCCTGTACTAGGCTGAATGGCGTTCCCCACAAAAGTACATGTCAACATGAAACCTGTGAAATGATCTCATTTTAAATAAGGTCTTTCCAGGTTAACCATGTCAAGATAAAGTAATATTGGACTAGGGTGAAGTCTAAATCCAATATCATAATAGCCCTTATAAGAAGAGACTTTGGACACAGACCCACAAGGGAGACCCCATGTGAAGAAAGAACCAGAGGTGGGAGTGAGGTATCTACAAACCAAAAACTGTCAAATATTGCTTAAACCATTGGAGCCTAGGACAGAAACATTGAAAAGATTGTCCCTCAGAGCCTCCAAGAGAGAAGTCAGCTATGTAAAGACCTGATTTCAAATGTCTAGACTTTTGAATCTTGTACCTTTTTGTTGTTGTAAGGCACTTAATTTGTAGTAATCTGTTACACCAGCACTAGAAACTAATACAACACCCCTCCTTAACTTTTTATGTCCATAAACTGAGAGTTGAAGCAGGGAATCCAATTATAGACCTGTTGGAATATGTTTATTTCACTACTTATGTATAAAAGTAAGTGTATGGCATACTCTACTTCTTAGCAATGGTAAAATTTTAGATCGTATGAAATTATATATTCTTAGCAAGTTTGGAAACACTTTGGAGTGTTTAGATTTTCCTAAGCACAATTAACCTATGGTCCTTACTTTTTGTTGCCCTTTTAAGAAGTATCCAAGATGGTCATGAAAAAGGAATGATTTTCCAGAGAGTGAAGTGAATGAGTAATGAGGATATCAGATTTGGGAGCTAGCTGTAGAGAAGAAAATGGCATAATTCATTTTCCTATATTCAACTAAAGGTTTCCTTTTGATGTTTCCCAGAAATATTTCAGAATTTCTATGAATCATTAATTGTTACAATGATTCATTTTCCTCATTCTACTTTCCTAAAATAAGTGCTTACTTGGGGCTGTCCTATACATGTTCAACATTGTGATGAGGAAGTAACTTTCTTTTTTAAAATAATACAAATTGTCATTCATATTATTTTAGACAATCGGTTTCCACGTGATATAAACCACACCCAAAACTCAGGTAAGTTTTGCAAAATTTTAGGCTTCAAACTGAATGGAATGATTGAATCAAACTTTAAGAGTTACTTCTGCTGAGAGTGCATGAGTGAACAAGAGAGTAGAGTACGGTAGATTTTATAGCTCTGATTATTTATTTCACATTAAAAATGATACATTCCTTCCTATTGGCATGTAAATTATAGTGCCTCACCCACTGTGGGAGAATATATCTATATCACATTAATTTTGGAAATGAACATATGATGATTTTGTTGATTTGAATGTGACCAGATATGGCTTACAACATATCTGAGTACCAAACATAATTGCCAGTTTCGATCAACTCTTTTCCTTTTCTAGCTCTGCCAATAAAGAAAATGTCCCCAATAGAGGTTAATCCTCCAGCTACTGTACAAAAGGGAACCAGCATGGAACATAGAATCACCTGCTGCCCTATAGTATCACATAAGTAATATTGTATGCTACTGATGCCTGGGGACTGTTTGTTACTACAACAAAGTTGTCTAATACATTCTTTAGAAACTACAAAAATGTGAAAAAAGAAAAATACAAACTAGCAGAAGGTCCATGGGCGAAAAAAAAATTGGGTAAATTTCTTCATTCCAACTTTGTTGGAACACGTATTCTTCTTTGTTGAAACCTTAATAGAACATATGAGTATAACCATTTAATATCTTTTCCTTTTTTTTTTTTTTTTTTGAAGTTTTTGGCCAGGGCTGGGTTTGAACTTGCCACCTCTGGTATATGGGGTCGGTGCTGGTGCCCTACTCCTTTAATCCACAGGCACCACCTCTAAATATCTTTTCTTAGTCATCTTTCTTATTTGTATTATAAGTTATATTTATGACAAATTTAGCAGGTGAATGCTCATTGTAATGCAACTTTGTAGCAATTCATATGATGATTTGGAGCCTGTTTTCACTTTCTTGAATCTGGCTTATCCTTGGGTCATTCTCAGGACAATAAGACACACACAAAAAATGACAATATGTCACTTTTGAAGTAGGCCTCTAGTGGTATTGAATACGTCTGCCTGTTTTCTTGGACTCATGCCACCACTGTGACAACAAGCCCAGGATAGCCTGCTGTAGGGTGACCCATAGGGGAATGTTGGAGCCCCCTTATACTCATTTGCAAGAACCAACGTGTGCATCTTTTCCCAACTTCCCACTCAAGGACATCTCATTGACAACTTGAAACTATTTCTAAGCTGAGTATTTGACTGTCTTTGTGAATCAAAATGTTTCTCAATTTTAAGTCTTCATTTTAGGGTCTTGATTTAGTAAACTTTTCAACATTTGAAAGCCCTGAATTTCTGAAATCTCTTTCTCTTTTTCTGTTTTCTTGCTGCTTAAAAAATAGCTACTTTTTTTCTGAACTCATCTGTTGCTTTTATACATTTCTTAAAATTCTACCAGCAACTGAAACATTATTAGAAAACCAATATGTTATCCAATCTCTAGATACCGAAGTTTCTTATGTACTTAATCTTATTTCTGAATTATTTCAAAATTTATATAAAATATGTTACCAATGCAAAACTATATGATTTAAAGTTTCTAATAAATATCTTAGTTTACAGTCTGCTAAACTTAGAAGTCAATATCACATAATTTATTTTTTAAGGTAGTACTTTATTTTTGGTACCATTAATAAAACCTCCAAATGAAAGTTGATACAAACTCCACTATCCGCAAAGATGCTGGTTGTTGTAGTGGAAAGGAGATGTGCCAAATTATGCCTGGCTTAGTAGGTGTTTCTACTTCAAAAATAAAAAGTTACTTTATATAATGCCCACTGTGCCACAGATTTTTCCAGAAAGAGGAGAAGCAAAAGCACAAGAATAACAGTAATCATTACCATGACAACTATTAAAAGGACATGTAATAGAGGGGCATGTATGTAAGACAAAATGAATCGTATTATTAAAGGAAGAAAGATATGACAGTTACTGAAGAAAGTGTTCATTAGTTTTCTAGTGCATTGATACAATCACATGCCGGCTGAAAGATTGGGTATGAAAAGACAGTCAGCATTTGGATGCTTGCCACAGAGAAAGCGTCAGTGGCCCATTAGACTTAGAAAGAATGGCAGGGAGAAGGAAGAGCAGCTCCTAGGTGAGTAACCACATGGCCCTTCCCATTGTTGTAGAGATAAACGGCACCTAGAATAGTGAGAAGAGTAAAAGAGTAGAAGAGCTTCCCCTTCACCCCCATTCTTGGGCTAGATTTTGGAGTGGGAAGGACATGACCATATAATGGACATTAGAGCAAAGCTGTAAGGTTGGCCAAAATTTTATTTCTACTTAAAATGTCCAGAAAGTTAGACATGGGTACAAGAAATGTGCTGTTATGTAATAGAAAGAGAGGCAAAAATATGGCTGAAGGCAGTGTTTGGATACACATGAAATAAATACAGTCAATTCTAATTACTTGTGGTGGTTAGATTCTAGCAGGTCACCACAAACATTGAATTAATAAATACTGAACGATTGCTCCTAAAGAAAATACAGGAATAGGTTCCTGAGAGCCTCAGACCACAGCATTTTTATTAACTAATCAATACATAATCTTGTTTTATGTATGGTTGTTCTTAAAGACATCTTATTTAATGTGTAATTGATTCATTAGCATTGAACCCACTGCCAGTAGCATTATAAATCATGACTGAGTGCAGCTCAGCCAATGCATGTTGCATTTTCCCTCTAAGGCACATCACGGATTCCTGTGCTTTGGAGCATTAGACCACACTTCAGCATGATATTTGCAGGTCATTTTAAACAGCAAGATCAACAACAAAAAGCACTTTAGAACTAAAATGACCAGTAAGATAGAAATGTGTAAAAGAAGTGTGCTATCAGGATATAGAGAAAGGGTTTAAATATATGGCTGAAGGTAGTGCTGGGATACAAATCAAATAAATATGTGCCATATGAAAATGTCAATATTTAATGTATACAATATGCAATAAATGTATAGCACCAAATACTAACAGAAAACCACTTTTTCCGAGATGTGACATAAACAGGAAGGTATTTTTTTGACCTTAGCTCAAGACATGTTCATCTAGCAGCTCAGCGTACTCTACGCATGTTTATCAATCAGCATGAAAGCAGCACACGTATTGGTTGGGGATAACAAATGAACTTTATCAACTAGGTGAAGTTGCAAATACAAAATCTGCGAATCATGAGGATCAATTGTATGTAAGTATAGAAATAAGTGACATATGTGTGATATGGCTTATGGAAACAAATTCACCCTGTGAATGTGAGAATGCAGAATCTGGCTCCAGATTGTATGGATTTCAGATCAACCTCCACCATTTACTAGTTGTGTGACCTTGAGCAAGTCACTTAATCTCTGTCTCAGTTTTTTTTTTTTGATATACAAAGGGAATATTACCTATCTCATTGGGGATATTCGAGAATTAAATGCTAGTAGGAAATGTATGCATGTTAAGTATTAGGTATTATTAATCTGTATGAAGTTTAAGAACAGGCTTCATAAATGAAATAAAAATTTACTAGTCACACGTGTATATGGGGGAATCAGTCTACACAGACAGAGTGTTGTGTAGAATCACAGGGAAGCAGGAATGAATATAGTATAAGGTGATAAGAGATCTGAAATGTGGAAAAGATTAAATCATAGGTGGTATGTCCTATTACAGTTTTCATCTAGTAGTAAATAGGATATCATCAGTTTGTTTTCAGTAGAAAAGTAGCTTTTGATTTTATTTTTACTCTTATTTTAGAACGTTCATTCTGGAAACACTGTGGGTTGAGATACTAAAAGTCTATCACAGCAGAAAGAATGATTGGTCTGAGGCTAGGGGAGAAATGCTGAGTATTCTTTGGTGCTGAGATTTTTTTGGCATAGTGTAAAAGCCCAAGACGAAGATATATTATAAGAGGAGCAAGCAGGTGCTCCTCTTATAGGTGTTTCTGTTGTTGGTGCAGACCATTCTATTTGGAGTCAGAGAAGAGCAAAGGATATAATATTTAATTAATTTTGAGTAAATAATGAATATATGCATGTATACTTCAAAAATAGAAAAAATATAAAAAGGCATAAGAAGTAGAAAAAGATGTCCCTTTCACTGAAAACTTGTGACATCTCAGAGTCTTTTGAAAGGGACAAGTATTCTTACACATAGGAAAAGAATCAAGAAGAGGATGGTGTTTGGGAGGGGCTTTGGCGAGTGTTTTGAATTAGGAGGTGGATTACGGTGCATTTGCAGAGACCTTATGAAACATCATTGAAAGAAATTGTGGAGAGGAATTGCAAGGAGGGCTAGAGTAGGAGGAAAGTTGTCAGTTACATATTTGGTGAGAAGTACGAAGTTACATAATCATAATACAATTCACTTTTGAATCATGATTTTAAATATGGTGAAGCATAGAAATCGTATCATTTGATCTCAAAAGTGTGTTCTTAATGTTACTTCTATGTTAGAAGCGTTTCTTAATATCCGATGAAAGCCTCCACCTATTAATTTTATCCAAGTGATTTATTTTAGTGAGAAAAGGATTATGGAAGACTATAAGAAAACCAAAGCAAACAGTAAAAAGAAATTAATAAAAGACACTTTTGTTTGAATTTAACAGTTATTTCTGATTGTTTCAAAAGCAATTGAGGTTTGAGCAATTGATTGATTGAGGTTTTAAACAAACTCAACCAAACTAGTTCTATAGTCCCACGAAGTAGGGGCAGGCATTATAGTCTCTATATTACAGCTGGGAACCTTGAGGCACAAAGCCATTTAAGTGATATGTCCAAGGTCACTGAGCAAGTCACTAGTGAAGCCAAAAATAGAATCCCAATTCTTCAGCTAGTTCTTTGTTCAGGAGACCATATTGGTTCTTTTATTACTCTGAGAAGAAAATTTAGCTTTATATCAGAGGCTCTTTTCTTCTTATATGCCAACTTAAAAAAAAATCAACATTTAAAAAGACCATTGCATTGTTATTAAATCAAATCATATTTCATGCTTCAGATTTTTGAGTTACTCTTAGAAAAGTATTTTCGTGTTGTTTAAGAGGAAAATATCCTTGGTAGTTTTTCACTGTTATTATCTCAATTCATAAAACTTTTCTCCCTTCCCTAAATATTTAATGGCTCTATTTAACAATGAATATGTTCTGCTTTCTGCACAAGGAAATGTAAGCCCTATATAGTAATTGGCTTTGCCTTCAGACAGCTGAGTCAGCAAGAAATCAGACAGCCTATAGAAACCTTTTTATTTGCTATCAGTTTTTCAGAGTTTCAAGCCATTGAAATATATTGAAAAAATATGGGAGGCAACTAAACCATGCAAATTAACCTTACATCTGCTCTATACGACTCTTCAGCCTCCAGATTTGTAATTCCTTATCTGTGGCTGCTCAAACAATTTTCTGGTTCATAATGCTGTCAGTGCAATGCTAGGAAAGGAAAGTGGATTATAGTTTCCAGGACATATTTGTCTAAAAGTACTTGTATTTTTCTAGTCATGAAAATAATCTTTTTCCTCTCCTGTGGGAATGCTTGACAACTAGAAAGTCCACTTCTTAGCTTCCTATCTACACATAAGGATTGTGTGGCAAAATAATTTTATTAAGTGAAAAGTTGTTAAATATTTCATTAAAAAATGTTCAAATATACGAAGTAAGCTTGTGGACATGTTTATCTCTTTTTATATGTACGTACATACATGTCGACAAGAGCTTACACAGGTATGCATGTACTATATATTACAGGGTGTCTGGAAAGTCCCCGCTACAGCCTCAATACATAGGGAGATTGTACCTAAATATATCTTCATGTACAAAATATTCCTTATGAAATTTTACAAAAAGGTGGCCAGTTGTAGGGAATATTTTGTAAATATTTTGTACAATTTTATAATGGTATTTGTAAATAAATGTACATTTAGCTATAATTTCTCATTTTCTCTATGTATAGAGACTTTAGGGGTGACTTTGGCAACACCCTATATTTTAGAATTATATGTAGTTATTAATATAACAATAGATAACATTTATTAAACAATTAGCTTTGGCAGGCATTCTCAAAAGGTCTTTAAATGCAATATTTTTTTCATCCTCATAACTTTATGAAGTGACTATTATTATGATCTCTGTTTACCTAATAAGGAAATAGAAATAGTAAAAGCATGAATCACCTAAAGTTATATAATTTCTAAGTGGCAGAGCAGAGATATAAATACAGGCAGTCAAGTTCCCCTAGACTATGTGTAAATAGGAATTATTGATGGACATATAAGTATAATTAAATATAAAATCTAGAGGTTTAGTCAAAACTGACTAAATTGGTAAACTGAGAAAATAAATCTATGTCACAATTTGTCTAACTAGCGAGTTCTGGAACCCAGGCTAGGACTCCGGTAGCACTCTACTGTAACTTTCCTGAGGTTAGCATCATCAGATCATGTTATAAATTGCAAACCAAGTAGAAACTGCTTTTCATGGAAATTATGCCATGGATCTCCAGTTTGGTTTTTTAATGCAGTATTTTTCTTACTGTGACATTTTCTGGATAATTTAAAAGTTTAGGTGGATAAAATGTTTTTTATTTGTTCAATTTTCTTTTGATGTCTGAGTTGTTTTCTAACCACACACAGGACTTCCATCCTCCCTCCTGGTTGGTATTCAACAACATCACTTCACACCCATTTATTATTCAAACTACATTTCTCTAAATGTTAATCAAATGCCTTTTGTTAGACACTTAGATCTATAAAATGCAACCTTCAATGAGATGACTTAGTGTTTATCTCAGAAGAATTTTTTGCTGGATTTGAAACCTTTGATCACGCTGCCCTTCTTGAAACTCCTTTGGGCTTGATTCCATCCTATTCTGTTTCCATCTGCACCTCTTTACAGGGGTAGCAGCAGTGACTCAGCAGGGCTCCCTATCCAGGGACAGTCCGGTTTTGGTAGCAGTTGTCCATGCCCAGCCTCCTCACTCCCTCCCTGACCCAGAATTGGTGATGAGGAGGCAGCCTCAATGGATCTGGCCTCAGGCCCATGCAGTACTCTGGGGCT
This sequence comes from Otolemur garnettii, assembly GCF_000181295.1. Lineage (NCBI taxonomy): Eukaryota > Metazoa > Chordata > Mammalia > Primates > Galagidae > Otolemur > Otolemur garnettii. The sequence goes on along the minus strand of NW_003852404.1, from coordinate 28,320,211 downwards.
AGGCTCTCAGAATGGTGCTGGCTGCAGCATCCAGGTCTCAGAAGTCTGTGGGCCTCCCTGTACCTTCTCACTAGACTTCACAGTCTCCAGGTAGCTCCCTGTACTAGTCCAGAGGCCAGCACGGGTGGAGGGGCCTCATCACAACTCAGATTGCAAAGTCCACAGAGGGAGTGGAGACCCAAGAATCTCCTACTTGTCCCCTCCCCACGTGCGGTGCCTCTCCCAGCTACCTCCTCTAGGCCTGAGTTGGTTGCCCTACTTTGCCTTCCTTTTCCTTTGGTGCCGCCCATCATTTCGCGTTTGAATCCCAGTGTTCGTTCACTTTCAGAAAATTCATCTGGAGGCCAGTATCTACTTGCCACTTTGGATCCTTTTGATGAGAGAAGCATGTACCAGTTTCTTCTATTCCCCCATCTTGGCCATCCTCTAACTTTGTATACCCTTCCATGGATGTGTCTGGCGGGTCCCTATGGAGTTTCTCTGCCTTGCGGCTCTCTCTCATTTACTCTCTCTCATTCTCTCCCTTTCCTACCCTTTTCTTCCAGTTCTCCTTTCTTGTATTTGCACAGGAATATATCATTAAATTCTGCTTATTTAGATACATACTTTGTGCATACGCTAATGATACAAAAAATTTAAAAAGAAATTCTGCTTCTTGACAGATACATTAACAAATAAAACAAATTTGTTTTTCCTGAAGCCTCTGCCACTCTTTATAAAGCAATCTCATAGAGTCCCGTTCCAAGTATTCAAAGTGAAGAAGATAGATGGCTTTCTTTCATTAAGCAAGAAACTTGGCAGGTACAGTGGCCCATGCCTGTAATCTTAGCACTGTGGGAGGCTAAGGCAGGAAGAACACTTGAGGTCAGGAGTTTGACAGCAGTCTGAGCAAGGAAACCCCATCTCCACTAAAAATAGAAAAAATTAGCCAGGCATCATGGTGCATGTCTGTAGTATCAGTTACTTGGAAGGCTGAGGCAGAAGGATCCCTTGAATCCAGAAGTTGGAGGCTGCAGTGAGCTATGATGATGCTCCTGGATTCTAGCCCAAGCCACAGAGCAAGACTCTGTCTCAAAAATAAATATATAAATACACAGATAATGAACAGGAAGCTCTCTAAAATGTCAACCACAGTCTTATTTCCAATCTATATCCTATAGTAAACAGTGGAGATGAGTAGAGTTGACACATGTCTATATATATATGTATATATATATATAGAGAGAGAGAGGGAGAGAGAGAGACAGAGTCTCACTATATTGCCCTTGGTAGAGTGCTGTGGCATCACAGCTCACAGCAACCTAAAACTCTTGGGCTTAAGTGATTCTCTTGCCTCACCCTGCCAAGAGCTGGGACTACAGGTACCAGGCATAACTCCTGGCTATTTTTTTGTTGCAGTTGTCACTGTTGTTTAGCTAGCCTGGGCTGAGTTCAAACTCACCAGCTGCTGTGCATGTGGCCAACTCATAACCACTGTGCTACAGGCACCGAGTCGACGCATGTCTATTCTTTAACTTGTAACTTTCAATAATTCTGATTGCTGGTGTCTCTCTGGTGAAATGCTCAAGGCCCCATATTCTCAGCGTAAGCCATAATTTTAGAATAATAGGGAAAATGATGAACATTACATTTTGATCAGCACAGGAACAACTCATGGTGAGGAAGTAGAGTTGGAAAGTCCCTGAAGAAGGGCGAACTAACTTGGAATTTTAATTAGGACTCTGGCTTTGTTTTTGATGTTTTTAAGTCCTGATTTTTCAAACCTTACCATTTCCCTTTCCCCTTCTTCCTCACACCTCTAAGGAAGGTGAAAATAAAAAGCAGGTGTTCTCTTCTTTGATAAGGGCAGAAAGTTCAAACCATGTAAGCACCAGCCCATACAGAGGAACCTTCACTCTCACCCCATCCCCTAATCACAATACAGTCAAACCAGTCTGATTTTTTCCTCTTGTGTGCTGTGGTTTTTAGAGCCCCTTGGAAGATTTCCAGGCCTGCTGCAGAACTTTTCTTTAAACCTCTTTCTGTAGTTGTGGCATGATTAGTCACAAGACCCTAAGTGTGGGGTGGTCCACCCAACTTCTATGGAGTGAACAAACAATGGGTACTGTGAAGAGGATGGCTAGGTAATAACTACTGTGGGGCAGAAGTGTCTTCCATTTAATGCTTGTTATTGGTTTCCATACTTGGTGGCAAGCATGCCTTTAGAGCTGCTGGTGGCTGTCTAGCTTGAGCTTTGAGTCTCATTGCCTTGTGCCTCACCAGCATGAGATATTGTTGTAGTTTTAACTGAACTAAATTGGACATTTTGATAATAGTCATTTTGGGACAGCAGAATGGCGTGTTGCGTTCCTAAATTGACTATAGTGCGTGTGTCTGGTTCAGGAAATATCTATGTGTCTCAGATTGAATTGTCTCTCAATTCTAGTGTTAACCAATACTAACATCAGGTTCAAGGGAATGGCCCTTCCCCTGTGATCATTGATAACGTGTTCCATTCTGGCAATAGCTTCAGTTCTAATGAGTACCCAAGGGAAAGAGTGAATGCTCAGTGCAACATAAGGGTCCTTTGGTGGGTGCTTATGTGGTGGAAGAGTAGTTGCTCTGTAGCATGTTGAGGGCCACATTGCCACACTCCTAAGCAGATGCCTCACTACTGCCCTTAAAAATGCCTTTGCCTCCTTGCAAAAAAAAGATCTTCACTCAGGAACTTGGGGAAAGCACTCATAACATCTTCATGACAAAACAAAGGGGCGAATTCAAACTCCCGAAAGCTACCAGTACCACAGGAGAGGCCTCAACCTTTGCATTGCTGATTTGAGACTCTCTGGAGAAAGAAACTTATACATGTAAGCAGGATATAGAGAATTCCTCATATTATATCCAGGAATCACCCCCCCCCCAAACAAAGAAATCTAGAACAAAGCTCCACAGTCTGAACCACACGAAAATATGAAATTTATTAAAACAATTTTACAACAAACAGACGAAAGGTACTTCATTGAATTTTATGTCCGTACAGCATAGGTTCTGAATTAACTTTTAAATCTGCTTAAATGCACCAAATGGCAAATTTTCATGCCCTTTGTCAGTACCGAAGCCCACATTTTGGTTACACCTGGGGATCCAGTATTCTTAAATAAGATATCCCTTTATTCATGGAGGAACCACCAAATATAAGAGAGACGTCAAATAAGCATACACCACTTTTACTATTAGAAGTATCATTTTTCTAAACTTCCCATAGTCATAGTAACTACTATCCTAAAATAGCCCAGAGTAGGTATAAAAACTCTAAAACAACCAGTAATAAATTAAATTTCAATAGTCTTTGGCACTTAGATTAAGAGTTACAAAATGTGACATCTTCAACCTTTCTTCTCAGTTTTTTGTTTTAAGCTTAAGAAATTGATGATTGAGCAATGGCCTGAAGGATGTCCCTCTTTCTGTTTGCTTGGTCTCTCCCGCTAAATATCCCTGACAAGCTCAGTATGAAAAAAGAAGCCACCCAGAAGTAGACAATTAATAGAAGAGTGGAGGCAGCTGAGGCAGAATCGGACCTTGGCTTTAGTGTCTGGATTTGTCTTTCAGCATTGTTGTTCCACAAAGGAGGACTTTACCCTTGCTCCATTCATTAGTCGCTCCAGAAGTCTTGACTTGGACGAGGTATAGATTGGTAAAAGGATATATTAGGCAGCAAATCGGAACTTCTGTAGATGGAAGGGCAGAGGAAGGGTGAGAATTCTCAGGAATATCAGGAGAGTAAAGGTGCTTTGTGTAAATTAATCTATACAAAGGCTAATTCCAGAATGAGGTGCCTTAGGCTATTCTAACTACTCCTCTACTCTGCCTAAAGGCATATTATAACAGTTAAGGAGGTTTAGGTTTTTTTTTTTTTTTCAGCTGTCCTGTCTGTGATCAACCTCTCTTTATTGTAAACCATTTGAGGCCCAGTTTGATGAATTGACTTGAAAAATACAGTCCTTGAAGGGGATTAAGTAAAATAGTACATTTTTAGTGCATTTTTATGCAAACATTTTTGTGTTTCTTGCCTATTCCAAAGTTCTAAAAATTAAAATATTAAATGATTCTTCTTGAATTGGTATTTTGTGTTCAACAGGTATTTATAAATGTCATTTTGAGAGAGGATACTGGAGAAAGGTGAGGTCTGAGAGAACAGGTCTTCTCAGGGAAACCACAAGGATGCACCTGCAGGGTCCTCTCCATGGTGACTCAACTCTTGGGAATTTGTAGGCTTAACTTTCTGGAACCTGGAAATTTCCAAGTTCTGTGAAATCCTGTGGTTCTATAGCATCTCCCCTTTGATTCAAACTGGCCAATGAGAAGAGTACTTGTGGGGTGGAACTTTTTGACTGTCAATAAAAAGGGAAAGACCAAGCCAGTCAGGGAGCTTGGCCATTTGGAAATCTATGCGGTAATCTCTTGCCTGATGAATAAAGTCCTTCCTCTTATAAACATGGTGTTTGGGTGCACTTTCTCTCCAATGGGTCTCATCTTCCTGTAAAATTACAAAAAAAAAAAAAAAAAAAAAAACAACTCACTATAATTTTATATACAATGTTTCTCAAATAGAGGATCTTACTAATTTTTTTTTTTACTAATTTTGTTTCATGCTGTCAATTATTCAAAATGTATTCAATTAATGACTACTACATTTCTATGTCAGCAAAAAAAGTATGTAAGGACACAGAAAGAAAAAAAGGAAAATAACATTTGACATTGACCTATATTCTCAAAATCCTTTTAAATCTTGCCCTGAGTTTCCCCACAGATGCTGAATTTATATAGAGTAGGTTGTGGGTGGGGCATAGTGGTTCCCCCTTTAATTCTAGCACTCTAGGAGGTTGAGGGTGAAGGATCATTTGAGCTCAGGAGCTCCAGATCAGCCTGAGCAAGAGTGAGATCCCCTCTCTATTAAAAATAGAAAAACTAGAGGGCCTTGGTGGGCACCTATACTCCCAGCTACTTGGGAGGCTGAGGCATGAGGATCAATTGAAACCAGGAATTTGAGGTTGTTGTGAGGTAGACTGTTGCCAGGGTACTGTAGCCTGGGTTAAAAAAAACAAAGAGAAAAACAAACAAACAAACAAACAAACAAAAAAACAAGTAGCTTGTGTTCTCTTATTATAATTATTATATTTTAATGAAATATTACTGTTTTTGTCATAAGCCTACGAGCAAAATGAAAGGCAGATAACTACATGACCACTCTCACTTACATGCACATGAACCAAAAATGAATAATATAAAAACAAATAGAAAAAAAGTATCTTTACTTTTTGTTGCAAATTAATTAGATTAATAATCAAGGTTTTTGACAACTGATCAATGAATAATTGATTATATAATTGTATCATTATATAATTTTCTAACTTAAACATTACCTTTTATCTAAATTATTCTCTAAGCTAATTCAAGAGAAATTACAGATTTATTTCATACTCATTTGTTCATTAATTTATACCTTATATATTGACCATTTATTCTGTTAGGCATTCTTTTGGGTTCTGGAGTTATATTGACATAAAAGACAGGAATAGTTCACATGTTCTTGATGTTTTTTATAGTTTGGTAGGAGAACCAAGATATTAAGTAAAATAGGAAAAAAAAAAACCTCTTCTATTATTAATTCTGATTTTTACTCTCTGGAATGCAGTGAGATTTTCAGAGTAGAAACCACTGTCACTGGGGTTGATGTATATCTCAGCAAAGGCTCTCCAAAAGAAGATAGATTAAATAAAAATCTGAAGAACGAACTGAATTTAGACAGGAGCATGGTGAAGGGAGTGTGTGTGAGGGTTTGTAGATAAGAAGAATTTCAGCATGTTCGACAAAATAAATGCCAAAGTTGCCTAATTACAATGCATGAAAGTTGAGACGGTCTGAAAGGAATTGAAAGATGTCCACCCAGAGTGATGAGAAGTCTGTAAAGAACTTCCTTATTTTGAGTCTTTAATCAGAATCTACCCACTGCCTGGAATGTTCGCCCCTTGCTCCTTGTCTTAAGCTCATCTCTTTATCCTCCGAGTTGTATCACCTAGAGCCTAATCACAATGGCTAATATTTACCAAGTGCTTATCATCTTCTAGCCCCAGTGCAGACTGTGTAACACATGGCTTCTATCTTATTTCCCATCTCTATTATGCACAGAAGATTTCTTCTTCTTTTTTACAAAAAGTGACACAGTAAATTGTCCAAGATTATATGAAGCAGAATGAGGTTGTGAATCCAGGCTGTCTGACCCAAAGCTTGTTTAACCAGTAAGCAATACTGATTGCTTTAAAAGAAATTTCATTCTGTTAACCTCTGCCCTCCTGAAAATTTAGCAAGAGCTGTGAGTTTCTTAGGTTTTCAAACATTTGTTAATATATATGGGCACAGTGCAACCCACAACCTGACATTCATTTTCACCACAGAGACAGTATGAAAAGCATACTCATAGCAAACAACTTTGCCTGGTATAGAGACAGGTCCACTTAATTGGTATTTTGAGAGCAAATGTCTCAATGGCCAAATTTCAGATTAAACTAGTTCAGCTTTGCTATGGCCTTCCAGAGACACAGTGTCCATGAGCCATTGCAGGCTAGACTGGGCCACAATAAAAGTAGCAAGTGTTTGTTTTAAATCTACCAAAATGCACAGCTTTGCCCCAGGAATCCCACTGCACCTCCCTGTGAGGAAAAGAAAGACCTAAGTGTGTCTGTTCATTTAATACAGATGTTCTTAATATTTAAGACTCCTCAATTTTCCACTAAGAAAGTGTAATAAACTTAGGAATCAATAGAACGCAAAACTCTAATAACCTTGATCTCTTTGAAGCTAATTCAAATACTCAATAATGCCAAGTAATTACATACCCATTTATGAATTGAGACAGTCATATTTTTGTACAAGCTTGCTAAAAAATCACATGTACTTTCGGGGAGATTCCCCAGACCCTAGTTTGAGTATCAGTATCAAGGGAGAATCTATTGTATGTGTTAACCATCTTTTGAATGAAAGAGTTCTTGCCAATTAAAAATCATATTTATGAGAATAATAGAAATAATTTAACCATGAATTAATAATATCTAGAGACTCCAGGATTGAGATTTTTCTTTGATTCCTGAAATAGCATATAAGCAAGGAAGCTTAACTAACTAATAGAAACACATGGCATACCTTTTTCAGTCTACTATCATTGGTATTCAATGAACATAAGGAAGAAAAAAATCCATGGATTGTTCCAAAGCAGAATTCTCTGAATCAAGATTGTGGTAATTTGTATCAGGTGAGAAATAGTTAAGAGCAGATGTTTTGATATTCTGTGTTCCACGATCAGGTCTTCCATGAAACAGAAAAAAGAAAAAATATCATCCTAAAGGTTCAGTCTGGCCCCTGATATATAGTTATGCAAAAAATCACTTTATTTATAGTATGTGTATTTGTGGACATATCATTTTTGAATTTCTTTCATCGTTTCTTTCATGAGTGTTTATTTGGTCACTTTTCCACTTCCTATAACATGAATCCTTTAAGTTTAAATATTAGAATAACAAGGGTTCTTTAAGATTAAATATTAGTATTATAGACTTCTTACATGAAGAAAAAATACTTTTTAAACTGTCAGAATTTGTGATAGCATTGTATTAGTAACGCAGCTTGAAATTTCTGTTTTCTGAATGATACTAGGGTGAGAGTATCTTAAGTTTGCAGCTCTCAAACGTTAAACTGCCTTGCCTGTAGCTATACCACCTAACAGTCTGAGGAACTCCACACTCACACAGATGTGACAGGTGGTTACTGTCTCAATGTAGTTCTGCACTGAGATAAGAGTTCCTAGGACCTTAATGGGTGATAATTTGAATGATAAATATGGTTCACCTAATATGGTCGTTGCATCTTTCATTCTTTCTTAGAAAGTTGCATGTATGCATAATTTTTCTAAAGATGGCCTGGCTTGATTAACTTCCCTTCTGTCCTCTTTGTGTTGTACTCTTTCCCCTCTACCTAGAGAAACAAGGTCAAGGCATGTTCTCTGATGCTTGTTCATTAACAGCTCTGCAGGTGATGCTCCTAGAGAGGTCTGATGTGTTGTGTGATGTTCTCACACAAACTCTGTTAATTTTTGATCAGTGATTATGAGTTTTAATTGTGTTTAGGTAGCTGGAGGTTTGTTAAATTGCCCTCACTTTGAAATGCTAAGTTGAAGCAATGACTCTTACAACCAAGGAATCTCCCAAGTTCGTGTGCTTTATTGTTTGCATATTAATTCCTGAAAAGAAAAAAGAAACTGGTACGTTGATGAGGTGTTTACAAAGGCTGCCATCGTGAATACAACGAGGACTCTCTGATTTCTTTTTTTACTGGCATGATATTTGCTATCATTTGTATTTATATATGCGTGACACTATATATAATGCATGTGTATTTCACATAAATGTTTACGTATATAATATGTATGTGTATCTGTGTGTGTATATACACACACAGATATTTGAAGACAAATATATATACATATTTGTCTTTAAAATTCAACCTTAAAAAACAGAAGTGCAGCAGGGATGAAGGGAGAGGGGGAGAGTATATAGAGCGTATCCATGTTTGCTCCACTAACATAAAGCAGAATCTGAACTCAAATTCCTGTAGTCTGAATCCCAAGCCCCCACTCATGTAGAACTGCTCTGAAAACTTTGAGGCTTCTATTTCCTGTAATATGGGTAATTGGCAAAGAAACAAACATATTTCTTTCTTTCAATTTGAAAGAAATATTTTCATTTTGTTTTTAACATTTAGGATTTTTCACGTTAAAGTTTTTCATGGCTGCTTGACTTATTTTTTTATATATGTATATATTTTTGTTTGTTATATTTTGGTTTTGTGTAGTTTTTGTTTTCATCCCTTGTAACTTAGTCTCTGAGCTTATGCAGTCCTATGATGCAGAACTAAGTACCTTTAGCCTCTGTAACCCCTTTCACTGTATCTTCTTTTTCAAGTTTGTTGGAAGAAGAGGAAGGAAAAGATGATGCTATTTCCTGGGATAAAATGCTGCCTTTTCGTTTCTTTATTTCTCCATTATTCCATCCTATTTACTGTCCTGAAAAGAACTGATGAATTCTTTGATGCATAGTTATCATCTAAGTCTCTAACATCTTATCCTCATTTAAAATGGTTTAGGAAAACTGGTTTAATGTAGCCAAGAAAAGAAACTATAATAAACATTTTCTGTAATTTCTCTAGATTTCAGTAGAACATTATTTCTGTATTGCAGGAAGTTAATGTTGACTACTTAAGAATACTAATGTTTAATTAATGTGCTTTTTAAATATGCACTCTGTCTGCACGTTTACAAACATCAAAGTTTCAGTAGGGTTTATACTAAAAAATAAGTCACTTTCCAGCCCCTGTTTCACATTTAATCAGTATTTTAAGTTTTTTTCACAACCATCAGTTACTAACTATCCTTCACTGTCCCTTAAAAATATGGCTTCTCTCTTCAAATTAAATTAGGTACATGTTCTATAATGCCGTTACTGCAATTAGGCATATAGGTTGGTCAAAATAAAATTTCATCAGATCTCAGCCAAGCTCCTTTGATGATAATTTTTCTTCAAAAGCTAATCTAAAAGTTCCGAGTAGGAATGGTTAAATTTAATTGTATAAACCAGTGTTTCAGTCTCTATTAATGTAGTCTAGACTGAGAGAGATTAGGGTTCATATCTAATCTCACACTTTTACTCAGTACAAAATAACAAAATTAGTTAAGGGACTGATCCATATAGGATCAGTCCTCCATATCCAAGAGGTCAGGACTGGACAAAGTGTTAATTTGTCTACATATTTTACCAAGCAGGTTGCCAATATCTGAGTTCATTAGGCGGGCCCTAGGACTAATAGGGACTCTTTCATACTATAATGCAAAATACCCAAACATAAGACTGAGGTAAAGTTTGGCTTCTAGTCTCCTATTTCTAGGAGTTGAATAGATTGCAGAGGAATGAAAATGCTCAAACATTAGTGATTATGAATTAAAAGTAGGGCACAAAGGATCCTATTATTGCACTTGAACAATATTAACTAGATGGCAAGAAACTGTAATATGCAGAAACAGCATAATTCAAGAGCTGTCTTGTGCCTAGAGAGTGTATTTTGTTAAACTCAGTATTCTTGCTACCTATGTTGTTACCAAAGCTTAATGTGCTTTGATGGGCCCAGACTTTAGCTTGGTTCAAGGTGACGATTGACCTTAAGAAAAGGCAGCTATCCAAAGATTTGGTTTCTCATAGACCAATTTTGGTTTTTGCTTTTGTGTGACTTTGAACTGGATCTTTGAGAGTTCCAAGGACAAGGGAGGCTTCATATGTGATGACGGGGCATTCTCATTAGAGCACTCTTTAATATTAACTGAAATTAGGAATTCAGGCAGTTACTATGTGGACTACTATGAAAAAAAATTACGAGAGAGAAAGAAAGCTTTAAGGAAAATGAGATTCTAGCTTGTGAAACATTTTTGTCAATATTTCTATGCACAGATTCATTTTTTCTGAAAATAACACATCAGTATTTATTAAGACCCTGCCTTTCACAAGGCATAATGTTAGGCATAAAAGAGATTAAAAAAAAGAGAGAGAGACATAGTTCTTGTCCTCAGGTCTTCAAAAAATTGAATCTTTATTTTTGTTAATTCTTTGATTTGAATTTAACATGAAATTTATGGTCCTATTAAAAAATAAGTTAAAAAAAAAAGAAAAGAAAAAATGAGGGAAAGAAGGGATGGAAAGAGGGGGAAGGAAAGAAAATGGGGAAAAAACAAAAAACACCACAAAGTCAGAGTTCCATGATCTACAGGCCTGAAAATTGGCTGTGCTGACAAAGGACAGTTGATTTATTTTACATTAGCTTACATCTTCTGTTTAACTTTTAAGCATGAAGAAATCTTTGGTTATTTAGTGATAAGCTTAATAAAAAATGCATTTTTTTGCACAATACATTTTTAATAACTTGGGAAAATACACTGGTAATTTAGAGAAATAAACTTTCATTAAAATCTGTTTTTCAGAGAATTATCCTGGACTCGAAATGATATGATAGATTATCATCCTCAGTAGCATTATTTTCAGTAAGCCCATAGGGGAACCAAGTCACTATTCCCCACAGCCCATCTTATCGATTATTCATTTGATTTAAGGAGAAAGAAGACAGATATGTTAGTGAAAGAGAGAGAGATGAGTGGTGTGCCTGACCAATTCCTGACTCATTTACAAAGAAAGCTAATGCAGCCCTCTTACTCATCTTATGGGAAATATGAATGATCTGATTATATAATTTATGCCTCCTTTCAGAATTCCTGCACCCCACTAATTGTCTCTTCCTTTCTCTACTTCACTTTCTGCTCAAGTATTTGGCAGTTACTGCACTTTTTGGATTTTTTTTTTTTATGATGTTACTATCAATCTTTCGCCTACATCTAAATGGTTTACCTGTGAAGAAGATTCCATTTTTAGCCTTAATATTTGCAAATTACTGGAGAGGTAATGTGAGGGAAAAAATTAAGTATTCACCCACATATGTCACTGTAGCTTTAACATTTTACTTAAAATTGCATAATCAAAGCCTATCACTAGATTTTGCTGCATAGTCTTAAAACTGGCAAATTGATTGCTTTAAATGGATTTTTCTTTATCTTGAAGCTTTGGTATAATAAATTATTTTAAGTAATGCTAATTTTGACTTGAATTGTAAATCATAGTTTTCTAAGTTAAATACATTTTAAAACTTTAGTTTTAAATTTCAAGATCCATGCATAATATTCTGAAGTTCTGGTAAGAACAAAGATACCCACACACCCACACACCCACACACGCATCCACACTCTGCTCTTGAAACTGTATAGACATCAAAGTGTGCTTTTAAATTTAAGTGTAAATTAGTTCAAAATATATAGATTAAATCCCTTTGAAATGCATTTGTGTTTAAAATTTAATGTTAGTAATGCTTAGCCTGAATGTGTCTTGGGTTTTTCTTAGTACAAATATTTGAATTATTTTGTGAACTGAACTTAGTATTTTTAGCTAGGAATGAATATGCAAATATAACTCATAAAGTCATTGAAATAAATGCACTTAACATACATTTCTAAGAAACTTGCACACAATACAATTCATATATTTGGTGAAGATTTTCTAGGCCAGTGCTTCTCCAAGTTCATTGTACACATTTGAATTATCTGGGGATCTTGATACAAGCAAAACCTTCTTTAGTGTGTGTGGGAGACTACACGAGATTCTGTCTTTGACAAGCTGTCACGTGTGAGACCACTGATGTTGCAGGACTCATGTTTTGACTAGCAAGAATTTAGTTCACAGGACACATGGGAAAGATATATTTGATTCTTTGGCTAGAATCTTCAAGAAAAGTGTTTCTTTTGAATGGTGTCATGTATGGTTTATATATGCTGAATCTTCTCCTCCAGACTTCCATTCATAAGTTTTTAGATGTGGTATCCTTGGAAGGGATGGAAGGAACATACACACTGACTTCTCTCTGTTCCAAATTACTTTATTCTTGATACTGAAAAATAGAGGGTGAATCTGATGCTGGGTTTTGAATTGGGAGGCAGTTGACCAATACAATGACAAATGCTTTAACCATGAGCACAGGCTTAAACTTCAACTAACTATATTTAAATAAGTGTAAACATTGAAGTAACAGTAATGTATCCAGCCATATCAGAAATATGATTTCATAGTTTCCATCTTACGAATGCTAAAGTTGATGGGGAAGACATGGAATTGACTTTGACTGAATAAACTTTGGAACTTTGGTTCGGGGTTTATCACAAACATAGTCATTCCTATATCACATAAGAAAAATGCTTTAATAGTTGGTTAAGTATGAATTTATAATCAACACATTGGCTCATTTCCGTTTCTTGCTTTGTCATTTGATTTCCAAAAGAAGAAACCAACACACAGGGATCTTTATACCAAAGATGAAACCAACACACAGGGATCTTTATACCAAAGGTGAAACCAACACACAGGGATCCTTATACAGGGATTCTTGGTAAGAAAGGTGAAAAATTTCCCCTATGATGCCAAGCAGAAAGACAATTTAGTTTTTCTTTTTAGTCAAAAAGTTCCATTTAGTTATGAAATTTTATTTGTTGAGTGGTCAAGTTAATCAAGACATACTTCGTTTTTTTGCTATTGATAAAATTCCTGAACTTGCATTGTGCATTAAAAAAGCAAAGACACGGTTTGCCCTAATTGATAGTTTAAGCAATGGACTTTAGTCCAATATGACTGAATTTAAGGATATCCTATATGTTATTTAAATAAGGAGTGATAAGTAGAACTTAGATTGTGTAAGAATTATTTCATATATTACTAAGTATTATAACTTGGGGCTATAGTGATTTCTTTGTAAGAATTTCAAAATATGTGAAGCATAACAGCTATTTGAGAGATTAATCATGAAATTATCACACTAGAGCAAACAGAAACATAAAAGTCACTCACAAGAGAAAGAATACCTACCAGGCCTGTGTGACTTAGTTGTTGCCTGAGTAAATCTACATATTGGCGTAGCGGAACAAGGAATGGAAGTTCATCAGGGAAGTTGTCCTACTGCAAAATCTTAGATTAAAAAACTAATAGTGCCTATATGTTTTGTCAGCACCTGACACCTCTCTTGGGATCTTATATGATAACTCAAACACTGCACACTCGTCCTTCCTCCCCATCTCCTCACCCACACTCCTTACTCCCCCACTTTTCTTGTTCATGCCACTCTCTTAACCATGACAGTGAGACACTCTCCTATTTGGAAGTCAGTCGACTCTTTTTGTTTGTTTGTTTTGATTCATTGATAAACAAGTAAATTTTTATCTCACTTCCCTTTGTAGATCTCATTAAAACAGAAAATACATAAATTACATAAATCTGAGTATTTCATAAGTATGAACCTTGTGACAAGTATTTTTTTTTATGAAATAATCTTGCGTACATTTTAGATTCAATGCTAGGCATTGAATACCTGGATGAGGCAGAACATGTGAAGTGTTTTTGACTCCCTCTTTCCAATTGGGCAGTGTATATAAGAAATACAATTAAAATTATTATTTTTGATAAAAAGTTGTTATGCTAACCCCTTGTATACACCTCTTTTTATTTTTATAAAATTAATGGCAAGTAGTTAATAGCTCTTTGTAGAGTGCAAATCACCATGTTTAGGTTGCTTTAATATAAAGTATAAATACAGAGATGGAAATTGAAGAAGTAGAATAAGTCTATGGGAATCTATTTAAAGTGGTGTCAGTCCTTAAAGGTCAGTATAACCTTTCCTCCTCTGACCCCTGCTTTTAAGGTCTTAAATTAAATGGGACATGGTGATAGGTCATTAAGAATGTTCACTCCTTCACACACTCTTCTAATCTAATATTTGCTTTTCTTTCTCTATTTAGACATGGGGTGACAAATATAAACAAGAACAACTTAAGGTTTTCTGGACACAGAGTGGGAGGATCCCAGCACTGATCTTATTACGTTGCACATTATTTTTTTCTTTTTTGCTCAGAACTGGATGGCTGCTTTAGGAGTTGAATAAAAATAGAAATCAGACAGCTAATCTGTAATCAACTATGTAAATGTCCTTCAATTCATTGCATCTTACTCTAACATTTTGTTTATTTAACATACATGGTTAAGGTTTTTTTTTTTTTTTTTGGTTGTAGCTGTCGTTGTTGTTTGGCAGGCCAGGCTGGATTTGAACCCGCCATGTTAGGTATATGTGGCTGGCGCCTTAGCTGCTTGAGCCGCAGGCGCCGAGCCATGGTTAAGGTTTTTTAGTTTGCCTGGCCTAGGGATAAGTCCTTGGGACTTACAGTCTTTGAAAAACTTACCAGCTTTTGTTTTCATCATTTTCAGTTTAGTAACAATGACAAAAGTACCAAAAGGAGTCATAACTATATGTGAAAAATGCACACAGCTATAACCATGTGCATTACTTACCACAGATTAAGAGTAGTAGATACGAGTATTCATTCATTCATTTATTCAGTTTTTGCCCTTTTAAATTTCCTTTCTTAAACGTTTTAATTGTTATGAGAACATAAAATGTATACATTTCTGGGGCACGTGATATTTTGATGTGGGCATACAATGTATAATAATCAAATCAGAGTAATTGGGGTATATGTTACCTCAAGCTTCATGAATTCTTTGTGTTAAAAACTTCCAATTCCACTCTTTTCATTATTTTAAAGTATACCACGACTTATCACTGAGTCACTTTGTTGTGATTTCTATCACATATTGTTCATTCCATCTATCTAATTATATTTTTGCATCCATCAACCACCCCCACTTTATTCCCATCTCCCTACTACCCTTCCTAGCCTTTGGTAACCACCATTCTACCCATCACCTTAAGAACAATTGTTTTAATTTTAACTCCCGGATATGAGTGAGAACATGCAAATTTTGTCTTTCTGTGTTGAATATCTCACTTAACACAATCTTTATTTTCATCCATGTCATTGCAAATGAAAGGATTTTATTCTTTTTATGACTGAATAATATTCCATTCTGCATATGTGCTACAATTTCTTTATCCATTCATCTGTCAATGGAGACTTTGGCTGATTACAAATATTGACTGGTTGTAAGTAGGCAAAAAGCATGAGTGCAGGTACTTTTGGATATGTCAGTAGCATATTAAGTGAAAATGCAGGGTCATATGTTAGTTCTACTTTTAGTTTTTTGAGGAATCTTCATATTGTTCTCCATTGCTGCACTAATTTATATTCTCACCAACAGAACAGTGTAGGAAGGTTCCTCTTTTCTCACATCTTCCCAGCATCATTGATTAAATAGGGATTCTTTTTCTGAATATATGTTTTTGTTTGGTTTACAGAAGACCAGATGGTGATATGTGGCAGGTTTCATTTCTAGGTTCTCTATTCTGTTCCACAGATCTATGTCTCAATTTGTGCCAGTATCATGCTATTTTGATTACTATAGAATTGTAGCATAACCTGAAGTCTGATAATATGATACCTTCAGACTTGTTTTAATTTTTTAGAATTGCATTGGCTATTTGTTTTTTTGTTTTTTGTTTTTTGGTTCCATCCTAAATGAACAGCTATTTGTTCAAGTTCTTCAAAGTATGGTATTGAATGGCCAATAAACATATAAAAAGTGCTGATAATTCCTGGTCATCAGAAAAATGCAGATCATAACTACTTTGAGAAATTGCCTAACTCCAGTGTAAATAGCCCACATAACAAAATCCCAAAGCTGTGGATGCTGATGTGAATGCACAGAGAAGGGAACACTTACACACTGGTTATGGGATGGTAAACTAATACAGCCTTTTTGGAAAGAAGTATGAAGAATCCTCAAATAGTTAAAAGTAGGTCTTCTTTGATCTCACAATCCCATTATTAAGTATCTATCTAAATGAAAAAAAAAAATTTACCATAAGGACATTTATAGTAGAATGTTTATCACAACCCAATTCAAATTACCAAGATAGGGAAACAGTGGAAACAGCTGAAGTGCCCATCACCACACGAATGGATAAACTATGGTATATGTATACCGTGGCATATTATTCATCCATAAAGAAAAATGGAGACTACATCTTTTGTATTTACCTGGATGGATGTAGGGAACATCCTCCTAAATAAAGTTTCACAAACATGGAAAAGCAAATATCCAATGTACTTAGTACTAATTTGAAAATAGTAATGAACAACCACACACCCACAGAGGAGAAAAACACAATTAAATTCAAGAAAGGGGAAAGGTGTAGGTGGGACAGAGGAAGGAGTGGGAGGGAGCAGGTTTGGAACGCTCTTATCTAACCAGCACAGTGTAGGGATATATGGCACACCTTCCGGGTGAAGAGCTCAACCACAACTTAGACTTTACTCAAAAAATGCAAACAATGAAAACTATTTATACCTTTTTATTACTCTGAACATTTTAAAAGTGCTCCCTCTGTGGATGCTGGCAGAAGTCTGCCTTGTGTTGTGTGTCTTTGTGACAGAGAATGCCTGAGTTGCAAGGCAAATTTCTACAACTACTTTGTTCTCCCTCCTCAAGAACAGAGACTCTCTCTCAGTGAAACATCATTGGGAAAGACCATTTGACCTAGAGCGAGCATGGCTTCAAAAAGACTATCAGAAGGCTATTGTGGCTGGAGCCAAATGTGCCAAAGTGTAGGTTTTATAAGCTCTGGAGAAGCTAGTCTGGAATTGGCTTTGCAACACATTTCTGGCCTTATTAGGCCTCATTCATTATTCTAACCTAAATGCAGAGCCACTGTTGGGAAGATATGAGTTAGGCATTTATGAAATTATTGCATTCAATAGATGAGTGCAATAGCTTTATCTGTCTGTTATTGGTAGGATTTAATTTTGTCTCCAAAGATGGATAACATCTTGAACAGAATTTGATTCCAAACAAGAAATTAAGTCCTCAGACATTGGTTCTAAGTGTGGCCCTATAGGTAAGAAACAATTTAGTTTACTTTTTGAAACTGGGACAGTTCTGAAAGGATCACATTTGGAGTTTCCTGAGTTAACTGTAATATATACTCTCATAATCTCTAGGAAATTCCAAGAATGATCTCTAAGTTGAGTGAAAAAGATTTAATTTTTGTGTGTGTGAATATGAATTGCTTGAAATCTTTGCTGGTAAAAGAGGTAGTATAGTATTCACTGGGGGCTTTTGTATTCTGTATTGGACCATTAGCGTTTTCTATTTCACATTGGCTAAAATTTTATCTTATGTCTGCCCCAGAAAGGCAAGTATGAATTGTTATATTATTATATGAATATTTTTCCTCTTTGTTTTTGCAAATATAGGAAATGAAGTTTGGATATCATTGCTTATAGGAGAAATATCCATTATTAATCATTTGATCTCTTGACTCTTACCAGAGTAACTTACAGTCAGCAAGTCATCTAAAAAGTACATTGGGGTCAAGTTCAGGAGTACAGCAAAGCAAATTTTTGGAAAATATTTTGCTTAATGACATGCATGAGTGGGAAACCTGCAACCTCCTGATTTCAAGGTTGTTCCTTTTTGATCACTGGAGGAGCCAAGAAAAGCTTCTCCTTTCTCTGCTATCCCCCTTTTAATAAAAAGGATTTGTTCTGTATTGCTTGGATTCAGTTAAAAAGCCATCCTTAAAAACCAGGAAGGCCAAAAGTTTTCTTACGGCTGCATATTCTTGAGTTTAAAGGATTTTAGAGGAGTCGTTTGCTTCATTCCTTCTGCTTCTAAAATTTTATTTCACTTTATTTCTATGTAATGTTTTTTATTTAGTGGGTTGTTTTCCTTCCTTTTTCATTCAGAAAGAAATGGGCATATGGAAAAAAAATCCATAGAGAAATTTTGCTCCTGAACTCCGAAAACATTCTGAAAGGAGGTGGGCAATAAAGTTGAGGTATACTTTGATTTCACTCTCAGAACAGCTAATAGACTGGGGGAGGGAAGAAATTGTACTTGTAGTAAAGAAGGTATTTGTTTAAAAGTTGAAAAACAACACAGACTAATAGCCTAAAGGAGAGTTAAGAACCCATTGCACTTTATCCACAGAACAATTGACTTTCTGCTTTTATATATCAGTTTCACGAGTTTGGTCAATATCTGCTCCTGAGAGATGCACATTCTCTGTACATGTTGAAAAAATCAGGTTTATGTATCTGTAGTACTGAGGGACAGACCTTTGACTTCAACAAATTTGTTAAGGTAATGAATGGCACCCCAGGGGACTTTTGGTTGCCATTTTGCTAGTCTATCACAGGAAACATAACCCATATACATTATTCCACTGGTTGCATTTCAATTTGAAATTTAAGGGTTCACTTGGCAAATTAAGACTTGGAATTTTAGCGATTGTCTGAAAAGACATTATAAATGCAGTAACAAATGATGATTGCTCCTCAATATCTATGTACACATTTGTGGGAGTTTACTTCCAAGATTATGATAGTTGCCACAATGATGAAAATAATTCACTAGAAACATGATAGAAGGTAAAGTAGGGAGACTACTTTGAAACAAAGAAAGAAAATAAAATTTGAGTAAGGTGAAATGAAAACAAAAAGAACATGGGATTTTTAAATGTCTATAAAATATATTGTGTAAATATATGTGTATGTATAAGTATACAGTCATTTATTCCTATGCTCACAATTTGTATAGTATATTATTGAAAAAAGTAAGTAAACTAAAAATAGGTTGATACCTTTATATATCAATTTCATATAAATTCAGTCAAAAATCAAACTTCCCAGGAATGTTTTAAGCATGGCTAACGATGACAATAAGGAAGAAGGTTTTTGAAATGAAAAGTTTTTTAATTATAAAAGAAAATTAATTATAATGACATATTTTCTTCCATTTTCTACTTCTAGATGTTTATTTAAAACCCATATTCTGAGGAAAATCATAGAACTCACATCTTTGGTAGGGAAGCAAAGTGGAAAATATTTGTCTTTCTGCCTTCCAGTGCTATGTGTCAGTAAAATTTAAGTACTTTCTCATGCATGCTGATCTCCAGGAAAATATTATTTCACAATTTTACTAAGAAATACCAACACTTTCTTAAAAGCAATACAGTTTTTCAGAGAAAATACAACTTATTGTCATATATTCTAAAATATATAAATTTCGGCAAAAACCAAACAAAACCCCCACCCAGCTAAATAGATCCAATTGATTGGCATAGAATATTGTTTCTTTTTATCCACTCCACTATATTGAGGCAAAATTGACAAAAAAAATTCTATATATTTACACGTACAATGTCATATGTTGATAAATGTTTATTTGTAAGATGAATACTACAATCAACTTAATTAACACATCCATCACCTTACATAGTAATATTTGTGTGTGTTGGAAGGACTTAGGATTTACTTTCTTAAGATCTATTTTCAAGTTTCATGTATCCAGTCCAGTATTATTAACAATAGTCACTTTACTGCACATTATATCTCCAGAACGTTTTCATTCTCCATATTAGAAATTTTCCTCTATTTCATGAACATTTCCCATTTCTCTCACCCTCTAACATCTGGCGAACACCATTCTGTTCTCTTATGATTTCTTTCTTTTCTTTTTTTAAAGACTCCCTAAGTGACACCACGCAGGGTTATTTCTGTGTCTGATTCACTTTAATTAATATAATATTATCTGCATTTAGTCCTTGTTTACAAATAGAAGAATTTCCATCTTTTAAAGGCTAAATAACATTTCACTGTTCATAGATGTATACATGCCACATTTTCTTTATTCATTTCTCTATTGATGGATAGGATAGTTTATTCAATGTCAAATAATGCAATGAAAATAGCAGTATAGGTATCTCTCCAAGGTACTGATTTTCTTTGGATTACTGATCACAGGATAGCTTTATTTGTAATTTTTTGAGAAACCTCCATACTCTTTTCCAGTATGTTGGTACCAATTTACATCCCCACCAATGGTGTAAAAGAGATCCCTTATCTTCACATTCTTGTTAAGACTTTTTATGTCTTTTTGATCCTACCCATTCTAAGAGTATGAGATGATATGATATATCATTGTTGTTTTAATTTTAATGCAAAATAGACATACATTCATATGTCTATGAATGTATATGTATAATTATTGATGTTGAACATTCTTTCATATGCCTGCCGGCCATTTTTATGTCTTCCTATGAGAAATGTCTATTTGGGACTTTTGCTTATCTTTTAAATTGGGCTATTTTTTTTTTTTTCTATTGAGTGGTTTAAGTTCCCTATGTATTTTATGTATTAACCCCTGATCAGACATATGTCTTACAAATATTTTCTTCCAGCTGAAGTTATACCTTTACTTTTCTTATTGTTAACTTTGCTGTGTGGAGGTTTTTTAGTTTGATGAAATCTTATTTTTCTATTTGTATTCATGTTGTCTATGTTTTGAGGTCTTATCCAAAAAATTATTGTTCTCTTTGAGGTCAGGGAGATTTTTCTCTGTTTTCTTCTAGCAGTTTTACAGTTTCAGATCTCCTGTGTAAGTCTTTAACCTATTTCAGTGGATTTTTGCATGTGGTTGTGAATTAAGGACACAATTTTATTCTACTTTATGTTTTGCCAGTATCATCTATTGAAGATACTGTCCTTTTCCCATTGTGTGTTCTTGGCAGTTTTTAAAAAGATTAATTGACTGTACATGTGTAAATTTATTTCTAGATTCTATTCTTTCTCCAGTTGATATGTCTATGAAGGTATGTGTGTGAGTATATATCTATATACATGTATATATGTTTTTATGTTAATACCATTCTATTTTGATTGCTACAACTTTGTAGCATACTTTGAAATTAGGTAATGTGGTACTTTCAGATTTGTTATTTGTTTTGGCACTTTGGGGTTTTGTGTGGTTCTATATGAAACAGAAATAGTAGATTCCATAGAAATTTTGATAGAGATTCCACTTAATTTGTGCATCACTTTGAATAATATAGTCATTTTAAACAATACTAATTCTTACACAGCAAAAAAATATATCTTTTATCTGTGTCCTCTTTAGTTTCTTTCATCAGTGTTTTGTAGGTTTTATCATAAAGATCTTTCACCTCCTTGGTTAAATATATTCCTAAATATTTTATTGGTTTTGAAGCTATTACTTATGACATCATTATCTTATTTTCCCTTTAAGATATTTAGTCTATACAAATGCTAATGATTTTTGTATGTTGATTTTGTGTCATGCAAATTTACTGAATTTTTCATTAGTTACAATAGATTTTGGGTGGTGTCATTAAGATTTTCTATATTTAAGATCATGCTTTGTGTAAGTAGAGATAACTTTATTTTGTCCTTTCTAGAGTAGATGGCTTTTATTTCCTTCTGTTATTTAAATCCTCTAGCAAGGACTTTTAGCATTATAATGAATAAAGTGGCAAGAATGGGCATCCTTGATTTACTCCTGAACAGAGAGAAAATATTTCAAATTTTCTTAACTTATTATGATGTTAGTAGTGGTCTTGTCACAATCCTTCATTATATTAAGGTAGATTTTTTTTCTATACCTAATATGTTGAGATATTTGATCATGAAAGAATTTTGAGTTTTTAAATGATTTTTTTTGCATTTTAAAAATGACCATATAATTTTTATCTTTTATCCTTTTAACATGTTTTATTACATTGATTGAATTGTGTATATTGAAACATCTTGTATTATGTTTCACTTGATCATGATACATAATTCTTTTAAATATGCTGATGAAATTGGTTTGTTAGTTTTTTTTGTTTTTTGGGTTTTTTTTTTTTTTTAGTATTTTTCCACCTCTGTTCATCAGGGGTATTGGCTTGTTACTTTCTTTTCTTGTCTCTTTGTTTGACTTTAGTACCATGTTTTCCTGAAAATAAGACCTACCCCCGAAATAAGTCCTAGCAGGATTTCTATGCATTTGTTAAATATAAGCCCTACAGGGGAGACATCCCCTGAATATAAGCTATCGTGTGTCTTCTTGAGAAAAAATAAATATAAGACAGTGTCTTATTTTCAGGAAACATGGTATTAGAGTTATGCTGTTCTCATAAAATCAGTTTGAGATTTTTCACTCCACCGCAATGTTTTGGAAGTGTTTGAGGAGGGTTGTACTTATTTTTAATTTAAATGTTGTTAAAATTTATCAGTGAAGAAATTGGCTCCTAGGCTTCTTTTCTTTAGATTCTGGGCTTCTTTTTATTTATTGATTTTTGAATATTGATTCAATTTCCTTACTTAGTATTGTTATTTTCAGATTTTATATACTTTGTAATCAAGTCTTGGTATAATGTTTGTTCCTAGCAATTTCTCCATTTCCTCTAGCTCATCTAATTTCTTGTTATATAATTGTTAATAGCAGTGTCTTATAATTCTTTTCATTTCTATGGCATCTATTGTAATGTCTCCTCTTTAATATCTAATTATATTTATTTTTAATTAATTTTTGTAGGCTAGGTTAAATTTTTGACATTTTGTTTAAGTTTTCAAAATTTGTGTAATTTTTTAAAAATTCTTTTTCTAATATTGATTTTATTTATTTCTGTCCTAGTCTTTATTATTTTCTCCCTTCTACTAATTTTAACTTTTACTATTTTTCTAGTTTCCTGAGGTATACAGTTTTGTTGTTCATTTGAGATTGTTCCTTTTTCTTTAAGCATGTACAGCAATAAATATTTGCCAATAAGTGTTTATTGCTATAAAGTTATCTCTTAGAATTGTTTTTGCTGCATCCAGAAAGTTTTGCAACATTGCATTTCCATTTGCATTTCTGTCAGAATATAGTTTATTTCCAATTTGATTTTTTTAACCAACTGGTTGTTCATGAGTGTCCTATTAAATTTTCATGTATTTCTTGATTTTCCAATTTCTCTCCTTTTGCTAATTTCTAATCCATACCATTGTGGTTTAAAAGAATACTTGGAAACTTGTCATTCTGCTTTCTTACATGTGAGAAAGTGGCAAGAAGGTTCTCACCAAGTGCCAGCACCTTGATCTCAACTTTCCATTCTCCAGAATTCTGAGAGTATGAATTTGTGTGTTTTGCAAATTATCCAGTCTCAGGTCTTCTGATATAGCAGCACAAAAATTGACCAAGACCCAAATTGATACAGGAGTAAGGTATTATTATGACTAATACCTAGAGTGGAAGTGGATTTTGAACTGACTAATTGGTAGAGGTTGGGGCAGTTAAGAAGTGAGCATTAGAAAAAGTCTGCATTGCCATGTACAGAGCACTGAGGGTGTTTCTGGTGACCGCTCAAAAGAAAGGGAGAATATAGGTAGAGCTTCCTTTTAGGTAGATATGATTTAAAGGTTATGAATAAAATGTTGATAGTAACATGCATAGTAAATCCCATTCTGTTTAGAGCTTAAGTGAAAGGAGTAATACCTTATCAGACCCCAGAGGAAAGGTCATCCTCGTTATAAAAAGTCAAAGAAGTTGGCTGAGTTGGGCGTGGTGGCTCATGCCTATAATCCTAGCACTCTGGGAGTCTGAGGAAGGCGGATTGCTTGAGTTCAGGAGTTCAATACCAGCCTGAGCAAGAGGGAGACCCCATCTCTACTAAAATTAGAAACACTAGACGGTGTGGTGGCAAGCACCTGTAGTCTCAGCTACTTGGGAGGCTGAGGCAAAATAATTGCTTGAACCCAAGAGTGAGGTTGCTGTGAGCTATGATGGCACCATGGCAATCTACCCAGGGCAACAGACAGTCTAAAAAGTAAAAAAGGTTGTTGGCTGAATTATTTTCATATCTTGGGACTTTGTAGAAAGAAAAAGTTAAAAACAATGAAGTAGGATAATTGCTAGAGAAAATTTCTAAGTAGCAAGTATTCAGGATTCTGCATGGCTTCTCTTCAATACTCAGTAAAATGTGAGGTGAGAGAACTAATTTAAAGACAGAATTTACAATTGAAAGGAAAGCAGAACAGGAAGCTTTGGAAAACTCTCCGCCTGGCCACATGAACTATAAAAAGACATGGTTAGGGGATAAAAACAAGGGTTTGACCAAGTGACTGCTCAATGCGAAGATCAGCTTGGATAGAAGGAGCCAGGTTCCTTACTTGAGAAAAGGGAAATGGGAAAATGAGCCCAAAGGTGTTTCAGAGATCTTCGAGGCTGCCATCTCCATTACAAGCACAGAGAGCTGGGCCCTTGAAGTCTGAACGTTTTCCAGGCCATTGCCCAGGACACCCTCAGGATCTCAGGGCTCACTATCACATCTAATTTAGATGGTATTTAGGTGAGACACTGGACCTTAGGCTAATTTGGGAGTTATTAGGATGGAATGAGTGCATTTTGCACATGAGAAGAACATGAATTTGGAAGTACCAGGGATGGAATGCTACTACTTAAATGCGACCCTCCAAAATCAGGCGTTGCTAAATATATGAAGAAGTAGGGCCTGTAGTAGGTGATTGTAAGTTGAGGGTTTCTCTATCATAAATGAATAAGATTAAAGGTCTCATAAAAGAGAACTCACACAATTTCAGGAGCTTGCCCTTTCGCTTCCTGCTACTTGAAGATTCAGCAGGAAGGCTCCTACAAGCTGCTGGTACCCTGATCTTAGACCTTCCAGCCTCTAGAACTGTGAGAAAATAACTTTCTGCTCTTTTAAATCTTTCTCTGGTATTCTGTCATAGCATGACAAATGGACTTAGAACAACTCCAAAATATTTCTTACATAACTTAAACATTAAACTGTAAAAAAAGAAAGTGTATACAAAAAAATTTCAGAATAGAAAAAGACTTCTAATTGATAAATTATTGAAGGGGCAAAACAAATAAACAAAGAAGAAAGTACAAACATATTTGATCACTTAAATTTCATACTGAAAACAGATTAAAAAGGTATACCAGAAGAGAATATTCAAAAAATATTTTCAAAATAAACAATAGGCAGCATAAGATAAAAATGAAAAATAGCTTAGAATAAAATGGGCAAAGCTGAAGAAAAATTACAAAAATTAAAAAAATCGAGTATTATTAAAAGTAAAAAAAAATGAAAAAATTTGGATTGTCACATTATATTAGTAAAGTGTTTTTGCATAGTTTGTGCTTGTACTTAATCAATAGTGCCTAAACTTATTCATAGGTGGGTAAAATGTGCATTTTAATATGCTAGTGGTAAGAGAAGAACATTTTTTTAATTTCTTGGTGGGCCTTTGGAGCTATTTATTAGGAGCTTTAAAGATTTCAAATCCTTTAACTAGTCATTCTACTTAGCACTTACAGTCTAAACATTTAAACGCTTATGGAACATATTTCCAGATGTTCACTACAGCAAAGTTGAACACCAAAAAGCTGGAAACAGTTTAATTATTTAGTAATACTGACCTTTTTTATATCAAATTATAGGATATGAAATAATTTCAAAATTGTAGTAAAATCCCATTTGGAAAATTTTAGCCTCATTAATGAAATGATATCTTCTTATTTTTTTGTAGTTTCCTCGCTTATGGCTCCAGGTTCATTGGAATCATTTTGTTGCTTATAGTCCAGATAAATAGAATTCTTCATTTGTGAATTCATGAAAAAGGGTTAAATGCTAGTTTACCATGTTACTGTGCTCGTACTATGTTGCAGTGCCAAACACATTGCTCTATGCACTAGACATAGTGCAGTTAAAAAAAAAAGTTGCTGGTTTCATTTATTTTGCATTCTGGACAGACCATAAATAAATTATTTCAGGTGACAACAACAATAGAAAATAAATGAGAAATAGGATAGACAGAAATGGTGTGTGTGGGGTGGGGGTGCTATTTTACACAGTTTTTAGGGAGTTCCTGATAATGTAGCATTTGAGTGGAGACCTGAAGCTAGTAATGAAGTGAGTCATGGGTGATCAATAGATTAACAGAAGCTGTAGCAAATATAAAGGCAGAATGAGAACAACAGGGAAGCCAGTAAGACTGGAATCATGTGAAAAAATGAGGATTGAGGTGAGGACTGATTGGTGATTGTGGGAGGAGTGGGTAGCGAGGGAGGTGGTGGTGGGTTAGTGGGTAGGATGATGCATTATGTCTCCGGGAGGGCGTATGTCATGCTAAGAGTGTGGGGGTGTTTTGAATTGTGTGGGAAACTATCAGAGTTATTTAAACAGATAAATATTATTGCCTCTGCTTTAAAGGGAGCATTGTGACTGGCTGTGTAGAAAACAACCTGTAAATAACACCAGTATCTCCGGAGAAATCAGTGAAGAGATTAATTCAGTAGCTCAGGCAAGAAATAATGATTCCTTCCATGGAGGTAATGAAAGTAGTTGAATTTGGGTTGTATTTTGAGTTTTGGTGACTGGATTTTGCTGATAGATTGAATTCTAAGTGTAAACAAAGGGGAAAATTCACTCCAAGAGTGCCTTGAGTAACTGTTTGTGTTATGGTGCCTTAATTGAAGTGGAGATGATTTTAGAAATAAGAGATTTAGAGGGTGGCTTAAACTCGGTTAAAGTTGATTTACTAATTAGATATCAAAAGGGAGATTTTTGAGTGTATCTTTGGATACTTAAGCCTATAATTAAGGAAAGGCATTATTTTTACAGGCATATATTTAAAATTATTCTACAGAGATTTTATTTAAAGCTGAGGACTAAACAAGATTACTTGAGGAATGAGTATAGCTGGAAAAAGAAAAGATCTAAGACCAAAGGTCCAAGATAATTAAATATTTTAGAGGTTAGGGTGATTCAGAAAGGAGCCTATGGAGCAATGGGCGGTGAGGCTGAGGGAGACCAGTTGCATCTGATCTCATGAGGGCAAAGTGAAGATGACGACTCATAAATGGATAAGCCTCACGGCATCCAGCGGCTGATGGATTGACGGAGGTGGAAATTCAAGAGTGACCATTAGATATAAGGAAACGTCATCATTTGTGATTTGAAATTAGGAGAAGAGTTTGGAAGAAATCCAGATTGAAGAGAATCGTAACTGAGAAGAATAGGAAGCTAGACTGTTTGGACATCTTTTGCTAGAAACTGTAATGTGGCTAGAGAGATGTGGGGAAACATTTTCTTTACATTGTAGTGGTAAAGTCTATTCCAATGAGGATGGTTCAGGAGAAAAATGCTGAATCAGAATAAAGAGAGAGATAACCAAGCTTGTCGTGTTAGCACCTTTAACAGCAAGGCCACACTTTTCATTATTCCCGTAAAAATGGGATCTGTTGACATTTTTCACATTTTATATCTCTAACATTCAAAGCAGAGAAGCTGAGGCCCATAGCTCAAATGCTATCTTATGGATCAAGAATTCCCTGTGAGATAAAGGACTACAGCAGCATCGAGACCCGTAGTTATCTACTTTTTTTTTTTTTTTTATTTCAAATACAACCACATCTACCCCCATTGCAACCTTCTCTCATCTTATTTTAGGAGAATAGGTGCCTTTCTTTCTACTTAAAGGAAATTTTTTTCTTTTGTGAATTTTCTCCCAATCAAGTAACTTGAATTGTTTTCTATTCTTTTCAACAAAAGACTACTTACTAATAAGGACACACTGAAGGTATATTTTACAACTGGAGAATGAATGGATCTAAGCAAATTTCTTACAAGGTACTGTATGTGCTCACAAGTTGCACACATACAGACACGTACACACAGCTGCTTCTTTATATTGGCCCAGGAATGTTTCAGAAATGTAATTTAACTTCATTGGGGGAAAAATTAAATCAAAGTCAACAATTTGGTGTAACAGACTTTGATATAGATCAGGAAACAAAGATCAAGCGAATTTTGCCCCAAGAATGGTGTTGTTGATGTGCTTGCTGCCAGTGGCAATGCTGCTATGAGATATATGCTATTTGTTCTCATGTTCCTGGATTCAGTCATTCCAGAATTCTCATTATACATCCATTCCCACTGCTACTTTGAATAATCTCTGAATGATGGACACAGCGTAGATCTTGTGACTCTTCTCTAGTTAGTAGGAAATAGGGAGAGGATTATTTTCCTCCTTTCAGTTTTTATAAAGAGAATGTATAATAAAACTTCCGATTAATACATGCTAAAAAAAGAACCTAACAATTTTTTTTGATATCTATTGCTGACATGTATGACAAATTCTTGACTTATATGAACTTAATAAGCAGTATGCAGGGAGGGCAGACTAGTCCATACTGAAGTGTCTCCATCAATGTTTTTGTTTCTTTAACAGCACCCACTGGGAAGTAAATTGCCAAATTTACTTCTTGGCAGATACAGCCAAAAACATAATTTTCATTCAGCACATGTTTCTTTGGGAGGGAGACAGAAAATAGCAGTGAGCAATGTCTACACTTTTTCTAATTTTGATACTGGATATGCCTCCCATTCCTACTCGTGTCTTCCAGGTTTACATTTCTGGTTTTATGTCACCCTGTTACCATATTTTTCTATCACTGGAGGAATTGTCTCACTTTGGCACTAGACATTCTCGAATACTGTGCTCCTTTTGTAAACACGAATCTTTGTAAAATTTGTGATTTTTCTAAGGTTTTGTTTTGCGATTATCTAGTTGTTGGGAGATAGTCAAATTCTAAATCTGGGTCTTCGTCTATAAAGTTGTGATAATAATACCTCACTGCCAGCATCAAGATTTGTATCCAACTGGAAAAGCATAAACATAAGTAATTTTTTTGAAAAGGGAAAGAAGCTATACAAATGATATGTGTTATGGTATATTTGGAAAAAGACATTTTAACTCTCTAAACAGGTTAACTTTGAAAAAAAATATTAGATTATGGAAAAAATAAAATTATTGGAATTCTTCACATAATATAAATTGTTAAAAAGAAATCTAAATAAGAATTATATTTAATAAAATAAACACTGCTTCCTCATTACCTGCTTCTGTTTCTATCCTTGACAGCCTCCTTTCCATTACAGATTCGATGGTAACAGAGATTGAAAATAATTATTATCTGATGGTCATTGATTTTTATGAAATCTTTCTAGCAGAAAAAGTGCACTTTCCTCAATAAAGCCTAAAACAATGTCATTGAACATGATGGAAGCTCTATGAATAGTTTATCATTATTCAAGAGGCCACTGTTCAAATTCATAGTCATTGATACCTTTTGGCATGGATTTAAAGAGTGGCAACATTGACAGCTTTGGATACTGAATGGATACTGGGGATTGTTCATTTTAATTAAGGGTTGGAGTATCTTGGCGTGGAGTGCATAGAGCAGCCTAATGAGCACTTCAGTAAGGAATTAGCAAATCTGGTCAAGATCTAAGTTCACTTTGCTTATTGAGTAATCATGTATACATACATATATATATGTGCACAAAATAATGTACATATAACCTTCATAAACAGAGAGATTATAAGAAATGCAATAAAATGCTAAAATATAATCCAAAGGTACATTTTTATTAGTCTAAGAATACTAAGCATTCAAACTTACACCATTGTATACTCCACTTACCTTTATATATTGAAATTTTTAAACTATGCATGCTATGGAGTTATGATGATCAAATAAGATAATGCATGTGTAAACTCTGTCACAGAGTGTACAGTACTAAGCAAAGGAAGCTATAATGCTTATGGCTCTAAGTATATTGGTATCTATTTTAGCAACGGCTTAGGATAAAGAAGAACATTTTTATGGTAAGCACAGAACTAATTTTTTGCATTGACAGGAATCCATCTCAGTGGTGTCTGTTTAAGAAATACTAGAAAAAAATAGTATAGCCAAAGCAATTCTTAGTTATAAAAAGAAGCCAGAAGCATCACTCTACTCGACCTCAGGTTATATTGCAGTCCATAGTGATTAAAATAGCATGGTATTGGCATAAAAAATAGAGACATGATCATATGGGACAGAATATGAAACTGAGAGATAAAACCGGTCTCTAATTGCCATCTGATCTTTGATAAACTAAACAAAAGCATTAATGAGGGAAAAGAATCTGTATTCAGTAAATGGTGCTGGGAGAACTGGATAGACTCATTTTTACAAGATGTAAAAATTTAAACAGGACCTGCACTTTTCACACTTATAAAAATTGACTCAAGATGGATAAAGAGTTTAAGTGTAAGACACAAAACAATGAATATTCTAGAAGAAAGTGTGGGAAAAACTCTTGTGGATGTCAGACTGGGGAAAGATTTAAAGAAGAAGACACGAGAGGCAATCGAAGCAAATAAACAAATGGGACTTAATTAAACTAACTGCTAACAATACAAGTAAAACAAACTTCTGAATAGGAAAAGACATTTGCATGTTACAAATCTGACAAAGGCTTGATAACTAGGATCTACAGAGAACTCAAATTAACCAACAAAAAAGGAACAAACAATTCCATCTATTACTGGGCAAGAGAAATGAACAGAACCTTCTCTGAGGAAGACAGATGAATGGCTAACAAACATATGGAAAAATGCTCATTGTCCCTGATCAAACCAAATCAAACCACCGTGAGATATTATTTAACCCCAGTGAGAATGGCCTGGATCACAGAGTCTCAAAGTTACAGATGTTGGTGTGGATGTGGAGAGAGGGAACACTTTTACACTGTTGGTGGGACTATAATAGCCTATATAATACTAATATAGCCTCTTTGGAAGGAAGTATGGAGAATCCTCAAAGAACTCAAATTAGACCTTCCATTTTATCCCACAATCCCATTACTAGGCATCTATCCAGAAGAAAAAAAAAATCATTCTATCATAGTAACATTTCACTAGATTGTTTATCACAGTTCAATTTATAATTGCCAAGATGTGGAAACAACCTAAATGCCCAGGAATGGATTAACAAACAGTGGTAGATGTATACCATGGAATATTATTCAGCCATAAAAAAGATAGAGACTTTACATCTTTTGTATTAACCTGGATGGAGTTGAAATACATTCTCATCAGTAAAGTACCATAAGAATGCAAAACAAAACATTCAAAGTACTCAATTCTAATGTGAAGTCAGCAGAAGATCTAATACACGCCCACATAAGGGAAAAACTCAAATCTATTCAAGTTAGCAGAGGGGATATGAGGGAGAGGAGAGAGAGGAGGAGGCGAGGAGATTGGTGTCCTCCCACCTAATGGGCATGATGTACGGGGATAAGGCACACATTTTGGTGTGGGGCACAACTACAGGAGGGACTCTACCTAACAAATGCAAATACTGCAATCTAGTTGTTTATACCCTCTCATTAACCTGAAATAAAAAAAAAGAAAGAAAAAATATCTCTTGAGTATAATACAGAGTGACAAAGAGAAATTTCAGGCATTCATTCTCCGCTATCATCTAACATTAGGCTACTCAAGGTTAATTGAGAACTAACCTGGGCTTTAGAAAGTCCACTTATAAGTCTATGGGTCAGACTTACATGGTTCAGATTAATGGGATGTGGGTTGCTTTCTTATTAAGCAGTCCCCTTGGGATAGCTATTTCAAAGTAGAGACAAAGATACTTCCTGTGGTGACATTTGAGGGGCATAATGTACTGCCTCTATCTATAGTACCATCATTTTCTTCCTTTTTATTGATTTAAAATAGATTTTTTTTAATTTCTAGAAGGAGTAATGCATTAAGACTCAATTGTCATTAATAAGTCAGTTTAAATGGTTCCTCAGAACATCCCAGTGGAAGAAGGTGGCAATGAAATTTTTCTACTGGGTGGGTTGGAAATCAAGAACCAGAGCACAGAGTGGGGAGGAAAGAGCTCCGAAGATGGAGAGAGGATGTGCCTTGAAACTGCACTGGGTTGTGTATTACTGAGCAGATGCTAGATCAAAAAGCAAGGGGAAATAGAGAAAAAACAATTTCTGTAATATTGTTCTCAAAAAGGGACATACAGAGAATAGCTGCAGTTCATATATAAAGTGCTTCGGCTGTCACTGAGGCAAATCTGATTTACTAGATTATTAAACTCCAGGATTTGGCCCTGATGTGTTGGCGTCCCTGATGTTTGGCATTTCCCAGGCGGGCGTGTTGCCATTCAGCTAGTGCCAGGTTGGGCTCATCAAGCAGTAATGAAGGCATTGGTGAGAAATATTTATTGTTTTATGGCCTAGTCTTTATCTCTTTTCAATAATTTCAGCATTTCACTTTCTGGAAATGTCAATCCTCTATTCTTTTGATGCTGAAAGAAATGCTTTGTGATGACGCCACGAAATGAGCGTTTGACACAGGAAAATCTGCAGATCAACTTTTCACATTCGTTGCTGTTACAAAGATTCACGCCAGGGGTGCCATTTTTAGGCCAAAACATACATAACTATTATGCAGGAGCAAAACACAAGAGAAATAAGTGCTGAGTCTGGAAAACAAGTGTGCATTTTGTGAATTCGGGAGAGGAAGGCTCCACAGAGGAGAGAATCTGAAAACAGTTTTTCGCTGTCGGAGAGTCATGCACCGGAGGGATTGCATATCCCAGACACGTACAAACTTAGAGAAGACGGCGTGGAAATCAGCAGTTACGTTAGGACCCTAAATGCTGCTTCTACAGCCCAAACTGCTATGTTCTCCCTTCATCCCTGATTTGAAGCAGTAGGTCTTCCCTGAGCATCCTTTTTTTCTTTTCATTTTTCTCTGTTAAAATTTCATTTTGCTCACGGTAAATTCTGTGGGGATGGTAACTGACAGAAAGCAAAAAGACACAGCGAGGAAAGAAGCGATGTGCTCGTTTAATTGTGGGCCTCAGAGTCATATTCCAGTATTATCATCCGTTCAGTCACAGTCCATCCTGCATTTAAGATGAAATCTAAGAGGATAAACAATTTAAAAGAAGTTTTATTGCTGCTTGTGGAGAGCAGACAGATAATTGCATCCATCAAGTCCCTGTTTACATCAATAGAGACTAGCATGATCTTAAACTAGCAAAAAAGCGCGCCTGCTTTGTTGCTATTGGTATTCTCAGCCGCTTCACGGTCCAAGGCCAGCAGCAGGAGATCACTTAGGGTTCCCTCATCCACAGGGATCCTTGCGGGATATAATCCCTAACTTACTTAGCACACAGAAGCGTCTTTCATTCTAAGTACAGAAGCCGGTAAAGAGAACACACTGCTGATGTTGACAGTACAACCAGTAGCTCTTGGTAACTTGGTAGAGGACTTAGGGGGTTCTTATTTTTCAATTAAGGTACTTTAAAAGATATGGTTTTTTAACAGCTTACTTTAGGCAGATTGTTACTGAACAGGGTGTCAAATGCTGGCGTCCATCACAGGGCAGAAGTAAAGCGTTGAAATTTATGGGTCGGATTGCAGAATTTAGGGTGTGTGAATATGATTACTCTCCCTACTCTTTGTAAAATGTACAGAATTCCTTCAACGCACAGTACAGCTATGGCCTTTACCTACCTGTATTACGTGTGGGTACAAATTAATTGCTATCATAGCTTTGTAGATATGCAAATACAAATTAAAATAACAATTACACCCTAAGTTAGGCAATTGGAGAAAATTGCAGCTTGCTGTTTTAAGAATTACTGACTTCATTCTTCACTGATTTTTATCATCTATTATAGCAGAGATGTTATCATTCATTCATATCATCATATGAATTGATTGCTTAATTTTGTGTTAAAGCTATCTCATGATGATAGTAATAGAATAGTGTCTAATATAATGGAAGTTTCAAGATGTAAAGTATATTTACTTAATCATTTTTATTTTCCTAAAGTGGTAATAAAAAAGAATTCAATTTCTAACGTGAAAATATCATGTTTTAAAAAGTTTATTTAAAGTGTAAAAACTCACTTTGAAATCAACTATTAAGGAATCACTTCATTTTAGTATGGCTAGTCTGAGGCTAATCAAATTTCTTCATATGGCATTTCTTATCCACTTTATAGTAAAAAGGAAATCCATTCTCAACATATGCTGGAATTAAGACAAATAAAATTACTCTGCATTGGCAGCTATAATTTAAGATGTTGAGAGCCAAACAATCTTATTGGAATCATAATTACGGTAAATTTAAGCTTCAATATAGATTGACATAGACTCATACAGTACTCCTTGTCTTTAATTATTAAAACTAAGGCAATAATAATTGTTGAAAATATTGACAGGATTAGTATAAAATGCTTGGCTGATGCTTCTTTAATAAAATTTCTATGAAGAGATTATATTGTTTATTACTAATCTCATTGGGGAAACTGGTTTAGAATTGATTATATCTGAACACTTATTGAAGACAAATTATATATATTTCTTCATGTTAAGGACCAATGATAGACTTTAATGGAACATAAAATAGAAAACAAATTCTACTATTAAGATAATTTTCACATCATCATCTGAAATCTTTGCTCAATTCCTCAACCATTAGCAAACATGTGACCCCAACTATTTTTTTCTTCTCTTCAATTTTTTGAGAGAAGATGATGCAAGCAGGGTGATATTTGAATCAAGAAACAACTTAGTAAAGATAATTTTATCTCTGTGCTATCTTTGGCACTCTAAATATAAATTTCCATGGCATTTCATGTGACAGTGTGTTTATTAAAATACAATTAGGCTCATCTTCAACAAACTAGATAAATGCTTTTCTATCAACATTGGATAAATCAGAATTTTTTTGAATTATATGATACACTATAGAATGTGCAGGGGTGGCATTTAAGTAAACATAGGTATCACTGGCAGACAAAAAACAAATAAGACAAAATCTATTCATGCATATTGCTTTATAATGTCGGGAAGCTAAATAACCTATGCCCAGTAGAAAATGGAGCCAATGGAGTTAATTTAATTTCTTGTTTCCCATGTGCTACCTAAACATTTGAAGATAAAGAAATCATCTCAAAGTATCCAATTTCCGAGAAAACATTAAGGACTTCAGGGCATGTGGTCATGTCATTGAAGGTTTTCTGAGAATAAAAATTACTTTTCGTGGAACTCATTGAGATTGCTGTTTATCCCAGAAACTAATTTAGTATTCTATAATTTTTTTGAAAATAAGTGCATGTGGGAAAAAAAAAAACAACTTTCATGGAGCTGGTTATTGGTGGTAGGATTATTAATATAGAGTAGAATTACTGTCTTAGCCTACCCTTGCCTTCTCTGAGTTATATCCTCACAGAAGAAAGATAGTATTTCCCTTTGTGGAATATGAAGTATAATATACTTTTCTTAGAATAATTTCAAGAAAACCATAAAAACTGTTTCTTAATCACTGAAATTTGTGCCCGTGCATACAATATCAAAGAGAACAGACCGATACAGCTCAAATAATCATGTCTTCTGAGTTGAATTTAACTACTCGTCTGGAAATAATGTGCAAAAATGACAATAGCAGATATGTAATAAGTGAAAATATTATGAGTCAGAACAAAAGAAGTCATCCAGGCTTGATGCAGAAGGGAATTTTAATACCAAAAGTACTTGGACCAAGAAAGAGGTGGAAGAAATATGAGTCAGAACAAAATAAGTACCTGCCATGGTTTGAAAGGGTGAAAAAAATATTTAGGGAAATTACAGTTTAAAAATTAGAGAAAAAAAGTGAGGATAATAATGGGCAAAAGTCTTGCGATGAAAAGTAAATTTCAAGTCATCTTTAGAAGCACATGTACCTAGTTGCATAGAATTACTTATCCCTGGGCATGAGCTTACCTCGCAATAATAGCAAATAGGATGCTCTTTCTTCCAGGCTATTTTATTCTAAAGCTAAAGTAGTATCCTTGTCAAAGTGTCTAGCTCCTGAAGTGATAGATATGATATAAATTTTTAAACAGGTAATAAATATTAATCAATATGATGCATTTTATACAACTATCATCTGGGCATTTCAAAACATGTTGCAAACTGTTCTGACAAAGCCCCTTTAATTAATTTTGGTGCCAGGAATGATCAGACAAAACATTTATTGAGGGGCATCAGTGTGAAACGTTTCGTAGACATTGATTTTATCTAATAAAGCAGCCAAGGCAATAAATGTGAAAATAGGTGTCTTACCCAGGAGGAACTTACATGGCAGTCACTCCATTTAACATCGTCATGGATTATGGACCCTTCCAAGGACCTTGGGTTTTAAGGGGAGAAATTGACATGATTAACTAAAAGTGAATGTTAAAAATAGATTTTAGAAAGGAAATGAATGTTCTTGATGATTCAGTCGGAGATTTTAAAAAGTAAAAGGGATTGCACAAAATTAACATGAGGGAAATCTTAAACATGATTAAGATCTTTCTAAAATGAATTAATGATTCCAAAAAATGATGAACACTTTCTCCTCTCTTCTATTCCTCTCAAGTTCTTCAAATTTTCAGATTCCAGTGAGGCATGTTGCTGAGGCTTCAACCCTCCATCGAGGGTTGTGTGTCTGTGTGTGTGTTTGTGTGCGTGCACATGTGTGTGTTTTCCCACATCTCGAATTACAAAACTTTTGGAGAAATATAGCAAAGGTGGTCCAATTCTCAGACCTGCACATCAAATTTTGTGATAAAAGTTAGTAGTTTGAAATTCATAAAGAAAGCTTATCTTGCCAAGGAAATTATGTATGCATATTGTTTAATGTCTCAGAATCACACATTATTTTTGTTATAAACCCACTAAAATACTTATAGCTTAGTTATAATTTAGTCTCCATGAAAAACATTCCCAATCCTATTCAGCTTGAGCCCATAGCCTTGTGAACAATGTTTCCTTTTATCGTCTTTATTTTTCTTCTTAAATACATGTACCCAGGAAATGAAAGAAGGTTCTTGAAACTCCTGAAATTAGGGATATGTCATCCACTCCCAGAAATTTTGGAGAACAAAATTTCAGAGTAGCACATGGGTAAAGTTCAGTCTCTACTTGGGATAAATATTTACAAACATTCATTAATTCTGCATTTCTAACCAGGAAATATATTATCTCTGTTAAATTTAAGTATCCAAGATATGACTGGAATTAAGTAAAAATGACCTAACTATATACTTTTTTTTATTATACTTAGGAAGATATGTATTTTCATTTC
The DNA here is from genome assembly GCF_000181295.1 of Otolemur garnettii. NCBI lineage: Eukaryota > Metazoa > Chordata > Mammalia > Primates > Galagidae > Otolemur > Otolemur garnettii. The sequence continues at coordinate 28,282,785 of NW_003852404.1, read as the reverse complement.
TTACATTGCTGAGATGTGGTAAATTACTTGTCCCATATAAATCAAAAATTTATTTAGTGAGCTCCTATTAAATATAAATCTCTGGGAAATATGGAAAATTAAAGAAATCAAGAAATAATTATACATAATTCTTATCCTCAAGGCAAACACTAAATGAAAGATTAATAATAAAAGCTGTTTAATTCTAAGTGTCAGAAAGGGTTTGCCCATATAACTTGGCAATATAACCATAAAGGTTCTAAGGATGAAGGAATTGTGTTTAAATGAGATCTTCATAGATTCTTAGAGAAGGGGAAATCAGAACTAGATTTTGCAGGAAAGATAGAATCCCATACAAAGAGTATAGGGCAAATGATACTTTAACCTGGGGACATTTTTAAAAAATTTAAAAACAAAGGAGAACAACACTACAGAGTTTCTTTGGGAAATAGCAGAATCAAACCACCTAAGGGGTAAGGAGGGCAATATGATGAGAGAAGAAGATAAGGCCAAGAGGGATCATCTGTGATTCAGAGATGGGCAGAATGTACCATGGATGGATGTACACATGCCATAGAAGATGCCCTGAGAATAAATATGTGTGGACAGAGTGTCTGTAAAATAGCTCTACTATGAAACACTGAAGCCTGACTCCTAAATTTTGGCCCTAAATAAAAATATCCACCAGTGGTATGAAGTACTTTGTTTTAGGATCTCAATTTGGGCCATGGCCCCGTTATTAAATTCTGCATTAGCTTTACAAAAATCCCGTTTATCCTGACTTTGTTCCATGGCTTCATCTGGTCTGCTGCTCTCACAAAATACCTTACACTGTGTAATTTTTAATTAATAAAAATGTATTTGTTACACTTCTAGAGGTTAAAAGGAAGTCCAAGACCAAGTGGTCATTCAGTGCGTGTTGGGGGCCTTCTTGCTGCGTCCACCTATGATAGAGAACTGAAGGACAACACAGGCCCAACTTCTTCCCTCCAGCCCTTTATAAGGTCACAAATCCCATTCACTGAGGTTTTCTAAAGGCCTCAATCCTTACTATTATCCCATTGGTGATAAGTTTCAACGTATGAATTTTGAAGGACACACAAACATTCAAACCACAACATTTCATTAACACTTGGATTTTTATAGCTTTGCTTTTTTCTCTTTTAAAAGAACTTCATGGCTCAGCACCTGTGGCTCAAGTGGCTAAGGCACCAGCCACATACACCTAAGGTGATGGGTTTGAATCCAGCCCGGCCCGCCAACCAACAATGACGGCTGCAACCAAAACATAGCCAGGTGTTGTGGTGGGCACCTGTGGTCCCAGCTACTTGGGAGGCAGAGGCAGGAGACTCACTTGAGCCCAGGAGTTGGAGGTTGCTGTGAGCTGTAATGTCACAGCACTCTACCCAGGGGGACAGCTTGAGGCTCTGTCTCAAAAAAAAAAAAAAAAGAACTTCATGTTTTAGAACAATTTTAGAGACTTAGAACAATTAAGAAGAACATATGAAAATACTTGATTTTATTGTCCTTTGCTTTGTTGCATTAATTTTACAAATTGAGAGTTTCTGGGAATTGTGTATCAGTTGACTCTATCAGCTTATTATCCACAGCATGTGCCCACTTCGTATCTCTGTGTCTCATTGAGTAAGCCCAGAAATACTTATCACTTTTTTTGATAGTTACATTTGTTAGATGCTCTGAGATCAGCGATCTTTGATAACACTATTGTGGCTGTTTTGGTGAACCCTGTTTACCACGTTTGCTGCCCATATCAGACTGTAAACTTAGTCGGTAAATATTGTCTAGGTGTCTCCTGCCCCACTGAGGAGCTGCTCCTTCATCTCCCCCTCCTCTAGATCTCCCTGTTCCATGAGACAAAACAAGATTGGAATTAGGACAATTAATAACATTGCAAAAGCCTCTTAAGTGGTGTTTTGAAAGAATCACACATCTTTCACTTTGAAACAAAAGCTAGAAATGATGATGCTTAGAGGAAGCCTGGGGAAAGTCAAGACAGGCAGAATGCTAGATCTCTTTTGCCAAACAGCGACATTGTGAACGCAAAGGATACATTCTTGAAGGAAACTAAAAGTGTTACTTCAGGGAACACATAAATTTTACGAAAGTAAAACAGCTTTATTGCTGGTGTGGAATAAGTTTTAGAAGTCTGGTTAGGCCAAACTGGACATAACATTTCCTTACGTCTAATCCAGAATGAGGCCCTAGCACTCTTCAATTCCGTAAGTGGGATCCCATCTATGGTGCATAATGCAAGGGTACTTGTCGGATTTATTAAGTATAGAGTATAAGTGTCTTAACACAATAATTAAGTCAACAAGATGAGGTTTATGTTAACCAGTGTGATGTAAACATTCCTAATTCTATGTGAAATCGGCACATTGTACCCCATACATTTATTAATATATACATGATCTATGCATTTATGATTTAATAATAATAATAAAAAGTCTTTCAGAGGTGAAAACACTGTGGAAGAAATTTGACATAACCCATGTTGCTTCATGAGATCTAAGGATCAAAGCTATCTTCATAACAAAGTGGGAGGTGAAGCAGCAAGCGCTACTGTAGAAGCTGCAGCAAGTTATTCAGAAAATCTAGCTCAAAAAATTGATGAAGGTGGCTACACAAACCAACAGATATTTAATGGAGACAAAATAGCTTTCTAGTGAAGAAAAGATGCCATCTAGGACTTTCATAGTTAGAGTGGGAAATCAGTGCCTGGCTTTAAGGGCAGGCTGACTCTCTTGTTAGAATCTAATGTTGCTGGTGACAAAGTTGGAGCCCATGTTCATTTACCAGTTCAAAAATCCCCAAGTCCTTAAGAATTATGCTAAATGTACTCTGTATCCTGTGAATGAAATAAAGTGCGGAAGACAGCATGTGCGTTTGTAGCACAGTGATGGCTCTGGTGTTCAGATGGGGGTGAATCTAATATAGCTAGAGCCTGAGTCTGGCATGTCAACCCTTGCAGAGTGCCCCGTGCGCTGGAGTTCAGGCATGTCCAGAGGTGGGAGAGGTGACAGCTCCTTCCCCAGAGTGGATCAATAGAGCAGCATGTTGGGCGGGGGAGGATATGCAGCCACATCTTTCTCTCTAAGTTTCCCTGGCTGGATTGCCATCTGAGTGGCAAAAATTGTTAGTGTCCTCTGTGGGGAAGGCCACTGGGCTGGGGACCCTGGTGGCTCTCACCACGTGGCTGATAGCAATAGTTCCCCAGAGGTTTCTTTCTCTCCTGGCTAAATTCTGGCATCTCAGGTGTTTTGGTCTTACCAGGGATCCTTTCCAGCTGAATATTCTCCTGTTTGTTTATTTATTTATTTACTCATTTATTTATGTATTTGTTTAATTTGCTGCACTGAGTTGCTGCAGATTCTTTAATGGGCTGCTTTGGCTTGTAAGTAGCTGTCTGTATTTGTTTTTGTTTGTGAAAGAATTAAGGCTAATTCCTACCTTGCAATTTGGGCGATGCCTTTCAGGTCTCAATCCTAAGTTATTTCAGAAAAATGAAGAAAAATGATATAAAAGGATAAGATCAATTTTTCTTTGGTCTTCTTGTTCTATAATTAAAATCTCTAAGAGGAGAGGGAGCTCAGGGAAGGAGATATCCAAAAGAATCTGCTCTGACCACTACCACAATAGCTTAACCTTAAAATATGCTGATTTACTGTCATATGCTTTTTTTATTGTTTAAAATAACGATATTTCAAATAAATGAGAATGGTATTCTTAGCATATTTCAGATACTTGGTGATTGATCTAGAAACGTCAAGAACCAAGTTGTCTTTCTGATTTATTGGTTAGGAACTAGGCCCCTTTAAAAAATGTAACCGAAAATGCAAGTGGAAAAATGGAGAGTACCAGGAAAGCAATAAATAAATCCCCAGACACACATTGCAACACACGTGCCCCAAGATATGCACTTCAATTAAATATATTATTTTTTCATAAATGCTACCTCCTTTAAATCAAAATCTATTTATTCCAGGAAGGATTAAAAATGACTTGCAAACGTATCTTCAGTGTTTAAAACTTTGCCTACCTATAACTAATATGAAGTCACATTCCCTGTATACATGACAAATACAAGCTTTTATCTGCATTTTAAGAGTCTAGGGCCTTTAAAAATATATACTTGTCACTGAAGATATTTGTATATTCTCTTTTAATTGTAAGGTACGAATCAAATATTCTATGTCCACTTTGCTCAGTTTTTTAAATGGTCCATTTTACAAAGGTATAGTAATCAAAATCAAAATATTAGTATTAACACATTTTACCCATCTTATTAAAAATTTCCTGCTTCTCTTTTTACCTTTTGTGTGCATACGTGTATGTATGTGTCCGAGTTTTATGCTGTTTTATCATCTTGTGCAGGTTTGTATATCATCCACCATGGTTAAGATATTGTGCAGTCCTGATTTCTGAGCTCCCTCTCATAACCACACTCACCTCCTCACAGGCCCTTGACCCTCACTTCCTAACCCCTGGCAAATACTAATCTGCAAAACTACACTCTAAAAAATGTTAGTACACTGTACTAACTGTACAAAAATGTTACATCAATGGAATCATACTGTGAATACTTTCTAAGAATGCCTTTTTCATTCAGCATAATTCTCTGGCTATTTATCCAACTTGTACATATCATTATTGTTGAGTAGTATTGTACGGCATAGAAGGTAGACATAGTTTAATTTTTATTTCACTGAAAGACATCTAGGTTGATTCCAGTTAGGGCTATTACAAATACAGCTTCTATAAACATTTGTGTACCGGATTTTTTGATGAGTGTAATTTTTTATTTCTCTCTCTTTTTTTTTTTTTTTTTTTTTTGAGACGGAGCCTCAAGCTATCCCCCTGGGTAGAGTGCCATGGCATCACGCTCATAGCAACCTCCAACTCCTGGGCTCAAGCGAGTCTCCTGCCTCAGCCTCCCAAGTAGCTGGGACTATAGGGGCCCGCCACAACGCCTGGCCATTTTTTGGTTTCAGCCATCATTGTTGTTTGGCGGGCCCAGGCGGGATTCGAACCCGCCACCTTAGGTGTATGTGGCTGGCACCTTAGCTGCTTGAGCCACAGGTGCCGAGCCAATTTTTTATTTCTCTATGGAGGATGACAAGTGCACAAGTGCTGGGTTCTTAGATTGTTGCACTTTTATCTCTATAAAAAGCGCCAAGTGTTTATCAGAGTGACTGCACCATTATACAGTCTCATCAGTAATGCAGTCATGATCTTGTTCCTCTGGATCTTTAGCAGCATTTTTATGTTGACTATACAGATATATATATATTTTTAATTTTAACATTCTGGTAGGTATATAATGGTCTCTATCCTTTGACTATAGGCAGTCGTTTTTGATGAAGCCCTCTCTTTAAAAATTTTTCTGGGATGGAAGAGTAAAAATGATTTACCCACAGACTCATGTTATTTTGTGTAGCCTCAGGCTGAGTTCTGGATCTGGTGAGCTGTGTCTGCTCACCTTGGGAGCCTACTCTCCATTTTTTTGGTTGCTGGTGATTTTGGCATCTCTCATTATGTTAACCATTCCATTGCATTTCTGTTTATCTTCCTGGAGCTCTATCGTGTTTTGCTATTCTGCCATTCAAGGCAATACCTCAACATGAAATAAGATTTATAAACCATTGGATAAATCAAAGCCAATATTTTATAATTTGTAATAATTTTAATATTGATTTTAAGAATACATGAACATAGTCAAACCTCCATAGTTAACTTCCTCCCCACATTGACCCCCTCCTTAACTTGACCTTTTTTTCATTGACTGAACACACGCTGGGTACTTCTCAGTCCTTGAGGCCTAGTTCCTTATGCTGACAGCCTCCGCATCTTCACTAGTTTGTTACAATCCCCCGGGTGGTCAACTTATAGAGATTCTACTCTGTATTTATTGAAATATATGATATATTCCAGTATGATCATTGACATATTGAATATAAAGTATAATTTATTAATTTAGTACAAGTTAAATATTCCATATCCAAAATTCTTTGGCCCAGAGTATTTCAGATTTTGACTTTTTTCAGATTTCAGAATACTTTGTACAGACATAATGAGATATCTTGGGGAGGGAGTGCAAACATAATCTCAAATTTCACATATTTGCACCACTCTCCAGGTTCTCCAGAAGCTGGACTTTCTGTACTATAGATGAACATAACCCACTTATTTAGTTGTCTTCAGAGGTTTTTTTCCCAATGAATTAGTACTCACTGAGTTTTAGCACTGTAAGTGCTACTTTCAGTCTAAACTAAAAACAAATAAAAAGCTTACACGTTTGTGTTAATACAAACTATGTAGTACAAACTTCTTTCAAGCATAGGTTTCAGGGGTGTGAACAATATTTACAGGGCTGCTTCATTTTTTCATATTCTTGACATTGCTCATCTTGTCTTGACGTTATTCACAGGCCTGCCCTCTCTCCATGGATCTAGAGTGGATATGGTAGCTCTAAGAATTATCTGCTTCATTACAGAGTCTAATGCCAGGAAGAATTTCTATTGGCTGGCACTGAATCAAAGATCCATTTACTTGGATGGGATGCCTTATCTACATGCATTAAAAATAAATTAGCATCAAAATAGGAAAAGTGAGTTTCCATAGAATTGGATGGAAGACAGAAAATTTCCATATAATAATCTCATTTTCCAAAACAAACAAAAAAATAAGCATCTCAGATTAATTAAATTATTTTGCAAAATAGAAATGCCATCAACTTTAAAATTAAAATGTTCATTGTCTATATACTACCCGTTCCACTGTGGTTTCAAAACTTTTATAAACAAATATGTGCAGAATTTACGCTCTGAACAATATTATATTTCCTTTTCATTTTAACTGTCTATACGAATGAAAGAGTTTTGGGGGTTTTTTTTTGTTTTTTTCCCAAGCACACGATATAAGGAGGGGGGTATAGTATTGAGGTGAAGGTAATAGGAGAGGATACTATTCTGTCTTCTGAGGCCTGGTATGAAGGATTTTTATGTTTTCATTGAAGATGATGGTCCACAAACTATGTTTTCCTACAGAGAGAAGTGATGTAATGCAAGGCATCACATGCCTACAGATTATGGTAAAGTCTAGGGGAAGAAAAGTGGCTACCAACGGATTGGTTAGTGATTGCAAAGATATACTAATACTCTAGTTTTATTCCAATAAAAGGGAAATGCTGTTTCTGTCTCTTCAGCTATCCCCACTCCTAAAGATTCTGAGCAGAGAATGTAATGTAGGCAGAATCTACCTCAGTTACCTCCAGCCTGTGTTGAAGCTGAAGTCGCGACAGTGGGACAATATGGACATTCAACAAAATTCGTATCTCTGGGAACTTTGGGGCTGACAGTAACTGCCGCAGGACGAGGACCTCAGCTACTTACCCAGAACTCGAACAAGTGCTTCTCATTGGCAGATTCTAATTTGAATTCATAGCTCTACTGTATGGAGTTGTGAGGCCCATATATGCTCCCTTCTCAGGTCTTGTCTGCCAGACACTATATAGACTGTTGTCAAAATAGATGCTGAATGACAATCAAACATAATATATCATATAATTATATACACACACATACACATTATATATATAATACACATATATGCAACAGATTTTCAAACTCGTGGCAAAATCATTGCAATGGGTGTCATTAAGGTAAATACATTTTATTATTTTGGTGTAAGATTTTAGGATGTATAATAGTTTTTATTTTGTTTATTCTTATGAAATAAAATCTATAGTCAGGATTATTTGCTCTCTACTCTGTAGCAATAGTAAGTTTTAAACCTCTCTTCCTTTCGGTATTGTTACCTCTGTAAGTATACTTCAGGAAGAAAATGGCATAATGATGCTAGGCATCAATTTATGGCACTGCAATTGAGATTGGGCTAAAATCACAGCAATTTTTGAATCAGTACTTTTAAAAAATCAGTATGTTTTTCTTGCAGAAGCAATCTATATATTCCATTCGTCAAGTATTTCTTTTCTCAGGCTAACACAAGAAGGCATAGCAATTATTTCTTAAGTTTTTATTCTTATTCTCCAGGATAAAATACATTCTCTTGATGGGCTTCATCAACATTTTTTCTCTCTCCCCTCACCCCCTTTTTAAAGAGACTTCAGAACAGAGAATGAGACTATTATGAAATGGATGGGCTGATAGTATTTTCTCCTCATACAAGAGGGCATTCTTGACAAGAGGTATACTATTTATACCTGCTTTTGCAGTCAATCCCTGAGAATAAGTTTAAGAAGAAGAAAAATAGATTATTATTTGACCAAAGAATCAGAGGTCTCATTAATGTACAGCAGTCAAAGTCTTCACTGGTATACTGGGGTAAAAATTGTTTTAAAGATTTCAATATGGTTATTCAAGCTGTCTTATCCAGTGTGACAGTTAAAAGACAACTATTTTGAAGAATAGCTATTTGACATTGATGTTTAATTTTTGTATTTATTCACTTCAGTGAAGCTATATTGCCAAATATTTACCAATATGCATAGGATTTTAGGTCTTCTAAAATTTATTATCCATAACGTTTCAGCTGGGATGCTCAAGGAGATAATTTTTGGCAGCAAAGAATTTTCTGGGTGGGTGAATTAAACAGAAGCATGGGAAAGAAAATATAGTACAAATTCTGGGTAAATGCAACAACACATTAATGCACGAGAATTTATTATTTGAAAGGAGTAAATTCCACACGTTAGCCAAATTTGTGCAGCAGAAAAGTTTCTAATAAAGACACTAAGAATTTTAATATCATACATTAATATTTGAACATTTTCAATATTTCATGTTAATCATAAGTCTTTTAATAATGATATGCTTCTTTTGACACTAGAAGAACTATTCTGTATAGTAAGAGATCTATACTACAAAGAAAATGCCTTGAAACCAGTTAGAATTAATTTTTCTGAGATTTAACGGCTCTCAAAATAATAATACTTTCAATTTACATGATGTCTTAAGATGTCAAATGATTCATAAGGCTATTAACTGATATATTTTGATCATTTATGGAATCGGTTGCAGTTAAGAACATGAGAACTAACCTTTAAAAGGAAAAAAAAATAGGTTCTGCTTTATTGTATCAGCAGTTAGGCTTCTGCTAAGAGATGAGGATGCTGACTAGAAAGAGAATAAAATGAAAAGCAACTTTGCACGCAGAGGATATGAAAATCTCTGGATTCCTCTATTTCCCAAGCTAGTTAATTATGAGACAAATTCTCCTGGTTGAAATGTATCAAATAGAATTTTTTAACCTGGGGAAAATATTCCTAAGCTATAGAAAAGAATCATTTACACCTATTTTTTCTTTTTTTTTTTTCCATTTTTACTTTAATGCTAGTTCTTTCTTTCCATCTTGAATAATCTTTTAGTTTCACTCTACCTATATTACAGACAAGGAAAAGTCAATATAGATGACAGCAGTGGGATATCATTACAAATGGGTAGCTTAAAGGAGAATTTCATAAAATATATATCAGAGATGAGCTTTGGTACTTTCAATAATAGAACTCATACTGGGTGCCCAGGGTTTGAAGCAATTCAAATCTATATTTAAATTGTCACTCTCCATTTTTTTTCCAAATAGCTCCTATTTACTGATTAAGTAAATGTCCCTTTTATTATTCCTTGTTCAACCTAAGAAATAATAAGAAAGGTTTTGTTTTTGTAATATTTGATAAATTTTGAAATTAATTGATCCACATAGAAGTTTGATTTCCACTAGGATGGTCATCTTGTGGTTGATACAATTGAGTTATTAACTTACTCATATTTTTAAAATAACTGAGTTTTATAGTTTCCAAATAAAATTAACATAAGATAAAATCCTAGGTATTTTCATAAATTCAGAGGTGTTTTTAGATTTTTATTCATAACTTTATGCAATCGCTGTTATCCAAACTGGAAATCTTAGGAATAAAGCAGGAAAAACAATCAAAATAGTACTAATTTAAACTTCAGTAATGAACAGAGAAATTCACATCTTGTAATTTTCCTTTTTCAATGTTTTTAACTGTCTTTATTACATGGATACAGTCCCTCTGCAGAATGTCATTTTCAACATAAAGAGATAGAGAAGTTAGGTGCTACATATCTACTAAAAGCCATTTACTTCTATTTTACTTTGTGATATATTTACATAGTCTAGAACTTACAAAGAATTAGATCTCTCTCACTTTCTATCTCTACTTATAAATGATATAAATCATCTATAATTTCATTTCCAGAAGGAAATATTAAACATTTAATAAGATTTAATTTTCAACCTCGATCTTATGCATGTAATCAACTAGGTGTGATCATATTGTACATGCAATTTTAAGACTTCTTTATTCGAAGAACATTAAGTTATAATTGTTTCCCAAGTCCTTAACTATCCAAGGATCTTTTCTGGAAATGAATTACTGATAACTATCAAGAACTAAGTTCATGTTAAACTATGTATATGTTGATGGGTACCCAGCATTGTGACCAGTTCTCACGTTGTTTGTTAGATGCTTGAACAGGGTGGGTGTTAGGAGACACATCTGCTATTGAATATCCCTAAATTGCTGAGTATATTGTCCTACATATAACTGCTAGTCTACATATAACTACTATTGAAAAACATCACAATTCTGGAAAGACTAAACTAATAGTAGAATTCTCCAGAGTAGATTCTGCTCATACATACTGAACTGTAACGTTTTCCTACCACAGCCTTCTCTCATTCAGGAATCTGTATTATAGTACTCCACTAACATCTTTTCTTTATTATTTTCTTATTTTTTTACTTCCTTAAACTATTAATTCCTTTTTCCAAACAGCCATTCACATATTCAATTATTCTTTCTTACATTCAAAAAAATTGTCATCGTCTGCTAATTTTCTGTCATTTAAGTTATGTTCTGGGAATAAAAGGCTGAGTAAAACACATAGGTCCTTGACCTTGTGAATCTTACCCTTTATGGTGAAGAAGGATCACAAATAATTACCCTGTGGGAAATACATGAAACTGGGCCAAAGTGCATGAGAACACACTTGTTACAATTCTGTTGTAGAGAACAAGTTTAATCGTGCATTTTTCCCTGGCATAATTATTAATATCCTTTCTCTCTCAAAACCATCTCATTTTAGATAATCCATATAGCCAATCTACATCTCAGAATTTTACAAGATAGCTTTACTTTGTCCTCATTATCCTACAAATAAAGAAAATGAGGAGACGTTTAATGATTTAATGACTTTCCTATGATGAAATAGCTAATTAATGGTAAAAATGTACAACTTCATGGGGCAAGCAAATTAACCTAACCTCTCTCTAAGCCTCAGTCATCATCATGTAATTTCTAATATCTTTCCAAAAAGATGCTGTGTAAATTAAAAGACCAAATATTCTTGAAAGGCTTGAAACAATGAATGTGTATGTACTTAATCATGCTATTCCTCTGTCAGAAGTGAAGTGTTTTTACTCCTTTAAAATGGATAAAATTAGGGAAAAATTCTTGGAATTTTTAAACTGGCCATATAAAGATTATATGAATGAATCAAAAGGAAACTAATGGGAAGGTAACACAGTCAAGTTCTCTTTCAAACATGGAAAGAGAACCAATGTAAACCTAATGGTTGCCCTTCAAATAATAATGTCTACTACAATATGGAATGTCTAGTATTGTATTGAATATCCCTGAACTGATGAGTATATTGTCCTACATATAACTGTTAGTCCTGGCTAGTATTGAAAAACACCACTATTCTGGGAAGTATGGTGGCTAACCCTGCTTTTATTAAAAATACTGGCTTCAAGTTCAAGTTAGAAGCTAAGCAATTGTCTAATGTAGTAGTGAGGGCTTTACCAAATATCTCAGAAATCAAAGAAGGAGGATAAAATAAGATTTATAGATACACAAACAGATAAACACCTGTTTAAGCTCTCCAGCTATGTTGGTATTCTTCATAATGTAGGTCCAAGGCAATAATATGTGAGCTATTGGATACTTTTCATAAATATAAACCTATATAGAGGCTTTGATTTAGGGAATCTAAGTTTACTGAAGGATCATCGCTTAGAACATTATGTATCAGACATGCTGAGCAACCCCACAAGATAGATCTCTAGCCCACTCATAATGTTTTATGATTTTTAAAGATAAGTTTTAAATAATACTCTACATTTTTTTGGTTTAATTTTTTTGTAATTTTACCACAAAGCTTATGTTAAATGGTTTGCCTAATGTGAGGCGTTTGGATGTTTACCCCATCAATCATAACCCAGGAACTTTGCCAATGAAGCTCACTTTACTTTTCCTGAGAACTAAACAGAGCACCGAACAATTCCTCAAGGTAAGTTATAAGATAGATCAATGACATAGGACATTAACTAAGATAGGAATATGTTTTAGATAGCATTTCTCACTGGAAGTGTCATCACTTTTATCAAAAAGCAAAAGCTAAAAAAGAACTCAAATTATGATTAAAAGATACTTAGATTAATTTTAGATATTTAGATGAATCCACTGTATACTATTTCTCTACACGTATTTTAACTTTATGTAAGTCAGAAATAAACTCTAATAAAGCATTGTCCCATGGAGTACAAGAGAAATACTTGTTTTCAACTTTCATGAACACTCTTCATAATTTAGTATCAATTTAATTTTCTATATATTCTGCTGATGCATACTTTCCTTACACAATATCTTCCATGCATACTGAATTTAATGTCTCAACTGTACTGGGCTACACTCTTGGAAAATAAGGTCTAGAAGAATTTTCTTCAGCCTTACTTTGGTTTTATCATTGAGGAAGTCACTTAGACCTTGAAGGAAGCAAGTTTTGGTCTGGTGGAAGGAAATGTGCTATTTCTATGCTGCTCTTACCTTAAAAGATTTCTGACACAATTTAAAAATGCTTCATTTAATGAACTGGGCAACCTTCTGACCATTATGATTTTAGCCTCACAGGGCTGTTTCTGTTATGAGTTGAATTGTGTTCCTCTCAAAGATGGTGAATACTTAACCCCCTGTAAATGTGACTTTATTTGGAACTAGGGTCTTCACAGATAATTGAACTCAAAACAGTAAAGAGCCAATCACATTTTATGAAGATATCTCTTCTTTACAGATGTTCAGTGCAATGCTTACGAAGGAATCTTTGTAGGATTAACTAGCCGTTAGAGTCTAAGTCCACATTAGTTAGTTACCAGGATACTCAGAAAGATTTAGGACAGAATCTCATATTCTAAATTAACCTAACCTGTCTGTAAGCAGGAATGCCATCAGGGATACATCTAGCATTTCCTTTCTGCAGAAGATGTTTCAGTGGCCCATGCCACCTGTGCACAAGGGGATAAGATGCACATCAGATGGGTGCAGGATCTGATATGGGGGAAAGTATCCTGTCTCAAAGTAGCCAGTATCTTTTGTCACAAAAGGTGTGTATAACTTCCACAGCTCTGAGAATCATCACACTCTGGTAGCCTGAAGCTAATGGCTTCCTATCAAGTATTTTTATATCTCTTAATCCAGATGAAATGGTTGTTTTCATTGTAGTCACTGTTGCTTAGAAACATAGAGGAAATTAAACCTAGTTAGCTTAACAGGGGAACAAGTTAGAAAATTAACCTAAGGTCGAATTCCCATAAAGAAGGAGAAAAGATTTCATTAATCTATTAGCCACAACTATAGTAACACAATATTAGTGGAATTAAGCTTCTTTCTAGTAGTGATTTGTACTTGGCCGAATGATTGAATACATTAAACCAGTAAGTATTTTACTGTACTCATTTAACACTTCAGATTGTGACATTGCCTCTTGCAAATGTGAAAACACAGATCTCTTGTATATTTATGCAGGAATCATGATTCACATTAACCACTATTGCTTTTTTTGAAAATTCATTCTTTATGGTATTATTACTAATAACTCGCTCATTAATGTTACTCTTAAACTGTCTGAAAATTCTTCACTTGGGCATGAATTCTATTCCTTTTTATGCTGCTACACTCCTTAGAATATCCTTTCTAATTTTCCTAACAATTGTTTTGTGCTAGGATCAGCTATATAAGGAATTTTTTTCCTCTAGAAATTTACATAATAATAACTGCTCATGATTTGCGGATATATATTCTAAATCAATCCCAAGTTATTTCCAGATTTTAGTTACATATTTGCATCCTACCAGGAACCTTCGTGTCAATGTTAGTTTCAGAAAGTGTTTATTTATCATAAAACATTCAAGCAATATATCAAATTTTTAAAGGCATTTCATTGGGTACATATTCTATTCCTGAGCCCTAATACAACTTAGTAATAGTCTATTGTCCCCATATATGAAATTGGCTCTCTGTATTAAATAGTTTTTCTTTTACTTAGAATTATGATGTTAAATCTTTTTTCTATTCTCCTCTTTTTATACATATGAACAATATATATTTACTTTTTATATTTGAAAGGTGATTTTCTGGTTTTGTCCTTTTTTAATGTAATTGAGCTTCTTTGCTTCTGGCCCCAAACCAGAATTTCAAACAAAATGTACTCGTGTAAACACACATTCACACACTTACAAAAACCTTTATCAAAAAGTAAAGCACATTCAACTTTGATCTTGATACTGTGGAAATATAGTTTTCTTAGATTTAGGACTTCTAAGAAATTTTATAAATCTTGTTCTTCTGAATTTTTGAAGGCTAATACATGCACACACACACGTAGAAAAACACACACATCTGCAGAAACATAATGCACTGTATAATTGAAAGGACACACAAAGTACCATAGACAATGTGTACACAAGCCTTTTAATAAAGACAAATGGTACCATAACGTGGAAGAAAAAGAGGGAGATGGTAACCAAGAATTGGGGACTTAAAATATTTCCAATGACACTTCTCTGAAGTCCTAGTTATGAACATAAGGACATGATTTGTCTCTATGTTGAATTACCAAAACTTGTACAAGAAAATATCGATTGGGGAGGACTATCTAAAAGCTTCCTGTGGGATCTTTGATGACCCTCATTACAAGTCAGGTTTTCTACTGATTAGTTCAGGGCTAAGCCATCAATAAACCAACTGGCCCTGGGTACAATAAAGGAGTCTCAAAGTTAAAACAGCACATGATAAATCATTAGCCCAATACTCTTATTTTGGCAAAGAGTTGGTGCTCGTTTTCTAAGTACCTTTAGAGATGAGCATGCAAAGCTGTAAGAATTCAGCTGAAATAATTCTATCCCTCTATCCTACATTATAACACATGTATATCAGAATATTTTTATAACTGCACAAATTAATTAAAATGTTAAAAATGTAAACAAATCCAATATTATCATTTTAAATGTTAAGTATACTTTGTAATAAGATAAATTTTACTATGTAAAAAAAATCAACCAAAGAATTTAATGGTTTGAAACAACAACCACTTTAATCTATTAATCTATTTAAGCTGAGTCAAGATCCAGTTTTCTTCTGGTCTAGAACGGGTTTGCTCATCTTTAGTCCACTTCTGGGCACTAGTTGATTTGGATGGCCTCTGGTGGGATGGATCATTTCTGTTCCAGATGGTCTGTCCTGTACTTGTTTACCTGGTGCCTTGGTAGAAAATGAAGATAGTGGAAATCTGTAAGCCTGTTTGAAGTCCAGTGTCAGAGCTGGCAAAATTCTACTTTTGGCCACATTTTATTGGCCAAAATAATTATTATGGGGTTTGTTCTATAGCAACAGATACTATGATATGTTCAATAGAAATTAATATCTACAAAAGGAAAAGAGATGAAATAGAATTGGTCAAAGGAACAAGTCGATCGGTAATTCAGATTTGAATGTTTTAGACAGCCGGGTAATGAGCTCTGGAGTATGGCTACCCTGTCAGAGTATCCGCTATTGGGTCAAATAGCTGGGCATGTAGTCTCTGGGACATGCATTAATATCATAATACCTTGGAATGCAAATCACCCTAAGTGGTGTGACTATGTATAACTAAGGCAGACTGCAATGCAGTTGACATTTATGTGATCTCTGCTAATGGTGTACAACATTTCTGCATCTACTACAGCAAGTCAACTCAGATTGAAGGAGAAGAAAAATAGACTTGATATTTTATTTAGCATAGCAGGTGGTTTCAAGTGCAAACTTTGACAATGTTCAAAAATACCTTTGTACTTAGTACAAATATATTTAAATGAAGAAACTTTTAAAGGCAAAAGAAATTTATAAAGTAAATTTCATCATTATCTAATATACATGTATTGAAACATCAAATTGTACCCCATAAATATGTACAATTATTAATATTTCAATTAAAATAAGCAAACAACAGTTGACTATAAAGGGTGTGGATTTTGTGTAAAGCAGGTATTTTAACACATCTACCAACTAGGTAAAATTATATCATCTCTCTTTCTCATTAGGGATGACTCTTATTATCTGTACATTTAGCATCACAAATAAAATTTGTCAAATGCTAAATGATTTCATTTTAATCTAATGGCCTTATTCTTTTCCAATCTCAGGCAGGCAAAACACTTTCATATAATTTCACTGTTTGATATATGATTTGTCAATAATCAGTTATTAAAGTTTGGTGTAGCTTAGTCTATTGGACAGAAAAAATTGGACAAATGTCCAAGAGGACTGACATGGAATCTGAGATGTTTAAGTTTTCTTATAGTCCTTGGACAGAATATTTCTCATATGTGGCCTCTTTAACTGTAAGAGAGAAACCCGTCTAAGTTTTGTTGACCTTTATACTCTTACTCTTTTGGTGGTAAAAATTTTATCGCCTATCTTTTTAAATGATTTTTTCCTTTGGGATGTATTCCATTTAGTAAATACTTTCTGCTAAGTTATTAGTCAGAGACTGCATTTTCTTTTATTCCACATTGATTTATACTAGAGTATCCTTCAGGAGTCTTCATCTTGATATCAGTTCCCTTCTCATTTTCGGTAGCGAGCTATCTGATGGCAAGTGCCCTATATATCTGTCTACTTGCTGTACATTCTTGGAGTCAGCAGAAATAATTGTGGAAGAGTAAAAGAAAGCTGACATTCTTTGTAGAAAAGAAAATCACTTGAAAAATCTATTCTTCATGTTAAGTAATTCCTGATAAGTTGTGACTTACAGTGAATGGCCCTGACTGTGCTGCCTTTGGGGAGATGTTCTCTATTCCAAGAGTTGGGTCCGAGCCATCACTGTGACAGTCACTAGTCACAAAACCTCCCAAACTTCACACACTGAGCACTGTGCCACCACCATCAATGACTATGCCCTGGACGTGACAAACACTGATGAGAGAACAAGATTTTACAGCTATCTGGACACATTCATTACAGTACTCCCAGCATCTGTTCTGGGAATCATTGTGGAAGATTTCAGTGTGTAGGATAATACTATTGTCAACATATGGAGAAAATCTGTGTAACTAGGTTGAAAAACAAAACATTTGTGTGAATACCTATCAATACAGAAAATGTTCAGAGTAATTAGGAACTATTTGTATACAAGATTCTTTATTAATATTAATATATAGAAATGGGTAACAAGGAACAACTCATAGGGAAATTTCAGATGAATATAACAAAAATAATAAATACTGAGACTGGGTAAATGGGGTCATTATCTGAATTGATATCTGATGACTCACAATTAGAAATAAAGCTCATCATTGATGTTATAAATAAAACCTAAGTTAAATATGTTCAGTTAGATTTTTTTTTTT
>NW_003852404.1:28226367-28264425 GCF_000181295.1 Otolemur garnettii | reverse complement strand
TTTTTTTTTTTTTGCAATTTTTGGCCAGGGCTGGGTTTGAACCTGCCACCTCAGGCATAGGGGGCTGGCACCCTACTCCTTTGAGCCACAGGTGCCACCCAGCTGACCTTTTAAACTAATTTGTCTTACAGAAACTGTTTACAATGTATACCTGGAGCATGTATGTTTTGTTCTAGAGTGTTTCTTTTCATTTTTTGTTTCAGAAAGCAATAAAAGTGTTAAAAATAGATGGTTGAAACAAGGCACATTGACATACAGTTTATACAGAAAAATTTTCTTTAAAAAACAAATATTTGAAGAAGGTCTGAACATAATGTAAAGAAATGAATAGAACTGCTTGGACTTTATGGGTTCTTTTACCAATAGATCCCAAAGTTCCTGCAATATTGCCTTGAGTCCTTTGTCTCAAATTTCCCTGTCTTGCAATTGTGAGCTTCTGAAAACTTAAAATCTTCATTCAAAATAAAAAAAAAAATTATTGAAGAACATGAGCGTTTTTAAATCCTTGGATCTCAGGTCCCTCTCATGTCTAGCTAGTATTGACCAAATTTCTATATTAACTATGGGATGTGTGAAAAACAATAACAATAATGAAAGGAGATTATAAATTGGTAACATTCTTTATTTTACAAGGAAATTCCAATTAGATTTCTGTAACAAAGTTGCAGTAATACTCCCTCATGGTTGAATAGGGAGTCCCTGATTCAATAGAGGCACTTCATATATTTGCTTTTGTCCAAAGCTTTATTTTTTTATTACATGGCTTAAATAATTCTGTATATAATACTTCAAAGTGTAGCATGTGGGAGAAATTTATATATATGAAGTGCTAGGTAACTCAGGCTTTCAGATTTCAAAACTATTTTTGCTCTAAAGTGATTTAATTTTCTATATTTATTTCATAATTCCTTAAATACATTACTTAAAAATTGAAGGCATGCTTTATCAAGTGGTTGTTTAAATTTGAAATTCCACAACTACTAGAGTCAAGTAGGTAGATACTTGGCAAATGTGGTTTTGGTCCTTATAGAAGCCAACATGAAGCCCAAGAAAGGGAAGATCATTAACTGGACGCATTCAGAATCATGCATTAAATCTGGGTTGTCCTTTCTTTCATTTTTACAGTAAAGTCAGCTGAATTTAGGTTTGCATTTTATTTTTGTTTTTTATTCCCTAGATACCTCAAACAGATAAAGCACAGCAGAAGAGTTTTGTCAACACACATTGTAGGGACTTGTAAAGTCCTTCACATCAGAATTGAGCCATAGTTGACTACTCATTCCCCTGACATTGAATTGCTTCTATGTTCTCCATCCAGCTCCAAAATAAAATGACAGATTTTAAAGGGTAGAACAAGAAAAGCACAGGTGGTACCACCTACTGTGAATCCTTTAGTTCTTCTTAGCTCAGTAACAGCTGTTGGTCTTTTCACAGTCTGTTAAAAGCAAAACAAGGAATAGAATGTGGGCTACTGACATTGTGCAACAATGCCATTTGTTTGTTCAGATCATAACAATCAATGGCAACTTGAGAAAAAGTGTTTCCTTTTCAGGCTGTGGGTTATAAAAATCTTCAAGCTTGACTGCCTACCTTGCAAACAGTGCTGTTGATCTATTGATTGATTCTGGGAACACAGCAAATTATATAAACTACCATGTGTTGTAATCTCACTAATCTGAGAGTATGTATTATATATTTTAAAGGAATTTTAAGAATTAATGAGCATCTGTTTCACCCTGTCTAGGCATATGGAGGAGCGAGGTGAAAAAAAAGAGAACAAACTGCTTTGATGCCTGGTAATGTTGCCTTAGATGCCCCTTTCAGTGGGGATGGAACTTCTTTCTCTAACCTTCATGATAAAAACAGGCTTTTCATTCACAGAGTTTTAATGTATGTGGGAAGAAGTGGTATCCCATATCTTTGATAAGTACTGAACCTCCAAGGAAAGAGTCATAGTCTAAGGCTACTCCACTTACTGGATAAAAATGACTTCCAGTTAGAATAAGCAAAGGGAGTGACACATTTGGGTTGATTCAGGTTATCTTTAGGATCCAAGATGGTTCACCGTTATGGATAACACATATAATATGGTACCTTAGACTGTAGCATTAATCAAAGAGGTAAAGAGTTGTGTTTGCTTTTGGTGGTCTAATTTGAAGCAAGATTCTAATTAAGGCATAAAAAGACAGTTTAAAACACTTAGAAAATAGTCCCTGGGGAGCAAGATGTATAAAAAAAGGTTAATATCAATCTGGTCTGAATGATGAGGCATAGGAAACTGAAAACCTGAATATATGTTTGGGATTAGATAAGAATGTAGGTAGGGACGAGGCTGTGTACTGGTGACAGTTGATACAAGAATTGAGACAGGTTGAAAAAGAAAGGGAAGGGTGGCACCTGTGACTCAAAGGAGCAGGGTGCTGGGGCCCCATATACCAGAGATGGTGGTGGGGT
This sequence comes from Otolemur garnettii, assembly GCF_000181295.1. NCBI lineage: Eukaryota > Metazoa > Chordata > Mammalia > Primates > Galagidae > Otolemur > Otolemur garnettii. Next base: position 28,261,971 of record NW_003852404.1, on the reverse strand, counting down.
TAAACCTGGACCCCGTCAAAAATTGCAAAAAAAAAAAAAAAAAAAAGGAAAAGAAAGGGAAAAAAAATAGCTTAGAGACTGGGCTCTTCAACACTAATCATCTAAGTATTTGTAAGAATAATCTTTAGCATTTCATGTAGACGATAACCAAAATTCATCCTATAGCCCAAGGATCAGTTCCAAAATTTTGCATTTTGATACCTAAAGTGATTTTAATATAGAAAATAACTCCCATCCCCAAATTACAATCACAATAACAGTAACTGTTGTCCAGGAAGAGAATATGTCTATGCCTAAACAAATATAATAAGCCATTTACAAATCCATTTCTCTAAAGAAGGTGTGGATAATACTTCTGGAGCAGGAATCAGGGAAAGTGTTAGGTTGTTTGATGTCATTTTTTCTTTAAGAAAAAATAAGAGTGTGACAGTCATACACAAGGAAGACTAGGAAGCAGATATACCATATGGAAATAGAATATTTCATGTTAAGTAAATATTCCTCAGGGATAGCTCCTATACATGCAGCAGGGTGTCAATACCTAAATGATAAAACTGTGAAATAGTAAAACTGGAAGACTGTTGGAGAGAATCTCACCCAAACTTCTTACTTTAGAGATTAAAAAAAAAAGCCTACAGAGCCCCATCTTTAGACAATCTGTACTATTCTTTGCTTTAACAAAATGTTCCACTTAATTCTAAAACACTGATCTTAAACCATATCATCAATCTATTGTGTCCTCAAAGAAAATCTTCAAATGTTTGAAGACATATAGGCATCCCACTTTTTAAAATTACTCCTAATTTCTTCATCCCTAACTCAAATGATTTTTATTTATTCCTGCTATGTTTAAAATTATGCCACACTTTATCCCATATATCTTCAACAATTTTCAGGTTCTGTTCATGGTGAACATTAAAAGTTTATAAGTCCACAAGATTAGAAATACTGTAACTTTGAGTTTCTTCAATAGCCTGCCTTTGAACGTGCCCTTCTTAGGATTTGTCCTTCTGAAATGTAATAAAAGAAGTTAAACTACAGAGAGTTAAGAAGAAGCAGAAGAATGACTCTCAAACTATGCTCTATTTTCTTCTCACTAATTTATTAATGTCCCAAAGAGGACATTAATAATGGATAATTATAGAGGCAATGGAAGTTTGCTATCACTTAACCATCTGCAACCACTCTTTAACCCACCTGACATGCTAAAGACTAAGATCAACATGCTCCATTTATTCAGTTTGGGCTTTGAAATCCTTTTTACTGGGTCAAAGAACAATTTATAGTATAATTGTTTGTAAATTAAAAAAAATAAATTCAGTCCAAAATAGTTATGATGAAAAAAGAAATCATGCATAATAAATACTTCTTGCCATAAACTTATATTATTAAAATAGAAGGCATTTTTCTAGGAAGTATTCTGAAGTGAACTGAGTAAAAAATATTTAGAGGTAAATAAAAATAGGGAGGAAATAGAACTGTGCTCATATGGTACAATATTTCAATTCCACAGGATTTAGTCTCCATATATATAAAATAAAGAAATCAGCCCAATTTTTACAAGGATATAGAGATAATTAAATTAAAAAGCTATAAATTGTGAAGCACTGTAGAATCTTCATTGCCAATATTATAGTAGGAAAGTGTAAAGATAAAATATAGTATAATATTAAATAAGTATTATTCCTCCTTATAGCCAATGCTAGGTTTTTAATATGGGATACTTAAGTATAATTTGATATTTTATAGGTCCAAAATTCGGTTAGAAAAATTACAAGAATTTTAATATTACATAGAGAGTCTTTACTTTTAATGGCAATAATTTTAAATATGGACTCAAATAACATAATCATTTTATGGTATGTCTTATAGACACATAGGTCCTGTTACCACTGCTTTGGTCTCTTGACTTCAGTAAGATAAGGTACTTTAATAATCTTTTAATAAGTGAAAGCACTGATAAATTGAGGTGTCAAAATCAAATGAATAAAAACAGAATAGATTATGTATAGATTGTCATACTGATTCTCATTTAATTATCATATAATTACCATAATGAAGAAGTATGTTATTATACTATATTCCTTGATCATTTTTGCCTTCCTTTTATTTAATGGTAAAAGGTCATCATGACTGGAATATTTTCACAGTATACATTTATGTGATTTACATAATTCAAATATTTAGTATTCTTGGGGTCTTCTTGTTAACATGTTAATATTTTAACTGATTGACTTAATGCTGATAGAGTTTTATTAAACCTATACTTTATTAAGCCTAATACTGTTATCTATTATTTATGTGAAGTTCATGGTATTTATAGTATATTCACATTGGGTTTTTAAATTTTTTTCTTTCTTTTCATTTTTAATACTTTTACTCCATTTTAGTAAACTTCAGATTGCTCCTTTTTTTCTATTTATATTTCTATGTCTACATATGCAAGGCAGACAGAGTTCATGTGCAATTTATGTCTGCCATGTAAATATAGAAAGTCTATCAAAACACTCATCTGGAAGGTTCTTTAATTCACAGGTATTTGATTAAGGCTGTGAGTTAAAAAAGATCCTCTTTCCTTTCAAATCTACCCAAAATTATAGAAAAAAACTATAGTGAAAACTCGATGGTGGGCTTGAAGCAGCCTCAACAATGGATTTTTGATGGAGAAGATTGAAAGTTGTGAATAGATATTCACATTTGGATTGATCATCAGAGTGAAAGCACCGAGAATCCATAGAGAGGAGGAGGGACTGAAATGATAAAAATGGTACGAATTGTTCAGCAGGACAGGAGGCAATTAGGGAAGTTGCCCAGATGTGGGAATGGGATAGAGATGTGGGAATGGGATAGAGAAAATCCTGGGCTTCACACTGTCCCTGAAGATGCTATAATTGGTGCAGCAGAAGGGCCTCTCCACTGAAGCAGGCCTCTGGACTGATTCAGAGACCTGATTGGAGGCTGTGTTAACTACAGAGAGAAGAGATAGCTGGCTTGCTAGCCCAGATGCTAAGGCTGGCACCATTGTTACATTATATTCCTGAATGCTATCTTTGCAGAGGCTCATACCTATGACTGCTGCCTTCCCTTTGCCCATGCCCAGGAGGGAATGAATGGGGAATGCCAAAACTCACATGTTACCACAGGCAGTGACTTGCATCCCCAGCCAGCACTACCATGGCCTGTCACCTATTGCTGTAGGGTTGGGCTAATCCCACTCAATCCCACTTCCTACAGGACCTGGGCAGAGGATAAACCCTTAGCCATTGGTGTCCATTTCTGGGGCAACTAGACCAGTGCTGCCTGAAAGGTCATGAATGGGACAGTAACCATTCATGGGGGACTGCATCCCTTAGACCTGCACAGAAATCCTAGGTGAGCCCTACTGCAGACCCCTCAAATGTGTAAGTGCCATGCCTTGCAGACCTACTTCATCTCACATAGGCATTCTGCTTCATCCTGGTTCACTGTTCCTCCATGTGCATGAGCTATGACCCACCAACCCACTCCACACCAGGGCCCCACTCCATCCCATGCCATGTCTGGCAGTGGGGATACTATACTCTGTGAGCCTGCTATTCCCTGTACTGTGCCCTTCAATTACTTCCCCCTGCTCACACATCTGGCATCTTGGAAGTCTAGGCCTGCATGTGTTCATGCCATACAAAGAAATCCGCCTCCATCTTGCAGATGTGACCTATCCTGCTGACTACTTTTCATGTGCTCACTTGGCCTCAGTAGCTGACCCTGCTATAGCAGCCCAGGGACAACCATAGGTAAACTGGAGAGATGTAGCAGAGCAACAGTATTAAAGGCTCATGTCCATTTGCCCCTTAATGCCTGCTAAAGCTTCCAGACTAGAACTCAAGTATGCCATGCATGAACCCATTTTATCTTCACTGAACAACAAAGGTACTAACACAGAAGAATAGATGTATCACATCTGCTATCTGTTTTGAGCTGAGAGAAGAAGCCCTGGTTGAGAAGGAACAAGATAAAAACTCTGACTATATTAAAAGTCAGGCAGTCTCAGCACCTGAAAGGATCAAAACAGCAGTCCAGCAATGAACTCAGACCAAAAGGAAATTGGTGAAATGACAAATAGGGAATTCACATTATGGATGACAACTAAGATGAATGGAATTTGGAATTGAGGAGATGGTAGAAAACTATCTCTAAACTAAAAAAAAAAAAAAAAAAAAAAAAAAAAAACAGAATCTAAGCCAAATATTCATCAGAGATAGACAACATTAGAAAACAATGACAGAAGTTCAAGAAATGAGTCATTTAGGGAATTTCAAAATACAACAGAAAGCATTAACAACAGGCCAGAACATACAAAAGAAAGAATTTCAGATTTTGAAGACAAGAATTTTGAAGGCCCTCAGTCAGTAAAAAAAGTAGAAAAATGAACTAAGAAGTATGAATAATCACTGTAAGAAATATAGGACTGTGTGAATCAAAGAAATACAAAAATTATACATACTAAGGGAGAAGGAAAAAAAGCAATAAAAAAAACTATTTGACAAAATAATAGAATAAAATGTTCCTGGTATTGTTAGAGGTTTAGATATCCAGAACAAGATGGTCATTGAACTCTTGGAAAATTCACAGAAAACAGGACATCACCAAGATGCATAGTCATCAGCATAATGAAAATCAAAGTGAAGGAGAAAATCTTATAAGCTGTGAGATTGTGAGATAAAAGCAACAGGTTATTTCCAGTAGAAAATTCATCAGACTAAGAGTAAAACTCTCAACAGAGACCTTTCAAGTCAGAGGGTTTCTGGTCCCATTTTTAGTCTTCTTAAACAGAGTAACTGCCATTAAGAATTGTGTATCCTGCAAAACAAAGTTTCATAAATGAAGGAAAAATAAATTCTTTCTCAAACAACCAAAAAAGAATTTGTCACCACTGGACCTGCCCTACATGGAATGTTTAAAAGTTCTCTATACATGGAAAAGAACAATCAATACCAACCAACATAAAAACAACTGAAAATTAAACCTCACAATGCTTATCAAATAACACAAAAGAGGAAACAAAGCAAGTGTGTCTCATTTGACATGATGAACAGAACAGTATCTCACGTATCAATACTAATATTGAACATAAAACATTTTTTTTTTTTTTCAGAGACAGAGCCTCAAGCTGTCCCCCTGGGTAGAATGCCTTGGCATTACAGCTCACAGCAACCTCCAACTCCTGGACTCAAGCTAGTCTCCTGCCTCTGCCTCCCAAGTAGCTGGGACCACAGGCTTCCGCCACAACGCCCGGCTATTTTTTGGTTGCAGCCATCATTGTTTGGCGGGTCCAGGCTGGGGATTTCAACCTGCTACCTTAGGTGTACGTGGCTGGCGCCTTAGCCGGTTGAGCTATAGACGCCGAGCGGAACATAAAAGGTCTTAAAGCTTTAGACTGGCTTAAGGAATGAAGAAAGACAACCAAAGAATCTTTTGTTTCCACCTCACAAGGGTATTCACAGACTCAAGGAAAAATAATGGAAAAAATTATTCCACACAGATGGAAACAAAAAACAAGCAGGAGTACCTGTTCTCTTATGAATTAAAATAGGCTTTACATAAACAATGGTATAAAAAGAGAAAGGTGGTCTTTATATAATGATAAAGGGAGTAATACAGCAAGAAGATATAACAATCTAAGTATATTTTCACCTAACACAGAAACTCCAAGATACATAAATCAAATACTACTAGACCCAAGCAAAGAAATAAACAGCAAGATCATATTATAATTGCTGGGAACTGACAGAATTGAGCAGATCATTAAGGCAGAAGATTAGCAAAGAAACTCTGGACTTAAATAATATTTTAGAAGAAATGTACTTATCAGACATCTACAAAATATTCTACCCCAAAACTGTAGAATATACAGTCTTATTAGTGATTGGGAAAATTTCCAAGATAGATCATATGTTTACCAACAAAACAAGTTTCAGCCAATGCAGAAATCTTGAAATCATTCCATGTATTTTCTCAGATTACAGTGGCATAAAACTAGAAATAGACACCAAGAAGGACTCTCAAAACTACAAAAAGTCGTGGATATTTAACATTCTGCTGCTGAATAATCCTTGGATCAATGATGAAATTAAGATGGAAATTAAAAGATTTTTGAACCCATTGACAATCATAACATAAGCATCCAAAATTATGGGTACAGAAAAAGTATTGCCCTCAAATGTTTATTCTAGCACAATTCACAATCACACAGATGTAGAATCAACTTAAGTGCCCATCAACGCACTAGTGGATTGATGAAAGATCACATACACACACATACTACATAGGAATAAAAAAAGAAATGAATTAATTTCTTCATAGCAATTTGATGGAACTGGAGACCATTATCTTAAGTGAAGTATCTTAGGAGTGGAAAAGCAAACACAATATGTACTTTCTAACAAGTGGTAATAATTTGAAACTTATTAATGGTCACACATAAACACAAAAAAGGAAGGGTCATCAGAAGTCAAGAAAAGGGGAGGAGGAAAGGAGTAAATCCTACCTTAACAGGTACAATAAATTCTGTTTAGGTGATGGGCACACAAACAGCCTTGATTTAAGCATTATAAAAGCTATCTCTGCAATAAAACATTTGAACCACTCTGTTATGGAATAAAATAAAATAGATGATAATATATGATATGGTAAATGTTTAAAAATTGAATAAATATGAATACATGTACAAGAGAGGCAGGTGTTAAGATGTCTTTAATAGAGTTTTCAAAGTAGAAGTTCTGTCTTTAACAATTAGTTCTTCTCGTGACTTTCAATATATTTTATTTTAGAGCTAATATATTAGATCCAATCAGAAATAATTATTTTGCGTAGAAAGTTTGAAACAATTGTTCTAGGCTTACACAATTTTTTGTTCTTTCTAAGCATAGGTGTTCCTATGCTTATCAAACAATAACACAAAAGTGGAAAGGTTATAAATGAATATAAACCCAGCTCCTATCATACATACACCAAATTAAGTTTTCTCAAAGCCATCATAAGTATATACACATTAATATAAATTAGCAATGGATGGCAACCTGTAGAAGACTGACTGGACCCACACCTTTCACCACTGACTAAGATACTATGAAAATACTAGAAGAAAATATAGGGAAAACACTTGAATAAATTGGCCTGGGCAAATATTTTAAGAGGAGGACCTCCTGGGCAATTGAAGCAACATCAAAAATACACCATTGGGACCTGATCAAACTAAAGAGCTTCTGCACAACCAGGATCACAGTAAGTAAAGCAAGGAGACAGCTCTCAGACTAGGAGAGGATATTTGCAGGTTATGTCTCTGACAAAGGTTTAATAACCAGAATCCATAGAGAACTCAAACGTTTTAGCAAGAAAAGATCAAGTGATCCCATCTCAGGCTGGGCAAGGGACTTGAAGAAATTTCTCTAAGGAAGATAGGCACATGGCCTACAGATATATGAAAAAATGCTCACCATCCTTAATCATCAGAGGAATGCAAATCAAAACTACTTTGAGATATCACCTAACTCCAGTAAGATTGGCCCATATCACAAAATCCCAAAACCAGAGATGGCTTGGATGTAGAGAAAAGGGAACACTTCTACACTGCTGGTGGGAATGCAAACTAATACATTCCTTTTGGAATGACGTCTGGAGAACACTTAGAGAACTAAAAATAGACCTGCCATTTGATCCTACAATTCCTTTATTAGGTATATATCCAGAAGACCAAAAACCACATTACACAAAGATATTTGTATCAGAATGTTTATTGCAGCCCAATTCATAATTGCCAGGTCATGGAAGAAGCCCAAGTGCCCATCGATCCATGAATGGATCAATAAACTGTGGTATATGTACACCATGGAATACTATGCAGCCATAAAGAAAGATGGAGGCTTTACATCCTTCATGTTTACATGGATGGAGCTGGAAAATGTTCTTCTTAGCAAAGTACCACAAGAATGGAAGAAAAAGTATCCAATGTACACAGCCCTATTATGAAACTAATTTATAGCTTTCATATGAAAGATATAACCTAATTATGGCCTAAGAATATGGGGAGGGGGGAGAGGAAGGTGAGGAGAGGGAGGTGGATGGGTGGAGGGAGGGTGATTGGTGGGATCACCTCTATGGTTTATCTTAGGAGGGTACAATTGAATCTTTCTAAAAGAATATAAACATCTTAACAGAATAACTAAGAAAATGACATAAAGGCTATGTTAACCAGTTTGATGAAAACTTTCAAATTGTATATGAAAACACCCCACTGTACCCCATGATTACATTAATGTACACAGCTATCATTTAATAAAAAAAATAACTTAGCAAATATTTAGTAAATATTTGGTAACATAGCCAAAATTCCAGGTGATAAAGATACAACAACTGACTGACAGATAAAAATTGGTGTTTATATTTTTGTAGTGATAGAATTATGTAAGTTATTAGAAGTTAGAAGATTATAAATATTTTAGAGCACATAAAAAACGTAAATGAAGTTTGAGTGTAAGAGTTGTTAACATTTTAAATAAAATACCAAAGAAGAGTTCATTGAGAAGAGAACTTTTTGAGGAAAGATTTCAGGAAACTAAGGAATGAGTCATGAAGTTCATGAAGTTTTGAAGATCAGAAGAGGCAAAGACTCTGAAAATGCTTTCATGTTCATGGAACAAGAAAAAGGCATGGATGTAAGGAGTAAGTGTGATGAGAGGTAAGGAAGAGAATGGACAAAATCAAAGAGAAAGTAGGGGAAAGGGCAAAGTAGGAGATGACACAGGGTGTCCTGGGCTATAATAAATCTGAAATTTTATTCTAAGTGAAATGGCAATATCATTCAAAGCTTTTTAGTGGAAGGATGATATGATTTGTTTTTAATTATAAAATGATTGCTTGTTCAGTTGTGTTAAAAATATAACTGAGACAGTGCGAAGGGAAAGGACTGCAATTTGTCCATTTAGTTAGAGGCATAATCCACATAAGAAATGATGTTGACTTGGACTAATGGTCTCAAGAAAGATAGTAGCAACTAATCAGCATCTTCATATGTGAAGGTAAAAAAGCAAATTATGTATCCAAATGTGAACCAAATTATGTAACCCATAATGTTCTGAAGTTTAAGAAAACCCCTATAAAATGTTGCTGGTGGATTGAATGTGTGGATCATCCAAATTAGTATAATGGTGTATAACACCTGCAGTTAACAGGATTCCCTACTCAGAAGAACCCTATCATTGGTTTAATGCTGTTTTTCTTGATGTTTAAAAGTTTATAAATTTTCTCTTTCAATTTGTGTTTTCTAAGTTTATGGAATAATGGATAATGTGATTGATAAACAGTATGTACAATATGCATCAGTACTTTCATTCCTTTATACTTTATTCACATACATTTGTCAAGATTAGCCATGAGTGCAAAAGAATTTTAGGAATCCTACAAGGTGTGGCAATTAGTGAGACTCAAGAGTCACTGGTTTCTACTTGTATTCACCGTGAGTCTTGATGAACTCCTCCAGTTAATGAGTCTGCTGAAATTAGAGGCTTGTGTCTGATATCAATATGGCAATATTATGTAAGTGGAGGACCTGATAGCTCTGGACAACCATGCCTTCCATTCCAGCAAGAGTTTGCTCTGAGTACAATGACAGTTTTGTTATGAGAAATAAAATCAACAAGGAATTTTATCATGTCCTTTCTTGTATAATAAGAAGTGATTAAAAAGAGTTGTTTTATTTAGTATTTCTTCTATTAGTCTGAAAATAAAATACTCATGGCAAAATAAACAGCATGCGAATATTATAATGAGGATAATTCAGGAGAAAAGTAAAATGTTGAAGATTTAGTGGGGAAAAATTATGTGATGATTTGGTTGGTCAAGAAGGAATACAACATAGTTTATATGTGGTAGATTTGGCATTTCAAAGGACAACAAACATGAGAGGACTTCAAAAAGTTCAGAAAAGTAGGAAATCAAAAGACAGAAATTAAAAAATAAACTTTCATTTTTAAAATAAAGTCCATCAAGGTCAAGACTTTTTATAAGTGATTCATGATAGAGATTACATTGAATTTGGAGATTGCTTTGAGTACTGCAGTCATTTTAACAATATTAAATCTTCTAGTCCATGGGACAGCATGTCTTTCCATTTATTTGTGCCTATTTTAATTTGTCAGTATTTTATACTTTTCAGTGTACTAAGTATTATTTCTAAGTATGTTATGGATGATATCACAAATGGGATTACTTTCTTAATTTTCTTGTTAGAAAATTTGTTGCTAGTGTATAGAAATGCAATCTATTTTTATAAGCTGATTTTGCAATATAACTAAATTCACTTATTAGTTCTAACAGGTTTTGTGGAATCTTTAAGGTTATGTACATAGTAGATGATGTCTCTACAAACATGGATAAATTTACTTAGTGTTTTTTTTTTTTTCTTCTGCATAACTTTTATTCTCTGGATATAATACTAAATAGAAGTGGCAAGTGTGGGCATTTTTGCCTTATTCCACATCTTAGAGAATCAAACTTTCAGTTTGTCCCTACTCACGTTACCTGAAGCTTCTATACATAATTCATGTTGAAGTAAGTTCCTACATGCCTAATTATGGAAATATTTTATCATGAAAGGATGCAGAATTTTGTCAAATGCCTTTTCTGCATCTACTGAAATGACATTTTGACTTTGATATTTCATTCTTTTAATGTAATATATCACATTGATTATTTGCATATTGAACCATCCTTGAATTCTAGGAATAACTTTCACTTTATCAGATTATATAACTGCTTTAAAGTCTGATTGAATTTGGTGTGCTAGTATTTTGTTGAGGATTCTTGCATCTATCTTCCTCAAGAAATTTGCCTTAATTTCCTTGTGGTGTCTTTGTCTGCCTTGATTACAAAGTGATGCCAGCCTCATCAAAAAAGTTTAGAAGGACTCCCTTTTTATTTATTTTGCCAAGAGTTTAAGATTCGGGCAGCACCTGCAGCTCAAAGGAGTAGGGCTCTGGCCCCTTATGCTGGAGGTAGTAGGTTCAAACCCAGACCGAGCCAAAAACTGGAAAAAAAAAAAAAAAAAAGAAAAGAAAAAAGAAAAAGAAAGAAAGATTAATACTATTACTTCTTTAAATGTTTGGTAGAATTTACCCCTGATGTCCTCTGGCCAGGGCTTTTCTTCATTGGAAGGTTTTTTGATTACTGATTCAATCTGCTTGTTTGTTATCCGTATTTTCAAGGTTTCTATTTTTTCCCGATTAATAGTATGCATGTTTCTAGGAATTTATTCATTTTTTTCTCAGTTGTTCATTATCTTGGTGCATAATTATTCATAACACACCTGATGATTTTTCTTTATTCTTTTTAATTTTGAAGAATTGTTATAATATCACCTCCTTTATTTGTCATTTCAGCTATCTTAATCTTTATTTTTTCTTAGCTTAAGGATTTGTCTACTTGATCACTTTTAAAAAATGGATGCAGTTTAATTGATTTTTAAAATTTATTAGTTTTGCTTTGACCTTTATTATTTCCTCTTTTCTCCTACTTTTGTGTTTATATCATTCTTTTCTAATTTTTTAGGCAAAATGTTAGATTTTTTTGTTTTTTTTTTAAATGTTAGATTATTTGTCATCTTCCTTCTTTTAATATAAGCAATCATCACTATAAATATCCCTCTTAGTACTTCCTTTGCTGTTTCCCATTAATTTTGGTGTGTTGTGTTCATATTTTCATTTGTCTCCAGATTTTTTTTTTAATTAAATCGTAGCAATGTACATTAATACTATCATTGGGTACAGTGTACTGTTTCTATATACAATTCGAAATACTTTCATCCAACTGGTTAACATAGTCTTCATGTCTTTTTCTTAGTTATTGTGTTAAGACTTTTATATTCTACATTTAGAGAGATTCACATGTACCCTTATAGGATGAACCATAGGTGTGATTTCAACAATCACCCTCCCTGTCTCCAGATATTTTATAATGTCCCTTTGATTTCCTCTCTGACCCCTTGGTTCAGAATTGTGTTCAATTATTCATTTATGAATTATGTTTACATTTTTTGTTATTGACAAAACAGTTGTCAATAACAGGAAAGACAAAAGTTCTTTCCATTGTAGTTGAAAAAGTTACTATACATTAATTAATATTACACTTATTAAGACTATTATGTGTTTTACTATGGAGAATGTTTTACATGAACTTAATAATAATATGTATTCTGCTACTGATGGGTAGAATATTCTGTATATGTTAGGCACTTTGGTTTGTATTGTTATTCAGATCCACTGTTTTATCATTGATTTTCTGTCTGTATGATATATTCATTACATTTAAATTTAGTATTTAAAGGGAGTATTGAATTCTCCTCCCATTGTTATATTGCTTACTACTTTTCTTCTTGGCCTATGTGTGTCTTTAAAGCTAAAACAACTATCTTGTAGACAACAACCAAAGGTTGAATTTAAAAAAGGTTATTCAGACATTCCATGTATTTTGAACGGCATGTTTAATTCACTTACCTTTAAAGTAATTGTTGACAGCTAAGGACTCATTATGGCCATTTGTTATTTTTTATCTTGTAGGTCTTTGGTTTCTTCTTTCTATTCTTGCTGTCTTCCTTAGTGATTGTGATTAATATTTTTTATAGTGATATACTTTGATTCTTTTCTCTTTATCTTTTTTGTTAGTTTTTTCATTATGGTTACTGTGAGGCTTACATAAAAATTCTTTTAGCTGTGGTAGTCTACTTTGAGCTAGGAACACCTTAACTTCAATTGCATGCAAAAGCTCAACACTTTTGCTCCCCCCACACACTTTATGTTATTGATGTCAGAATTTATTTTTTTAATATTGTATCTAATAATTAATTTCTGTGGTTATGATATTCCTTGTACTTTGTCTTTTAAATTATAACTAGGGTTAAAAGAAAGTTACAAAACACCGCCACAGTATTTCACCATTCTGTATTTGTTTATATATTTATGTCTACACTAAAATTTATGCTTCATATGCTTTTGTGTTGATGTTTAACATCCTTTCATTTTACCTCTCAGAATTCCCTTTAGCACCACCTTCCGTATTGCATGATGTCAGCATGGCCATCCTGTTTCTTGGCGTCATGTACTTCTTTGCGTTGTGTCCTAAGCTTTGTTACATTGTTTCATATTCTTATTCTTTTTGGCCATTTAAAAAATACTCTCTATTTTGGATTGTTTCTACAAATGTCCTAGGAACTCATCATTCTTTCGAATAAGCTGGAAAGTAGAGAGGTATTTTCTGAAACTCTACCCTTTTCCACTAAAATAAAATTAGCTTGTATTTGAAGACACTTAATTGGTGTTCACCTCAGGCAGGAATACACACATAGTACTAAGCTGAAGTGTATTGGAACTTTCCCATCAGTATCTCTACACAGTGCAACATGAGGAAATATAGTCTTTTAATCTCCTTATAATGGTTTGCAAAAATAACTTTAGATATTGTTCACGGGTTTGCAGTGCTGTTTTTAAGATGATTTGATTTTGTTTCTTTTCATTCTTTACTACAATATAGCCTCACACTCCAATTAATTGTTAATAATAAGGCTTAAACTACTTAATATACACAATCTCAACTACATAAAAGCAAGTTATCTGTTAAGTCTTCTGTAAACAATGTATAAATAATTAAGAACTATTTTTTAAAAATAATTTTCTACTTAATACTTGAAGGAACTAACATATTTCATTATAATTCAGAGAACAGGATTTCTTTTCTAAATATGGAAAAACCATGTTTACCATGTTTCTATATTAATCATACCACCTGCTATACTTCCAATGGAGATTCCATTCAGCCTTTTTTACTACTATTCTGAACATAAAAAATAAATGTGTCAGAAAAAAATGTTGGAAAGTAAATAACAGCAGGTTCCACTTGAAATACTTCAAAATTTAGTCACAAAATTTTCAGTGACATTAATTAGGATTGCGGAACTAAAAATCTCCCTCTGCTTTACTAAATTTAATCTTATATAACTACATATTCAAGACTGAAATAGCTAACCTTAACTGACTCCATTATGCTGAGATGTTGTAAGGGAAGTGAAGTGATATGTATGCTTTATTATAATTCTATGTAATCCATATCTTTCATTATTACATATTAGGTGAAGTGATTCCTCTAGAAGTCATATCTGTGTGTGCACACATAAAAGTATGTTAAATAAGACCAATGTGAACACCTGAAAATTCTCCAAAGATAGAATAATGGATATCTTCTGACCAGTAATTACATAATTACATGTTGCAGTATGCACTGATAAAGGAGATCATTTTATATATATATATGTGTGTGTGTGTATATATATATATATATATTTTTTTTTTTTTTGAGACAGAGTCTCAAGCTGTTGTCCTGGGTAAAGTGCTGTGGCATCACAGCTCACAGCAACCTCAAACTCTTGGGCTTAAGTGATTCTCTTGCCTCAGCCTTCCAAGTAGCTAGGACTAGAGGCGCCTGCCACAATGCCCTGATATTTTTTGGTTGTAGTTGTCATTGTTGTTTGGCAAGCCTGGGCTGGATTCGAACCCACCAGCTCCAGTGTAGGTGGTGGCAGCCTAGCTGCTGAGCTACAGGTGCTGAGCCAGGAGAATGTTATTTCTTAATAAGAATGACAGAGCTAAACAAATACCTACAGTCATAGCTATAACCAGTATCTATTCCTTTAGCAAGAGGAAAATACTGTTCTATGACTCATTCTGCTCATTTTAAATTTAATACCAATATTATAATCTTATGTGGCAGTAAGTTTATATTTAATTTTTAAAAATATGTGTCCATTTATGATTTTTTCTTAACCTTTCTTTTATAATGTACAGTCAGAACTCATTTAAAGTTTGTAAAGATAAATAGACTGGATTTTCTGAAAGATTAAAGAAAAGATTCCATGCTTTATATGAATATTAACTGTGATAGTTATAAAAGAAAAAGAAAAGATAGGGATTTTAACTTTATTTATAATAAATACACTACCTGCCTTCCTCCTGTTTTTATTATATCTGCATTTTCTTTACCTTCTGAAGGAAACTCTAGTTTGACTATTAAGTGTTACTGTATAAATGGTAGTTCATTTGTATGTTGAATTTGACCAAGATCACTGTCCAAGAGGCCAAAAAAAATTAATAAAACAGAATGTTGTTTTGAAAACACATGTGAGATGAGAAGTCAGGAGGAATATAACCTGGGGTATTTCAGAAATACCAATGGAGATAAAGATTGCAGGAATACTTTAGGTTTCTCTTCCAGTTCACAAGCATCTGAAAACAATTTCCTTTTTCCAGGAATACTGAATGCATCTCTGCTTGTTAAAATTTACAGGGCCTAAGTAGCATTTTCTTCTTGCTATAAAAAGCCAAAGAGATAGCACTAGAAGAATCTTTGATTTGACTTTGGAATGATTATGTGTCTATTGTAAACTCTATGTTGGATTTATATTGGAGAGAAAAATAAAATCAATAAATAAAGATGCTCAGTTTTGGTGAAGTTTTGCTGAAAGTGATGATACTATTTATTTTTTCTATGTATTAGACAACTGCCTATTAAGGTGTGAAAAAGTTTAATTCATGTTTTCATCTTACCACAAAATTTTGTGTTAAGATTTTTTAATTAATTTTATATATTTTGTTTATTTTTGATTTTAAATTAATGAGAATATGAATTTGTAGATTGCATTATTCTCATGTCCCAGGTAAAGTTCCAGTTGTTATTATAAAACTGATTTAATTCCTTTTATTAAAATATGTAATACTTTCATTTACATTATTGATTAACAAAATATATTCTTAGCAGGTAAATATTTACAACTGGCAGGAGTGCTAGATTCTACTGAATTCAGTCAAAATGAATATGTAAAGGCATAGTAAACTACCATTTGAAAATAGCATAGAAAGATCAAATGAAAAATGACAAGGTGGAAAAGTGTTCACAGCACACTACTGTAGATATCAATTAACAGGCTTCTCTCGCACTGTAGATAGATCTCCTGCAAACAGCCAGCCACGTTCTAACAGAATGGAAAAATAAACAAAAGCCAAAAAGCAAGGAAATGTATAAGACATTTAGATACATGAAAAAATATTCAACCCTATTTATTGAGAGAAAGACTAAAATTACACTGACATACTATTTTTATTTTAATTTATCTTTTATTTTAATTGTTTTTGAAGCTTTGTTAAAAGCATAATTTACAAATAAAAATTAAATATACAGTGTTTATAGTATACAGTGATGTTTTGATATCTGATATGATTATATATGTATATAATTATATATAATAAATATGTTTTGATATATGTTATTATATATGTATATGATTATATATACATATATATCAGATATTTATGTATGTGATATGTGTATATATCACATATATATTATATATATGTGACATATATATGTATAGCATATTTATATGATGCTAATTAACATGACTATCACTTCACATACTAGTGAGTTTTTTTAATAATGAGAATATTTAAAATCTGCTCTCAGAAACTTTTAAGTATATGATGGATTATTACTATCTATAAGCATCTTGCTTTATAATAGATTTTTGTAACTCTCCTATCCAGGAGGAATTTTTTACTCTTATTCCCTCATATTAATTTGAAATTTTAAAAATATATAGCACTATTAGAAACAGAGAGTAGAATGTGGCTGCCAAAGTCAGGGGGAGAAGAGCAGAGGGGTACGGGAGGCACTGACATACTATTTTTAACAATCAGATTGGCAAAAGTTTGATTACTCTGTTGGCAATGATATATAAACTATTAACACCAACTCTTAATCACTTCTGATAAGAGGGTCATTGACACAACCCAAATGGAATGTGAGTTATTACTCTTATACATTCCACTAATGTAATTTTGAGCCAGAAATTCTCATTTTAAGAATTTGACATATTTCATTTCATGTATTAAATATCCCATAAAATTTTACTCTCTCATAGTGTTTGCTATAGCACAAGATTATGTGGAGGAGCTAAAGGCCAATCCATAGAGGAATTATTAAATATGATTTTTTTCATCCTACAATGGAATATTATTTAGTGGTCAATAATTTTAAAGTCTTTTATATTCTGACATGAACAGATTTCTGAGATATATTGTTACATGAAAAGCAGGAAGATTCAAAATAGTGTGTCTAGTGATCTACAGAAAAAAGCCCAACTTTTATATGCTTGTAAAGGTTGGAACTATTTGGAAGAGTAAATAAGAAATTAAATAAAATGATGTAAGAAGAAGAATAATATTATAAGACCACTTAAAAGTATGTTATCAGGGAACATTTCATTTTTTTTATCAATTCGTATGTGGGTTGTAGACATGACAAATGTGTTGAAGAAAGAATAAAAAGGAATGAATGTGTTCATTCCTTCATTTAGAAAATACCTGTATTTAGAGAGAATTTATTACATGTTGAACCCTGGCAAAATATAGAGGTGATTCAGACACAAATTTGCCCTCCATAAACTCGTATGTTATAATAATTAAGCATAATCAGTGTAATGGCATCATATGTACAGGAAGGTTTAGGAAATGAAAGAATGAAATGAATTAGACATCTGGTTTTAAATGCCTCCTGCTTGAGAGATTTAGTGTTAAAATGAAACTTTAACTTTAGTTAACCTGAGAAGAAAAGATCTCCTAAGGAAACTCGATTTTTTCCTTTGACTGTTTAGTTACATACATGGGTATTTACAAAGAATATCAGCTTCCTCAGAAAAAATGTTCTGAAGTTATAGATTTCAAGTCACTGTCAAATTTGGCACCATGATTTTTTCTGAAGAAATGGCTATAAATTAAAATGTTTTTAAATTATTCATATCAGTTTATAATTTTGTGATAATTGATTACTGACCAATTAGGTAGATGAGGAAGAAAATATTCTCACTTATTAAATTTCTCTCAACATTCTGAGGACTATTCTGTGTCTGGGTAATGGATTCTGAAGGTGAAATTAAAGTCATGCTATGATTCTCAGAAAGGGTGAAACAAGGCTTGCTCTCTTGGGATGCAACACATATCATCAGCTGTTAGATAAGCCTACTATAAAGAGGCCAAAGACTTTTAGAACATGTTTTCAGTTCTTATGCTGAACCCACTGAGACCGTGAATTTTCTTCTAGGAAGGATTAAACCAATGAATACTTTTTTCCCCTTTTGATTTTCATGGGAAACAGCTTTTTGAGAATTATTCTTGAGGCTAAGCTGATCTGAACTATTATTTTTTAAGAGAGAATAGATAAGATTCAATTTGAATGCTTACCTTGTAAAGTTATGCCTGTGACATATGTGGTCAGAGTCAGCATTACTAATGCATTTGAATCCAAGAGAACCTGTGAGAAGGGGCTTGAAGGGTTGGTATATGCTCCTTTTCATTAGAAATGTATATCACATGATTTGGTGAACATTACTATCCTGACAGTATCTCAGATACTGTTATTTGGGATTCATTCTACTGGTCAACACCACCGAACTTATATGACCATTTTCTTTTTTAAACTTTTACCTGGTTCAATATTCCTTACCAGTTCTGCTCATCAGTGGCAAGTCAGATCTCAACCATTTTTAAGCCTTGTAGAATATCAGTAAGCAACATTTTTAAATTTGAGGAAATCACCAGCAGGAAGAAATATGACAGACTCTAATTCTAGGAAAATCTTCAGTTGCTTTTTTGACCACCCACTCTCTCATGCAAAGAACATCCGGTTTCCTTTGGAAATTGCAACTACTCTGCAGGCTTATATGCTTAGTGATATTGGCAGCAATGCCTTGATTAGCATAATCTATCAATCATTTTCTACTTTTAAGTCTCCTATATTGTTCAAAGTGTTTTAAAATTTACTGTGGTAGTCAGGCATCAATGGCTTATGTGAAAATTATGTAAGTTGTGGGACCAAAAGAGAATGAGCAGTTATTTTAACAAGGGGCATCCCAGGAGGTTATCATTCAGGACACAACTGGAGACAATCTCCCCATTGCTTTAGCATAGTACATATGTGATTTTCTTCAAATATATCTATAGTCCAGCCTATAACTTTGTGGGTACTGTGATGGCAGTACCTGAGCTAGCAACTTCATTTTAATGTTCAATCATTCACTGCTTAGGGTTTTAAAGAAAATTTATCTAGAATATTTTTTTTCTGTGATTTTTGGATCAGAAATACAACAGTTGTTTTAAAAATCTTGCATCTAATTGACAGAAATTGGCAGTGTATTTACTGCAATGTATTCTGGGAAATGCAATGTATAGCTCTCAGATCTTTATGCTTCAGAAGGACACATTTGAAAGAGGTGTTCATGAAAGAAAGCTGAGTGCAAATCAACCTTAGGTAACACAGGGAAGTCTGTACAAATTTCTATGCCTAATATATTTGACCAGGACCTCAGAATAGATTTTCAAAGTTAAAAGCATGGTGCTTTGAGTACATCACATCGTTTAGAAGTGAAGAAGAGAGATGAGAAAGGAAAATGACACCAGACTGAATAAACCATCTGGTCCAAGTGAATGCTAGCTAGATTATGCAAGAAGAGCTTCATCTTTCTATGTATAGCTTACCTTGAATCCTGAGATTTTTTTCCATGAAAATACAATGTTAGACAATTAAATTCATGAAATTATCCTAGAAAAATTGCTTTGAAGGGTTAACTAAGTGCTGGCATTGGTACATAGTGTCCCAATGCCAGCACTTCAACAGTAACCACAGTGATGTTCAGCTATGAGGTATGTAGTGCTTTTTCAAGGATGAGTTCATGAAGTTAGTTATCTGACCTCAAATGTTCTTCTTCTGGTATAATTATATTTTCATGGTTATTCCATCTGGTTGTACTGACCAGTGTTTTGTAATTTGTTTTATCTGCAATGGTATTTTCACAAGATCTTAATATGTGTTCTGTGAGGAAAAAAAGGTTGTGTTCAAGTAAAGTTAGGGCGTCTTCTATTTATATGTAGTGTATATTCACAGATTATTTTCTGCTTCATATTTCTCCAAAATTTATTCCATTTCTAACTGCTGCTTATTCTGTTACCTAATATCCAGTTACATAAGGAGAAAAATGTCAAATCTATTTTTGCAAAGATTATTTTCTTATATGATTTATTTTTCATTTGCTAGACCAAACACATTTTCATCAAATTCATCAATTACCACAGGGAGCTAGATTTTATAACCCCTTAGAACACAGCTGCTAGCTAGTTGATTCACATTTTATTTTTTAATCTGCATGTGTAGAGAAAAGTTCATGCCTAGTCACCTCGGGTTTATATTCTGTGACTGAGTTCTCACACATAGATGCTCAATAAAAATTTTCCTTGATAGTTAAAGCTAAGATCAGTAAGGGAATTTCATAGTTTTCTTTTGTTGAAAAAAAAAAGTCTGTTTTATGTAAGAATTATGTAAGTATTTTGATACTAAGTAGATAAAAAATTTAGACAAAATATCTAAATATTGGGAAATAATGTTCTGAGTATTTCTCCATGCATACATAGTTCAGCGGTGGTGGAATGGCATTGTGTACTTAGGAAATCCTTTTATTTAGAAGTTATGTGGGGGAAAAGGATTGTATGTGGGGTACTTCAGCAGTGGCTGCTACACAACAGGCACTAAAATATATTTATGAAAGAAAGCATAGTTGGTAACTGTGGCTGGGGATGGGAGAAGCACCTAGCTGAGGTGCTTTTATGACCACCAAACAGGTGGTCCTGTTGACCTGGTCCAGGTCCAGGTTGACCTGTTTTATGACTAAACAGGTGGTCATAAAATGCTCTCTAAAATTGTTTTTAACAGACCATGATATTATAAAGAAACTCTGGCAATTTAAGGGAATGGTGACATGAGAGTATTCAGGAAAGGTTATACTCCCTTATTACTTGATAAGCTTCTAAAGATATAAAATAAATGGAGACTTCAGTCTAATAAATCTTTTCTGTGGTTTAATGATTTCGTGTAGGTCAATGGACACTGAAATAGGGCTTGCTATGAGAAAAAGTTCTTGAAACCAAAGCACCCATCTCAAAAGTAAAAAATTGAAAGACTTAAAGTTTAAGGCTGAAAAAAATAAACTGATTATGATCCTGAGTCTGCACACTACTACAGATTTGAGTGTGCTATTCATTTCAGGCCTTCTTAATAAAAGGTGTATTTTAGAACCATACATCCTTTGGAAGCTAGAGATAGTGTATCCCTTTCATGAAATTTGGAAATCTAAAGTTCTTCTCTTTTCCTCCCTCAACACATTTGACTACATTCCTGGATAATATATTTACAGACAACATTCTTCCAGGGAGAAAGCCCTGGAAGGGTATTGCTGAATGAATAAGACCCCTTACTCTAGGTGAAGGGATAGGCAGATATACCAACAGTACCATAATGACATAGAGTGTTCTCATTTGAAATTTCCTCTCCTGTAGTACAGGTAAACAAGTGACCATCACCCTGCTGTCCTGTGGGAATCTGGGAGAATTTCTCTGGCTATGAATTTTGCTGAGAAAAATAAATGATCTTTTTCTTTGACCCAAGAATTTTACATTCTTTTTTCAGTATGAGCATTGTAACAGATTAACTTCCTAACTTCCTGGAAGGGTAAAATCCCAATACAAAGTCTGTATTGTGAGAACACTACTAATGCTGTATTCTCATTGGGTATGAGATTAGACATTCTTCATAGTATCTTCACTCAAGTAAACAAGATGTAGACTGATACAGAGCTTACATCAGGATGTAACACTCACTTTCCCTTCTCATATTATGGTCAAATGGAGAAGAAAGTGACAAATCAGGAAGGTAGAGAGCCAGAATCATTTGGTGAACAAAATTACTGCAGATAATTAACTCCAGAAGTGGAACTATTTATAGTCTTACTTGAGGCTTCTAAACTAAGTAAGATGAAATGCTGGAGAAATGTGGGGTTCTTCTTTTGAGGTCAAAACAATACATTTTAAGTTCCAAGTAAAAGAGTTATAGTTTAGCAGGGATCAAGATGGCCAACCAGACACCTCCAATGACTGTTCATTCCTATTATTACCAAATACAACAGCTACCTACACAAGCAAGAAATTTCAGAAGAATCCAAAATCATAACACCTGCTTTCAAAATTATATGAAGAAAAGTCACTGAAGGGAGCAGAAAAGACAATCTTACATCACCTACACCATCCATCATTCATCTCTTGGAAGTGCTACACCAGCAAGCCAACTGGAGAGAAAATTTGCATGCCTAGGGAAGGGAGAATGAAGTTATTATAGGACTTTGCATTGAAGTTTATTGCTGCTTTGGTATAGGGGAAAGTGGCACAGGGAAGAATTCTGCCAGAATTCATAAAGGTAGCATTAAGCCAGCCCAGCCATAGGGCAAATTTCCATTTTAAAACTAGAGTTTTAGCTAGCCCCACCATCAGGAGACAAAATGTAGCCAGTACCTGGACTAAAATTATAAGGCCTTGCAAAGGCTGTAGTCCTTGTACAATTCCTGTGTCTGTTCTGGTTCAGAGCCAGTGAAATTGAGACACACATGACACAGTGAGAAACTAGTGATGGTGGCCAAGCCGGAGCCAGTGTCAACCTATCCCCAACTCCATCCAGTATAGCTCAGGGAAAAACTTCTCCCATTTGAGGAAAAGGAAGGGAAGAATTCAGAGGACTTTATTTTGTAACTTATATACCATCTCAGTATCAGTGAAATAAAATACAGAGCAGACTTCTAAAGCTGCTGAATTCAGGCTTTAGTTCCTCCATGACATTATTAAATCTACTCTGGCCCAAAAGAAACATTCCGTTTTAATGGGAACAAACAAGTTCTCTCAAGATCCAACACTGCCTTTGGGTGACACTGGGCTGGCATCAGGTATGACCTGGCACGGGAGTCGATGAAGGAGAACCCGCTTCTCCCCTCAACTCCATCAGCCTAGGATGAGAGAAGAGAGTGAAAGACATTGTCTGGTAACCCAGAGTATTCTCTCATGTCTTACCAAAGTCCACCCAGGCAATACCACTAGAATTCTGCAAGAGTTATAGCATTACTAGGCATAGGGCACCCACAGAGCTGATACAGCTACAGCAACAAAAAGATGTAGATCACAGTGCTCAAGTCCCTTTGAATATCTAGAAATCCTTATCAATAACAGGTTCAAGCAAGCCCAGTCTGCAAAGGTTAAATGTCTTAGCACAACAATTAAATAAGTGAGGTGAAGGCTATGAAAAGCAGTTTGATGTAAGTATTCCAAATTCCATATAAAATTGGCACGTTGTACCTCATAAATGCAATAATGTACACAGTTATGATCTAATAAAAAATAAATAAAATAAATCCCTAACTCTTCAATGTCCATACATTGATGAACATCTACAATTGTCAGGAATATCCAGAAAAACATGGACTTAATAAACAAACTAAAATGTAAGTAATTATCCTGGGGATGATGGTGATATGTGAGCCTCAGACAAAGAATTCAAAATAGCTGTCCTGAAAAAGATCAGGAACTCAATAATTTCATGAAAAAACAGAGAAGGAATTCAGAAACCAATCAGAGAAATTAAAGAGACTGAAATAATAAAACAAAAAATAAAGCAGAAATTCTGAAGCTGAAGAATTTAATTGACAAACTGAAAAATGTATCAGAGTCTCTCAACAACAGAATTGATGAAACTGAAGAAAGAATTAGTGTACTTGAAGAAACTACACAGACAGGGAAAGAGTAAGAAGAATAAAAAGGAATTAAGCATGACTACAATATCTACAAAACAGTCTCAAAAGGGCAAATCTAAGAGTTACTCTCTAAGAGAGACAAAGAGAGAAACTGAGGTGGAAAGGTTATTCAAAGACATAATAATGAACGTTCCAAGTGAGAGAAAAACATGATATTCATCTAGCAGATTTAATACAAGCAAGACTAATTCAGGGCATTTAATAACAAAGTTCCAAAGGTCACAGATAAAGAAAAGGTCCTAATATAAGAAAGAAA
The DNA here is from genome assembly GCF_000181295.1 of Otolemur garnettii. Classification (NCBI taxonomy): domain Eukaryota; kingdom Metazoa; phylum Chordata; class Mammalia; order Primates; family Galagidae; genus Otolemur; species Otolemur garnettii. The sequence goes on along the minus strand of NW_003852404.1, from coordinate 28,237,963 downwards.
TAAGAAAAAAAAAAAGAAAAAGTAGAAAGGAACTACAATATGTCTGGCAGTAGAATCTTCAGTAGAAATCTCACAAGCCAAGAGAGAGTGGCAGGACATACTCAAAATGCCGAAGGAGAAAGATCCAACCCTAGAATATTATATTATACAAAAAATATCCTTCATATGAAGGAGAAAAAAGGGGTTTGTAGACAAATAAAAACTGAGTGATTTCATCAACACCAGACGTGTCCTAATAAATGCTATAAAGAGTTCTTCAAGGTGAAAGAAAAGGCATTAATGAGCATTAATAAATCAGCTTAAGGTATGGAACTCACTGGAAATGGTAAAGACACAAATGCAAAATACTCTATTGCTGTAATTGTAGTATATTAACTACTTACATCTCGCACAAGAAGACTAAAAGACAAACATATAAAAATAATTACACCATCTTTTTAAGAGATAACTAGTATAAATATATATGAGTAGGAAAAACAAAAAGTTAAAAAGTGGAGCAGATAGAGTTAAAGTGTAGAATTTCATTTAGAGGGTGGTGCCTGTTTCAAAGGAGTAGGGTGCTAGCCCATTATGCCAGAGGCAGTGGATTCAAACCCAGCCTCTGCCAAAAACTGCAAAAAAAAAAAAAAGAATTTCATTTAGATTTCACTTTCTTTGGTTGTTTTTTGTAAGTAGAGCTGTGATATGTTTGAAATAAGTGGTTATAAAGTATTTTTTTTTCAAACTTCATGGTAACCTGAAATTGGGAATCCTAAAATAGATACACACAAATTTAAAACCAAGAAAAGAAAACACATTACTAGAGAAAAATCACTCTTAACAAAAGAAGGAAGGATAAAAAAAAGAAAGAAAAAAAAGAAAGGACCACAACACAACCAGAAATCAAATACCAACCTGTCAGTAGTAAGTCGTTGCCTATTGATAATAGCTTTGAATGTGACTCATTGACTAAACTCTCCTGAATAGATTTTTAAAAAAGGAGCCAATTCTGTTATGCCAAGTGTTTTATCTGACCATAATGGAATAAAACTAGAAATAAGTAATAAGAGAAACATTAGAAACTACCCAAATACCTGGAAATTTGGCCATAGGCTCCCAAATAACCAGAGGTTTAATGAAGAGATAAGGAGGAAATTTTTAAAATTTCACAAATACAATTACCACTGTTTGGATGATGGGAACACATATAACCAGGACTCAGTCATTACAAAAGTGACCCAGGTAACCCCAAAGAGTTGTACTCCCTTAATATTTAAAAGTTAAAAAATAAAATAAATTTAAAAAATACTAAATTAGAATGAAAATGATATCAAAACCTATGGGTATAGCAAAACCATTAATAAGAGCAAAGTTCATAGCAATAAGTGCCTGCTCCCAAAAGTAGAAACTGTTCAAATAAATAGTCTCATGGTGCATCTCAAAGACCTAGCAAAACAAAGCAAACCAAACTCAGAATTAGCAACAGAAAAGATCCAATAGAGATCAGAGCAGAAATAAAGGAAATTTAAATAACAAAAAGTAGAAAAGGCCCACCAAATGAAAAGTTGGATTTTCCAAAACTGACTCATCTCCATCCAGACAAAGAAAGAGAGTAGCCAAATAAATAAAAGTAGACTCAAAAAAGGAAACCTTGCAACTGATATTACAGAAATGCAAAGGATCATTAGAGACTACCATGAGCAACTATATTCCGATAAATTAGAAAACACAGAAGAAATAGATACATTTCCCAACACATACAACCTACAGAGATTGAACCAGGAAGAAATCCAAAACCTGCATAAGCCAATAACATGTAATGAAATATAAGGGGTTTCAATGTAACGTGAAATATATACCCACAAACATAATAAAGTCCTTCTATTTGCGACAATGTGGTACTTGGAACATCGTGTTATGTAAAATAAGACTAACACAGAAAGTCAAATCTCACATGTTTTCACTTATATGTGAGAGCTAAATGTTGAAAATAATCGATCTCATGGAGACAGACGTAGAATGATGGCTGCCAGAGACTGAGAATGGTGGCAGAGAGGGAGGGATAGAGTCAGGATGATTAAGGGGTGTGAAAATGTAATTAGATAATTAGAAAGAACAATATTTGATAGCACAACAGTGACTATAAGCAACAGTAAGTTACTAAGAGTGGTATTGAAATGTTCCAAACACTAAGAAATGATAACTGGCTGAGGAGAAGCTAGTCCATTACCTTACCTCGGTTTATTATTCAGGCCTCTTGCAGGCCTGAATCAAAATGTCACATGTATCCTATAAATACATACAGCTAGTATGTACCCATAATATTTAAAGATTTAAAAAGAGAGTTTAGAAGAAAAGCATCAGGATTTTTTGACCCTTAGTTCAATATTCAAAATGTGAGTGCCATTCCCAAAAGGGAAAATAACATCCAATATTGAAATAGAAACAGCATGATTAGAAAAAAGAAGGGAGCCACACTTTTCAACCATACCAGATGCTTTAATTTCTGTTCTAAACTTCCCAGATTAGAAAGGACTGATGTTCATTGGAGTTTGATGGAGAAATTCATAATAGTATAACACATTTGTATACATAGTACTTAGTTTTTATACTTTTTTTTTTAATACTCAGTACTATTCTAAGCACTTTGCACATAATAACAACGCTAACACGCAGGCAGTTTTATTAATTCTATTTTACAGAGGAATGAACCAAGGCACAAGTAAGCAATGTAACTTACCTCGCACAACACAGATATTATGTGACAAAACGCGCAAATTCCAATCAAAGCAATAAAACTTCAGAGTCTGTGCTGTTCAACAATGCCTATTGCTATAGGGGTATCTCTTACGTTACATGAAAATCAAACAAAAATGCTACTTGTTCTAGACTTTCAAACGTGGACACTGGCTTGTAGAAGAAAGTCTACGTTCATTCAGAAGACCTCTTGTGGCATATGTGTTGAAACATATTTTGGGTTAGAACATAATTAAACCTTCTAAGTAAGATTAATCGTAAATAAAGTTCTATGGAATAGAGTGTCATGTTCACCCTGAATTATCAGTGGTTATATACAGAGAATTACCATTCTCTGGTTGCTGATATTGATGTGAATTCTCCTCCAAAAAGAATAAATGACTTGTGGGTGGTGCCTGTGGCTCAAGGAGTAGGGCGCTAGCCCCATATACCGGGGGGTGGCAGGTTTAAGCCCAGCCCAATCAAAACTATGAAAAAAAAAAACGAATAAATCACTTTTTATTCAAACTTGAGATACAGACTCCTGTTCACTTTTATTTTAATCCCTTTAAACTCAAATTATAAAGTAAAGTTACAGCTGGTTATCTGGTCAGTATGTTTATTGATTCACTCTGCCCTTTTCCATGAAAAGGAAATTTTGTCGTTCTCCAAGAAAATCTGTATCTAATGACTATTTTCCTAGAAAACTTAGCCCTGTATTTGGCATATAGGTCTAGATTACAAGCTTCTTCCTTCCCCCCTTCTCTCTCTTGCACTGTCTCTCTCTCTCTTCTTCTTCTTCTATGACTACAAAGCATTACTCTGAATGTCTTTTCAAATGTTGGCAACAGTGTTCTACAGCACAGAAATTGTCTATAGTAGTGAAGCCTGGAAAGGATCTATAGCTATAATTTATCAATAAGACACTCACTGGCAGAGAACAAGTCAGAGTTTTTATAGAGAACTCTGCATATATAAAATGGATTGAAAGGAATAGAAAGATGCTAAAACACACAGAATGTCAAGTACAGAAAGTTCAAATCTACATGCTATAGTTGAATCAAATAAAAAAGACCGACAATTATATTCCTTTTCTGAATATAGATTTAAAAAGGTACAAAGACATAAGTGACCTCTGTAAAGCAATTTGTAAAATTAACTGTGAACTAGCTCTTCCCTCCTCTGCCATGAGAAAGCTCCCTTGCCACACACAAAATTGCAGGGGCTGAAAAGGTTAAACAAAATTAGTAAAGTGCTTCAGTTTGAATTTTTAATGACACTCTATCCAAAAGTTCGAGCTTGATTCACACACTGCTCTTTTACCAGCCTTTCTTTTACAGCACATTCAACTTTTCTTTGTAATAGCTGAAATCTGCAGCCACCTTTTGAAATGCCCTAAAATTTTTCAACTAAACTGTGTAGGCAGAGTGCACATTACCGAAAAGAAAACTTGTAAAACACTGATCATTTGGGAATCTCTGCTCACAGAAAGCAGAGACAAATCACTCGTTAGGCTACATGTTTTTCTCTTCTAAAGGAAAATGTCATTTTTAAAATTGTATTGCTTATTTCAACAAGAAAAAAATAAAGTTAAACAACTGCTTTAATCAATCAGAAAAAAATGTGCATAGCATCCTTTATAACTTGGAGTCAACACTAATTTCTGACCTTCAGAATTCTAAACGAATAGTTTAGCTCATTTCCTGGTTAGGAAACTGTATAAGATACCAAATTTGAGTTAAGGCACCAAACCTGTGATAAGTTGTTCAAATAAAAATAGTATATCAGTTTGATATTAATATTGAGTACCAGATATGTTTCTTTTCCATTCTTGAGATACTTTACTGAGAAGAATGTGTTTTGACTCCATCCAGGTAAACATAAAAGATGTAAAGACTTCAAGTTTTCTAAGGACTGTATAGTACTCCATGAAATACACATGTGAAAGTTTGTTGGTCCACACCAACAATAGAACACAAATATAATCTAGCAAGGGGAAGAGAAGAGGAGGGAGAGGGGTGGTGCCTGAGGGAGATTGGTGGGATCTTGCCTAATATGCATGATGTAAGGGTGTGCAGCATGCCCCCGGGTGAGAGGCTCAACTACAACTTGAACTTTACCTTGCAAGTGAAAATGATGTAACCTAAAAACTTGTGCACTCATATCAATTTAAAAGAAAAAAAGAAAAAGAAACAATAAACATATACACTATGTGTTGTATTTCCTGTCATCCTGATTCTATGTATCGATTTATTTTTATTTCATTTATTTAGCATCTACTTCTTTATTCAACACGGGAACCTGTTCAGGTATTACTTCTAATAATGCTTATTTCATTCTAACAATTTATTCTCCAGATCATGTAAACATTCTTTCATTTGTTTCACAGATGTTCTTCTTTTACCTGAATTTTCTTTTCATTCATTTTCTTCTTATTGTTTAGTTAATTAACTTTCTAGTTATTCTCTTTTCATTCATTTTCTTTTTATTGTTTAGTTAATTAACTTTCTAGTGAGTTGTGCCCACCTTTTATTTTAACTATTAGGAATGTATTTTTATTTCAAGTAAAAATATAACCATTTATGCATAATTTTATAAAAATGAGCATTATCATATCATAGATATTCTTAATCCCTTTAAGACAGCGTTGTTACAGTTTATTTCATTTTGCCTTTTTATTTGCCTCCCAACCTTCCTAGCTTCACTCCAATTATGACAACCTGTGTTCCTTCACTATTCCAAAGCCTATTAGTAATTTAATAACAATATAAAATGTATCCTTCCATATTTATCTCATACTCATATTATCACATCTAAACACAATCTTGCAAAGCATATAGCCTTTCTATCAATGTTTTATATAATTTTCTATAATCTGAATCTTGCCGTTCCTCAATTTCCATAATTCAAACTACAGTAGATTCTCCGTGGTTGACCATCTCCCTACAATTAATCACCTTTATAGGTTGTTATAATTTTCAAAGACAGGACATACACCCACATGTACGTCACAATGTAGTAGGCTTTTCCTTATGTTGACCACCTCTGTGTTTTGAGCAGTTTGTTGTAGTCCCTTCCACGGTCAGCTTACAGAGGTTCTGCTGCTTTTTGCTTTTTCAGTGGTTAAAGGTAACATGAGTACTCAGTCCAGAACTGTTACTGGCTTCTGCATGGGAGTTTTTCTGAGTTCTTGGTATTCATCAAGAAAAGAATTTCATAGCTCGGTTGCTGTAGCTCAGTGGCTAGGGTGCCAGCCACCTACACCGGGGCTGCAAGGCCTGCCAAACAAGGACAACTACAACAAAAAAATAGCCAGGCGTTGTGGCGGGTGCCTGTAGTTCCTTCTACTTGGGAAGGTGAGGCAAGAGAATCGCTTAAGCCCAAGAGTTGGAGGTTGCTGTGAGTTGCTGTGAACTGTGACACCACAGCACTCTACTGAGGGCAACATAGTGAGACTCTGTCTCAAAAAAAAATTTTTTTTTCAGGACATACTGTATAAGTTAAGAAAGGGACAGTTTTTATTGGAAGTATAGGTATATTTTCAGGGAGGTGAGCAGACAGGAATGAGTAGGAATGAGTAGGTGTACTGAGAGGAAATGGTTTTTAGACATTTTGCAATCTTACTAATTGAGGGGAGAAATTTAAAGTAAAGGATTTGGCTTTTACCAATAATTTGGGTAGCAATTCCTAGAATTCTTTTTCCTGCAGTTTTCATCCTTGATAGGGTTGTTTTGAAACTGTCAAGCTGAATTCAAGATCAGAGAAACTTTAGAAAGTAAATAATATTCTAATTACCCAAAATTCATGAAAGGCGGCAGAGATAACTGGCAAGCTGGCCAAAGCCTATTGGGGTCTGGAGTATCAGTTGCTCGGTCAGCTTCTGAGCGCTGCCTATTGTAACATCTGCATCTGATCTTCAAGCGTGGCTGTCTCATTTCAGTCCTGTCTCAAAGTTCTATTTTAGCAGAACTAGTTTGGATCTCACGCCAGTTTACTCTTGGCTCATAATAATACTTAAGATTCACTCTCCATGGTCAAGAAATGTAGCTCATTTTCTGGTTATGAGATTGTGTGGTATTCATCCCCAAATATACATGTCCTAAATGTTATAATGTCATATCTATGTAACAGTAGACACCAGGATTATTTTAGTCCCTTTTTGTATTCAGTTACAACACTATATCAGCATTTATATTCAATCAGGAATTCCAACTCTAGTCCACCATTTCGGGATCACTATTAGATATTTTGAACTCATAACAGTATTAAACTCCCAGCTGGCACTGTCTGGTCCTGGATCCACAGTGCTTGGATCTGCCTACACAGTCTTGTTAATCTCTCAAAATTTTCCTCCACTTTTCTGTCTATGAAGATATACATCATCTTCAAGCTGCCCTAATTTTTTTTGGTTGATGGTGGTGTTTCTTTTTTATACTTAATCATTATACTATGTTCAAAGCAGAGAGAATGCATTAGGAAGTTTAAACTTCCTTAGTGATGTGACTGAGTACATCTGTGTCTTTCCTGCTAGTTACTTTTTCCCACCTTTTTTGTAGTTATTAAATCCTCTTTATTCTCAGTGTTCTGCCATTTTATCACCATATGAGCCACCATGTATTATTTTGTTATTCATTGCGTTGGTTATTCTACAGTCTCGTCTAATCTTTAGATACATTCACTGCATTTGAACTAACATAGTCATTTTATATATATCTTAATTTTTTTCTCATCATTTCTTTTTACTCCCTTTTCCTGGAACTCTTATTAGTCAAAATTAGAATCTCTATCACTGTTACACAATTTACAAATATATGTTTCTCTCCTTGTGTTCCATTCTTTATATTATACCTTCTAGATGATTTCCTTGACTTTACCTTCATTGTGTTTTTCTAGTTGGTTGTCATAGTGAAAGACTATGAGCTCAGTTGTATGATATGAGTTCTTTTTATAGTATTCCTTCTTTTGTTTCACGTGTTTAGGATTTTATCTTATTTTTTAATTGCACTAATATTTTTAAAACATTTAGAACCATACCTGCCATGCAAAAAGCAACATGCGTTTGTCAAATAATAAATGAACAGATAACATACATAAAAATTTTAAGCAGGTTTTTACTGCTTTTAAAAATATATAGTAGTCTCCCTTTACCCACAGTTTCATGTTCCAAAATTCAAATTACCTGTGCTGCAATACAGTATATTTTCAGAAAGAGAGAAAGACAGAGAGAGAATACTTTCACATAACTTTCATTACAACGTATTGTTAGAATTTTTCTACTTTGTTATTTGTTATTTTTAATTGATCATTGAGCCTAATTCATGAATTAAACTCTGTCATAGGTTTGTATTCATATCAGAAAAGGCATAGTATTGTGAAATTAGAGTTGGTACTATTTGTGGTACGAGGCATTCACTGGGGCTCCTGGAAAGTATCTCACATGGATGGGGGGGCTACTGTACATTTTAAATTATGTGGTGTTTATGTTCTTTTTAGTTCATTTTGTTGATTTTCTGTCTTTCTACTTTTTGTATTTATTTCTTCGAAAGGAGAATGACATTCTTTTGCTCTAGCGTCCTTAGAGGAAGAAAGCTGTTTATAATTTTCTGGAGATGAGGAGTGTTATTATCTGCCTCCACTGGATGTTATTGGTAGTTAGGTAATGTATTTTCTTACATTGCCTTTGAAAAAACACTTTGGCTTTCCCTGCCATGTGCGGGCATCTCTCTCTCTAGCTGATAGAGACCTATTCCTTTGTATGAATGTTTTTACGCTCTTGCAGCCTACAAGGGCCTAGTGGTCTTCAGTACACAGATTTTTTTGTCAGTTTCCAGTCTTTCATTTATGTTTCATTTTCAGATGGCTATTAATTTGTATTTTTACTTTATTTCTTATTCATTTTCTTTGTCTTTGCAGGTTCGTGCAATTTATTCCTTCACTTACATGTTAATATTCTTTAGAATGAAAGCCTTAAATTTATGTGCAATTTGTCATAGTTTTAGATGTATACTATTGGGTAAAAACAATTATACAGGGTTAAAAGAGTTCATGAGAGGCTAGGTGAACATGAAATTATGTAACTGTAGGGAAAACATTTTTGTGTTTCTACTTAGTAGATATAGCTGAGCAGAAACATCTGAGCAAATGCTACCGAAATTTAGGACACTGACTAAAAGAGCAAGGCTTAGAAATTAGCTTACAACCCCATGTACCACTAATGAGGAAACTCAATAGAGGTTTAAATTAACTCTAGAAACACAAATACACACATATGCACACACAGACATACATTTCTATATTTTTATTATGTATTCCAGATTTCTTGTTTGAGAAAATAAATAATATTGTTCTTTCTTCAGAATAAGAAATTAAACCAACACACATATTGCAGAGAGAATACAACTTTAGGTTTCATTTCAAAATTGTGGAGGGGTAAAGAAGAGAAATACCCTACAAGTTGTTTGTATATTTCTAATATATTGTAACTTACCAATATACTTGTATACAAGCCATACTTGACCAATGACTTGTGTGATTGTCAGTGAGTTTTACCTATCTGTTCAAATTGGAAAACAAAGTTTAATTACAGATTTAGGGTGACCAATACATATAACCCTCATTCTAAATCCATTGTATGGTTTTAATGTTTCTCATAGTACTTTGTAGTTTCCACTCAGAGGCAGCTTTTCATATGACTCCAGGGACCATTTAATTTTTCTGTGCTTAGAAAGAACACCATGTGTTTTACTTTTCAGACCTTATGGATTTCCATCATCTATTCTGAGGCTGCCCGTATACACGTTATGAGTAGTTCTGTATTTGTATCTTCATGTTTTGCCTCAGAGGGTAACATCATAACTTGCATGAGCACTGCTTTTTGGTCAGATTTTACAACTGACTCAAGGTTTGTGTGTGATTCCCACCATCTTGTAGGACTGGTGAAAAATCCAGTTGTCATTATTAATTCTTCTCCACTTAATAGTCATCTGACTGTCCTATAAGTCAAACACTGTCAAAGCGTGTATTAACTATGGTTATATCAGACTGTACTGATTAACTTAAGAATGCTTAATTTTGTAGCCTTGATATTCAGTGGTTTTTCTGCCTCTCATGCCAAATGTGGATCTGGGAATCATTGGCAAGATTAAGCACTTTAATGCTTAGGGTCTGATGCCAGTCAGAAAGTTGCTCAGAGGTCTTCCCAGCTCCCTAGTAATATATATAGTAAGATGTATAGTAAGTAGTATATATAGTAAGATGATTCTGAATAGGTAACAGCTTCCCATACTTTAAGAATCTATTCCAAGTTTGGGAGTCCTCCCTTCTTCCCTCCTCTGAAAAGCACTCCTTGTTTTGTCTTTATTCTCTGAAGTTCCAGCATATTTTACTTAGTTAACTTAGGATATTACAAATCCCAGAAAGAACTATTTACTTGAGCCAACTCCCAATAGTCAGACCTCAAACTTCCACCAAATTCAAAGTTATGACTAACTTATCAAAAGAGAGACATTAAATTATTCAACATAAATTAGTACATAAATTACCATGCCTCATTACATTCACCAAGTTAGTTCTTATTTTTTAGTCCGTAACTTATTTCTTTTACAGAACTCTCATTGAGCAAAAAAGTCACAGGGTTGTCTAACAGGGAAACTCAATCCTTTAATGCTTTCAGACAGAAACAGAGTTTCTTTTGTTTCTTCCTGTTAAAGTTTGTTATTGTTTTTTATGGCTGGCACATAAAAGGGATAATATTTCATTCTCAGGTGTATTGTATATTTCTAGAAAATGACTTGTTCGCTTATCGTCCTGTTTCCAGGAACACTGAGGGAATTGGGGAACTTCTCCGCTCATCTCTAATCCAATTCTCCTTCATTGCTTCCTGGACTTTAACTTCATGAACCATAGCTCCCAAACAAATGGCATCAAGTCTTCTAGAAGGAGACTCCTGTAATTCCATCTGAATGCTATGTGTTTTTGTAACATATTTTGTTCATCATTTAATCTGGTCTCTTTTTATCAATTCATATAACAAAAGCATGCATATGTAAAGGAAACATTTAAACAGATATTTTCTCGCATATTTTGAAAACCTATTAGCAATATCTAAAGAGTATTTAGAGTCATGTTTTAGATCTACTAGTATTATTTATCACCTGTGACATAAATTTGCTTGTATCCCTGTCTATTAAATGATGATTTTTTTTTTCTCCCTTACCAGGGAGAGGGAATGAAGAGAGTGCAGGGGGAGAAATGGGAGATGAAGGAGAAACAAAAACTTGGAAAATAACTGTTCCATGACTCACAAAACAGTTCAGCTGAAAAAAAATAGAAATACATCATAGAGTTCAAATTATTTTAAAACTAGACTTTTAAGGCTATATTTTCCAGATAAGAGCACAGACAGACCAATTCAACTTAAATTTTATGCAGACTTATGTTCCAGAGGTAAAATTACCAACTTTTGTAGTAACTTCTTTATTTTACCAATCTCACCAACACTGCCCGATTCCCTCTTTGAAACATTTTTGAAATTGTCAAACTGGTGCTCTGCCTTGCAAGTTTAATAAAACCAGTTTTGAAGAGCCAGCAAATTTGTGTAATGGTCATTATTTAGAAATTTCAATGGGAGGTACACGTAGTAGTCACAGGAAAACTAAGAGAGCATGAATTGGGTACATACGAAGTAGAATATGTCACAGCAAGAAAAATAGAACTTTAAGAAAATTAGCAAGAATCCATAGAGAACTTAAACGTATTAGCAAGAAGAAAACGAGTGATCCCATCTCAGGGTGGGCAAGGGACTTGGAGAGAAATTTCTCTGAAGAAGATCGGCGCACGGCCTACAGATATATGAAAAAGTGCTCACCATCCTTAATCATCA
>NW_003852404.1:28218715-28225586 GCF_000181295.1 Otolemur garnettii | reverse complement strand
AAAAAAAAAAAAAAAAAAGAAAATTAGCAAGAGAAACATAGCTACAGGAAGTTGTATGAACTATTTCCATTTTTTTTCTCTAAATAATGTTCGTTAGAGTGACCTCATAAAGGATGAACATTTCTAGAAGAGAAGCATGTGAAGGAAAGAAGGTCAAGGACGGAAGAAGAGAAAAGACCTGAATTTGAAAAATGTCAATGGGAAACAAGACGCATTTCAAAGTGGTTCTGACTAATTTATCATTTCTTATTATTGATTACTTATTTTCATAAAAGAAGTAAAACACAAAGATGCTGGAAGGCGAAAGAGAGATGAAAAAGCAGAGGCAATTTCTTTGGAGGGGAAAGAGAAACAGGAAAGAATGAAGCTGATTGGTAGGAAAAGATTAAATGATTAATTCAGCTGAGAAAAACCACAATGCTTTTAGTCCCATTAATCCAGAATCTAGGACATAAAAGATTTGATACGATCATAAGATCTCCAGGATAAAATGTGTGTCTCGGAGAGATTTTATCAAGTGCAAAAGGACCAAGACAGCAGAGTGATCTAAAATTTGTGATGAATACTTAATTATTCTTCTAAGGAAGAATCAATATGGAAAATATTATCACCTTAATATGAAAATGATTTTCAAAGTTCCCAGAGAAGTAGCAGGTAGAAGTGAGATCTAGATAAAGATATAATAATAAAGTTATTATGTATTGGGTACTTAATATAGGCCAGGTGAGTCAAGGAAATGTATATATTACACCCCATTTAATCTCCCACAACACTGTCAGGGAGGAGTGTCATTTTGCAGCCAAGGGAATCAGGATGCTGATGTATTTAAATATCTCTTATACATGCTATAATCATGTGACTTTAACACGAAGTTTAAGCTGCTTTTTTTTTTTTTTACTGTAAGCTACTTCAAATCACGTACACATACAATTGGATGAAAAGCTTAAGCACCTCTCAGAATTTTTACTTCATTTCCAAGCATGAAAACCAAGGTCAAATTAGCTTACTATGTAGAATCACACAAAGTTATGCCACAATTATCAACAAAATTCTTAGCACAAAAGCTATAGTAATTTTTTTTAGAATATCAGATGGGTAGTGCACACATTATATGTAAATTGCCCTGAATCATTTCATCAACAAGAGCCTGATGGCATAATTTGATTTATGCGAACCCTGCTATTTCTACCAGCACTACTGCTACCACCACTTTCACCATCACCACGAAAATATATAATTTATTAAATACTTGCTCGTATAAGGTTTTGTATTAAATGCTGTATGTACTTTACCATAACACATTTTAAAAGCTCAAAAATTAATTATTATTGCCACCAATTTAGGGCAGAGATACAATGACTCAGAATTTATTTAATTGCTCAGAATGCCCTAATAGTAAGAAGCAACTCTAAAATTAGAAGTCTATTTAATATATCTATAAATCCCATGCTGTTCAGCACTGCTGTTTGCTTATTTATGTACCACATCAGAGTTTGAATTAAGTGTGTTTACATTTATATACATTTTCTGTAAAGTTATTCTGATTATTTCGTACCATGAGCAATGACAAGACAAGTCAGATGTTAACCTTTTTTATGCATTTATTACAGAGGAGGGACCTGAGATTTTATTTTCACTGAATGTGTCCTCCCACAAATTCATATGTTGAAATCTCTTATCGGCAGTGCAATAAGTGCAATAAGAGATACACCTAAGAATGTGAGTCTAGGACCGGTAGACTAGATTCACACTAGGAAGACATTTTCCAGTTTTATAGGTTTCAAATTTAGGAAGAATGCATGCTCTAATTTGTTCTTTTTCAAGATTATTTTGGCTATTCTGATTCCTGGACTTGAATTTTAGGAGAAGCATGTCTTTCTGGAAAAAAAGAAAAAAAGGCAACTGAAATTTTGATTTAAATTGACTTGAATCGCTGGGTGTGGTGGCTCACACCTGTAATCCCAGCAGTGTGGGAGGCTGAGGAGGGAGAAATGCTTGAGCTCAGGACTTTAAGACTTGCCTGAGCGAGAGTGAGACCCCAGCTCCTAAAAAAATGGAAAAACCCAGCTGGGCACTGCAGTGAGTGCCTGTAATCGCAGCAGCTTCTGGAGGCTGAGGCAGTAGGATGCCCACAGCCTGAGTCTGAGGTTGCAGTGAGCTCTGACACCATTGCACTCTGCTCAAGGCATAGGGTGAGACTCTGTCTCAACAACAACCGAAAATAAAAAACAAAAACAAACAAACAAAAATAAAGCAAAGAAATAAATTGAGTTGAATCTATATATCAATTAGGGGAATACTGCTATCGTTAACACTAATAACTCTTCCAATTCATAAACATTGAATGGTTTTCCATTTATTTAGATCTTTAAATGATTTCTTTATTATAATTTTCTGTGTGGAAATTTTATATTTGGCTAAGTGCATTCCTAAGTATTTTCATGATGTTTTAAATCAAATCATTTTAAATTTTATTTTCAGATGGTTTATTATTAATGTATAGAAATAACTTTTTGTGTGTATTGATACTGTACACTGCAAATTAGCTGAACTAGGTTAATTAAGTTTTTAGTTCAAATTGATTTTTTTTTTGCATTTAATGGATTCCTTCGAATTTCTGATATGTAATAATAGAATTTTACTTTTTCCTTAACAATTTGAATGCTTTTAATAATATTTTATTTTCTCACCTGTTTGTTGAGGCTAGAACCTCCTGTACAATGTCAAATAGAAGTGATTATAGCAGAGTTTGTCTTATTCCTGACTTCAGGGGAAAGTATTCAGTCTTTTGCCATTAAGTATAATGTTAAACATTTCTTGTTTTTCTGTTTTATAAGTGAATTTTATAAAGTGGAGGAAATTTCCCTCTGCAAGGAACTAAATGCAAATTCATGTGTTGAAGCCTAATTCCCATTTTATATTTGGAGATAGGTCTTCGAAGAGGTAATTAAAGTTAAATGAGATCATAGGAATGGTGTCCCAAACTAATGAGATTAGAGACCTGATAAGAAGTGGAAAAGTGCTCTGGTTCTCTCCTATTCTCTCTTTGTCTCTCCCCCTACCGCTTTTGAGCACACTGGAAAAGGCTATAGGAGCCCACAGGATGAGGATAGCCATCTACAAGCCAGAAAGACCACCCTCACCAGAACCTGTGCTGGCACACCCAGGCTTCGAGCCCCTAAAATGTGAAAAAAATTAACTTGTGTTGGATAAACCACACAGATTTAATGATAACCTTAGCTGAATAATAAATCATCTATACTTAGTTTGTTGAATATTTTTATTATGAAAGAATGTTAAATTTTGTCAAACGACTTTTCTCTGTATGGTGAGATATCTATGTGGGTTTTGCACTTTATTTTAGTTGTATTTGTATGTGTGTATTGTGTGATTTTCATATATTAGAGTAGCTGCATCTGAGCAGCATGTATAGACTTTAATCATGTTCTACAATTTTTAATACTTTGCTGCATTTAGTTTCATAACACTTCGTTGAATTTTTTTACAACTCTATAAGGAGTAATAGTCTAGAATTTTTCTTTCTTGTGATTATTTCTCTGATTTAGGTTTTAATTTAATAATGGCCTTAGAGAATGAGTTGTATAGAATTCACTCCTTTTTTTTTCAAATAGTTTATGAATTATTAGTGATAATCTTTAAATTTTGCTGACAGTAAACTGTCCTAGGCCTGGCTTTCTTTTGTGGAAACATTTGTACCTTTGTGTTTCTTTGCTTTATTTTTATTTATATCTGGGGGCATGAATGGTTGTTCTTGTTACAGACATGAATTGCATAGTGGAAAAGTACAGATGGTTGATATACTTATCACCTGAACCTTGTACATTGAACCTGAGGTGAATTTCATCTCACATGTCTTGTCCACCTTCCCTCTGCCCAGTCTCAGTGTCCATTATGTCACTCTGGGTGACCATGCCCACCCTTGCCTACCTCCCTATTTGTGTAAATGAGAACACCCAGCATTTTGGTTTTTGTTCCTGAATTACCTCACTTAGAATGACTCCTTTCAGTCCCATCTATGTTGCTTCAAAATAAATGAGTTCATCTTTTAAATGGTTGTTTTTTGATTACTAACTTTATCTCTTTACCTGTTATAGGTCTATTCTAATTTTCATTTTTTTTTTTTTAATTTAGGATTGTAGGCAGAATTAGTGCTCCAAATTCCCATGTCCTATTTCCTGGAACTTGCAAATATGTTATATAACATGGGAAAGGAGAAAAGGGTGACAAATGGACTTAAATTTGATAATCATCTGATCTTGAAATAGGTAGATCATTCTGAGTTATTAGGTGTGCCCCATGTAATAAGTAGGCTCCCTAAATGTAAAAGAGTGAGACAGAAAATTTAGAAATTCAGAAAATGTAGAAAATTCAGAAGATTCATCATGTCAGAGTGATGTTATGTGAAAAACACTTGGCCAGCCAATGATAACCAAAGGGCATATTTTTAAATCTCTTAAAATAAAAGGGGCTGTGATTGATTACCTACTGAAATAACCACATTTTGAATATATTATAGTAAATAAAATGTTATTAATTTCAAAAAAGAATTAAGGGACTGTGAAAAATGAAACATACAAATGAAAAGAAAGCAGTTTAGCAACTTTAACATGAGATAAACAGAATATTGAGGAAAAATATTACAAGTGAGAGATATTTTTATGCCTATTAACTAAAAAAAAAAAAAAAAAACCCAAGATTTCACCAGCAAATGTGGACAAACTCCTTTTATTTTCATAATTGATGGGGTTAGTTTTATGAATTTAAAATAAATTATTTAGAACCCCAGTGAGCAACATGAAATATGAATAGAAATCGGTAACTACTACTATGCACATAAAAGGATGGCTTTTCCTTTCATTTATCAAATATTCACATAAGTCAGTTAGAATATACGATCGTTTCAGGAGAAAACACCAGCAAAGGACATAAACACAAAGTAAAAATACTAGTTGCAAAATATTTATAGAACAAGAATTCAACATCGCTCGGTATTAATTAAAGAAATAAAACAATAGGCACCATGTAAACTTATGTAATAAGTGCCTGTTTGTAAAATGTCAAGTGAGATAATTCAGTATTGGTAAGACTGTACAGAAATATTGTAAGATGCCTCTATTTATTAAAGGTGAACACAGGAATATATATACTTTTTTTGGAAGGCGGTGTAATAATGTAAGTTGTGGGAAATTCCCTTTTGGCAATTTATCTGAAAATTGTGTTAGTATTTTAAAGATTTTGTGTAAGAATGTTCATTATTATGCTGTTTTATATCCTAAAAATGAAAGAATAATATAATTTTTTTTTCTTTAACGATTACTCCACATGCAATTGTCTACAATGTGGCCATTATAAGGAATCCATTGACATCCATTGACAAAGAGGAGGTCAGTGAGGAAGAGTGGTACAGGATACGTATGGGTATCTAGCCATCTATTGTGTATCTATCCACATATATACACATATTTATGCACATTTCCTTCTGTATAATACGTATATACACAAATGCATATGTAAATTGATTTAATCATAAAGAGTATATTAAAAATAAATATGTAGTAAAGCATTTAAAAGGAACTAATTTATTGTGTATATATCATTTAAATGTCTGTATAAAGCATCTATGTCATGCAATATGTGTAAATTTTACTGCAATGTTAAGAGCAATTATTTTTCAGGAATGGGATGCTAGATAATTTTGGTTTTGAGCATCTGTATGTTCTGCATGCTAAACACCATGGAGTAAATGAAATACAATGAAAGATAACAGGAAAATAAAAACTGGTTAGCTGAAAGGAAAGCAAATAGTGGTATACTTCTAGGGAAGAAACTTAAGTCTTTTTGTGTGATTTAAATATCAAGTATTTAAATTGGGAGGCAAAATTTAGATGTGGCATCATAACTGAAGGGAATAGAATTTTTCTTTATTTGCACCTGTGGCTCAGTGAGTAGGGTGCCACCCCCATATACCGAGGGTGGCAGGTTCAAACCCGGCCCTGGCCACGCTGCAACAAAAAAATAGCCAGGTGGTGTGGTGGGCACCTATAGTCCCAGCTATGTGGGAGGCTGAGGCAAGAGAATCACCTAAGTCCAGGAGTTAGAGGTTGCTGTGAGCTGTGACATCACAGCACTCTATGGAGGGCTATAAGTGAAACACTGTCTCTACAAAAAATAAAAATAAAAAAATAATAAGATAGTGTACATTCATGAAAATGTGCCATTAGTGATCTTAATACAATGATGTCTATAATGTACAAAATAAAAATGTTTCAAAAATTTAGAGAAAGAAATAATGCAACGTGTTTAAGTATTGGAAAATTTTAACTATTAGCACATTCATTAAAGATGCTTATTAGATAATTAAAATATTTGCTTAAACTTTTATTTTATTCCAAATACGTGAGTCTTCTTTATTTCCATCACATATGACATCAAGATCATCACATATTATATAGATTGCTGCAACCATGACTAGTTTTATATGTCACCTTTACAATTCACATCTTTACAATAATGGTGCCATGCCTCTTCCCCGTCCTTTTTCTGCTGTACTGAATTACTAATTTTCTATCAAAAGCGTTCAGGCACTCAAGGAAAAAAGTTTTAAACTAGCAAAATATTTGTCTTATAATCAAAGTGATAGTTCCTTCTTTAAGTTTCAGATTTCTTAAAATCCCAACTTCATAAGGCTTTTTATAGTTTAAAATGTAAATGGAGAATGGTGGCAATAAAACATTTGATACTTTAGATATTGGACATAATATGTAAAATACACAGCTGTTACAATTTTCCTTAATGAAAGGTCATTTTTAATCCTTGATAGTTAATGAAATCCATTATTGTATTTAAGCTA